>NC_134403.1:164083316-164683316 GCF_038048845.1 Mixophyes fleayi | reverse complement strand
TGCAGGATCCGGAGTGGCAAGGTCAAGCAGGACTGTGAACAAAAAGAGCTCCACTGGATAATCTCTTCTTTCACCCAATCCACAACAGGGTTATGACAAGAAAGCCACGTATGACCCAGAATCAGCGGAACTGACGGACAGTCGATAAGGAGGAGGGTTATGGACTCTGAATGAAGAGCTCCTATGATAAGTTGTAGTGATGGAGTCTCCCAAACAATTTTGCCTCCAGGCAAAGGACTCCCCTACTAGGCCACAAACTGTAACTGCAGAACGAAGC
This sequence comes from Mixophyes fleayi, assembly GCF_038048845.1. NCBI lineage: Eukaryota > Metazoa > Chordata > Amphibia > Anura > Limnodynastidae > Mixophyes > Mixophyes fleayi. Next base: position 164,683,039 of record NC_134403.1, on the reverse strand, counting down.
TTGACCATGGGAAGCAGAACGGGCGAATCCGATGTCGAGGAAGTTGCCTGCAGCTCCACTATCAATGAAGGCCGACAGGGCCACGGAACTGGCACCGAAAGTGACTTGTGCGGGAATCAGGACAGCATTCTTTTGGGAAACAATTTGCAACCCTAAGTGGACCTTTCCCAGAGATGCTCCTTTTCCAGGTTTGTATGGACAAGAGCAGGAGAAGTGGCCCTTATTGCCACAATAAAGACATAGGCCTTGTTACCGTCTCTTGTCTCTTTCCTCAGGAGGGAGGCGAAACGCCCCTGAATGCGTAGGCTTCTCAACATCCGTGGAAGCTGGAATAAATGCAGACGAAAAAGAAAACGCCTCTTTCTCTGTCCTCCTCTCCTTGATCCGAGTTGCATAAGGCTCTCCAACGAGGTAGGGGGAGGATACTGCACAAGTGAATCCTTAATCTCCTCTGACAGTCCTAAGCGAAATTGGCTGCGTAACGCTGGATCATTCCATTCGCTGTCAGGCGACCATCTGCGGAATTCAGCGCAGTACTCTTCTGCCGAGCGCTGGCCTTGCTTTAAGGCCCGTAGATGAGCCTCAGCAGAGGCAACTCGATCTGGATCATCATAGAGGAGACCTAACGCATTGAAGAAAGCCTCCAATGATTGCATGATAGGACTCGACTGTGGTAGCGTGAAAGCCCAGGACTGGGGGTCACCCTGCAGGAGGGAGATGACAATTCCAACTCTCTGCTGTTCTGAACCAGAAGACCGAGGTTTCAGCCGAAAATAGAGTTTGCAGCTTTCCTTAAAATTCCGGAACAGGGCTCTATTTCCGGAGAACCGATCCTGCAAATTTAGCTTGGGTTCATCAACAGACAGGTGTTCACTGGAGCCCCTAGTGGTGGGGACAGACTTGGCCGCAGATTAGCAGAGGGTCGTGAAGTGCGTACCAACTAGGGAGAAGCCAGAAAAGCGGAGTGAAGTCCAGGCAAGGGTCGAGGGCCGCCAGCAGACAGGGAATCCAATATACAAGCCGAGGTCGAGGGTCACAGGCACGGTAGCAAGATCCAGATACAGGCAGGAAGGTCAGGGTCACAAGAAACAAAGGCAGGGTCCAAATCCAGGCAAGGGGTCATACACAGGCAATCAGTCCAACAGGTTTTCACCAAAACAAAGCAGGAGCAGGAGCAGGTTAGGCTGACAGGCAAACTGAACGCTATAACCGGCAGGGAAGCTAATCCCTCCCTGCCTAACATACAGACTTTGGCCAATCAGGGCTTAGCCCTGAAATGCATCACAGGCCACGCCCCTGACATTAATTAGCCCGCAGGCTATCCTAGCGCATGCGCCCAGCTGCCTCACTTGCCGGGGAGCACCGCTTGTTACACTCGGCGTCCGGCCGTTGCCTTGGCATTGGTCGGGCCCGAGAAACTGGAAGTGATGCCGCGGTCGTCATGGAGACGGCCAGGACGTTCACTTGAAACAGGAAGTGAGTCGCGGCGGTGCCCGAGGCCGCATCGGCTCCTGACACTTTAGTTGTTTTGCACACTGAGGATGAAATATTCTTTACATATGTGTTATTTACCACTATACTATATATACATTGGTTCTAATTTAAATATACTGAAAGTAATATTAAATGCATTTTCAATGTTTACTGATGAAGGAACACACTTTGATCCTAAAAGATTGTATTGTGCAATTTACTGAAAAATTATTTTGTATACAGACATGTAGTAATGTAGAAATATATATCCCATTATAATAGATACAATGAATAATGAATTGGTGAATTGAAAATTGATGTAGACTGAATATTATAACCAAATAAAAAAAGATACTTGATGAATTTGCAATACATAGCTACACCCAGCAGTATACAATATTATGACGTATGCACATGCTGGTATTTTCTCTAACAGAATCAGGGGCAGGTTGGGCTGGGGGGCAGGGGGGCATGTGCCCCCTGGGCTGGTCCCATAATGGGCTATCTTGGGTTGGGTTACGGGGCCACCGTCATTTTCTGCCTTTAAAATAGTCTGCTGAGTCGAGTCTTGCCCCCGGGCTAAATTTTGCCAGCCCTCCTCTGAACAGAATAATGCTTATAGCATGACTATACACAGTTGAAACTATAATCTATACAAGATACAACATTGCTGAGATGAAGATGAAATGTTGCAACTAATAGGAGACAAATGGCTTTTACTCTGAGCCCTACATAAACATCAATAGGTGGCCATAGTAGTTGGTAGAAATATAAATGTGTCTGCATGGGAGACAAAAGGGGATGCAAATATAATAATACAATAAATAATGGGCAATCTCCGTAGTGCAGCTAAAAATACAGCCAATTTAAAGAACCAAATAATCTGTTGGCATTTAACATTAAAACATCCAACAGTGCATGTGACAAATACTATTAACTTCACAAAAGAATTAAACACATTTTTATAACTGTTGCTAAATATGAAGCAATACATTGTCTAATAGAGCAATTGATTTTGGGCGTAAAATGTGCTTGAGTAACATTCTAAAGCCTGTACACTGTGAATAACATTGACTAATAAGCACTATTGAAATTCGTTATAAAACACCAATAGGTGGCGATATAAATTCATTCAGTAAGGGACCAGTATAAATAAGTTCCTAATCAGACAGAATGGAGATATGATTGTGATCGGAAATTAGATAACATAGTAATTAATCCTCTCTGGAGCATAGTAGTACAAATCATACTCAATGCAGAGATCAATAATACTATAAAACTGTGTGGAACAATTGAGCAAAGCACCTGACACTATTAAAGTATGTGATATGTAAATAAAAATTAAGGAACACTCTGCTTTGTAAACGCAACTTTATTGCAATTTCAAAATTGGTAATAATAGATTGTTTATCTATAATGGAACACGAACACTGAGTGTATACTAACCACAGGACAAAACTGCTTAATCAAATACCTTGGTCATATTGATGGGATTAAAGTAGATTTTAAACATATACATATAGTTTATGCAAAAAATAAGGAACCAAACGTTTTTGTCAAATCACAATACATGTTGAAAACATACTGGGTCTGATTCATTAAGACACGCAAAATGAATGTAAATTGTGTTTTTTTGAAAACGCACATAATTCTGGGCATACGTGCAATATAAATTCCCAGCAAAACGCACAGAAAACAAAAGTATTCAATTAATGTTACTTGTTAATAAGATGATCATTAATTACAAAACACTTAAAAAAAAGGGTGGTTTTTTTTTTCATTTTATTCCCCATAAAATATATTTATTAGGAAGTTAGTAAAGTTTACTGTACATAAAATGCATTATTACAGTTGCTGCTGATTCTCATCACTACCACTCAGCACTTGCACCTACTCTTTAGCTGGTGCAAATGATAAGACAGAGAAACATGTACCTGTCAGATGCCCAAAGCTTGAATCAGGTGCTGCTGCGTGTTCTCTAGATTGGCACCCTTACCGTTTATTGACTACATGCCCCATTCCCTCCCCATTACGTTCCTGAAATCATAGGCTGTCATAAGGGTCCTTTGTGCTCCAAGATGGATTTCATGTACTTGCATTCACTGGCTTTTGGTTCAGTTCTGGGCATGGCCAGAGCGATTTTACTCAAAATACAGCACATATCGGATTTAAGTTCCTTAATAAATCAGGCACACAAGGTGTAATACATGGGATGGATGCACATACACATATACTTTTGACCATTGGTCAAAGTGAAAATGTAGAAGTGGCGGGATGGAAAATGTAAGTGAATGGAATTTGATAGTATTTGATTGTATAACAATGAAGGCAGTAGGAGAAGTGACAGTATTGCATAGCACAGTATACACCCCCACTTTGACCACTGCTTATGTTAAACTACCTTGTACAATCTTGCCATGTTACCCATGATGTTTACAATTCTACATCATGAAAATGCAAAATCACCACATGTATGTTTACTGTATATATTATATAATATTTTATTACATGACTATAGTAAATTATATTACAGAATTAAATGTGATAACATTAGGTTATTACAAATAGTATGTGTAAAAATGTGATCATCTAAACCTAATGTATTTGTAAATGAAGCAAAATAATTTTAATAATGAAATTTTAAAACTATAATGTTCTCTTTTGAATGGACTTTATAGAGAAAATTAGTATTCATCAAAAATCCAAGACAATCATCTTATTGAAGCCTTCTAGATACAAATTCCTCAGACTATGTATCCAGATTGCCTCTCTCATATAAAGTCTGCAAAAATTATTCTCGCATTTAGGTGTTGGTGGAATAAATCCAGTACCTGTTAATTCAGGTGAAGGGGTTGCTTCAGTACACCCCAAGTAAATTTCAAGGCACACTATGGTTTAATTTTTATTTTTTTTAAAAAATGTTATGTCTATGCTCCAAAAACTATGTTATTAGAGTACATGTAGTGCATCCTAGATACTGATAGTTACAGGTAAGCTCAGCACATAGATCACATATTTTGTGTTGCAGTGACTGTTTTTTTTCTAGTTTTATATGATGTAAATTGTAGTATGCGATGCTGCATAAACGAACAAATAATACGTTGTGAGCCACTGCATTTAAGCAGCCTACCATCTTACTCTGTAGCCACGTTGTTATTAATAACATATCCTTAAATTGTCTATTAAAAAGAAAAAATAGGGGCTAGAATATTGTGTAAATACTTTCCTTTTTTTAAATATTGTAGAAAGTTGAATGGCCAAACTGAACTTTGAATGAGATCTAGCAATAGAATCAAATATGTTTTTACTATACTCTTTACCTTATTGGATAAACTATTATAATTTCAAATAAGAGAAATTGACTTATAATATTTATTTTTGCATTGCTAATTTCAGACGCTGTGATCAACAATGTTTCACTATTTATATCTAAAGACTCCAGATTAGCACTATGTAAATGTGGATCTGGGTATTTGTTTGTCCCTAAAAGGTGTAATCAAATGATATGTTTGTTTCATAAATGTTTCTACTGTCAAACAATTTCTCGTCATTCTTACGAGTTACCCCTTAGGTATATTATTAAACCAGCTTATGTGGTAGCTACAATGATAAGGTAGGTAATCATTGGTATCTACTTGTTTTCTAAAAGTTGAGGTTTAAATGGTATTGGCCACTACTTATATCCAGTTAATGAACTGAGAGGGATGGTGTGTACTGGGGAAGGTGAGATTAAAGGCATTGTGGTTAAGGTATTCAACAAACTTCATAATTGAATGCTCATTACTATTCCAGATGAAAAATAGGTAATCTATATATTGTTCATAGAGGACCATGCCCCTGCCACATATCAGCTGCTCCTCAAGCATACTCATACATAAGTTAGCAAATCTTGGGGTAAACCTGATCCCCATTGCCATGCCATGTAAGTAATAAAAGTGATTAAACAATAAAAAGTTGTGAGCAAGAATAATGTGTATAGAGAACAAAAAACATTTTTACTTCCCTCCTTAAGATCTGATGGTCTTTGAAAACAGATTTTTCTATGGATCTAATCTATCTATTCTATTATGTCATATGTTAGTGTAAAGGACGTGAACGTTACTTATCACAAAGTATTAATTAGATTGTCGTTTAACATTTTTCACCAAATTTATGAATTGTGTTGGATCATACACACAGGATCTCAGGGAGACCCTATACCAGAAATAATGGGACACCCAGGCGGTTTGTGCAGTAATTTGTGAATTTTAGGGAAGTGAGAGTAGGTGGATGTAATAGAAATGTGTTTGTTTTCTGCCTGGATATAACCCTCATTATCAAAAGCTTGACTTTTTTTAATTTTTATACTCACATATAGTTAGAGTCTTTTTTTTAGATATGGTTTGTATCTGTGGCAGAACAAATATTGGGGGTGTTCTAGCACCCACAGCTGCCACAGAGCTTGATCCTATGACACCAAGACCAGAGGTAAAGAAATCAACTAATAAGGTACATAAAATAGATCTACGAGTGTGCCAAATCAGAGAATGTGTTGAATATCTATATGCTGAAAACATCAATCTGTTATTGTAAGATTGGTGTCTCAATGTCAGTCTGCCAAAGAAGATGATTAATCTGATATTTATCTTTGCTTTGACAACTTTGCCAGATATGGGTAAATATTTTGGGCATTAACACCTTGCAGATCATATCTGCCACTGAACTAAATAGTAAACTTCAAATAACTAAATAGTTTATACCAAATTTGTCCATGCCATGTTTTTCACAAGTCGTTGCAAAATTCAAACATATAAAAAAATTACATAAGAATGCTGTCTCTTCTGTGTTACTGAACATCAAATGATAAAATCTGATTAAAGGAAAAAAAATTTTTTATTGTAAATGTAGTTTCTGCACTTAATGGGCTATTTGTGGTTTACATTTTAAACACATTGGGAGTAACTTTGCTCCTGGACAAACTATGTTACAATGCAATGGATGCAAATTAGTTTATCATTTTGCACGTAAGGAAAATACTGGCTGTTTTTTCCTGTAGCACACAAATATTTTTTACACTGAAATTTAAAGTTGAACTATGACTTACCCTTCCCCAACTATAAATCTGTCCCCACATTTTCACTGTATCTCCCCCTCCAGTACAACTTTGGTTTTGTCAATGTGCAAAGTTACTACTTTTTTTTTGCTATACTTTCCTTAATGACTGTGCACTGTGGAGACGGCAGGCATATATTAGGAGAGTGTGCAAACTCTCCCTCTGAAGTTAGAATTTTTTTATATTACAGATACTGCTAGGATACTAGGACACTGTGAAATGAGCTGAAAAATGCAAAGGTTTTCAGTTAAAGAAATGCAGCCAGTATGACAAGAATCCAGACTGTACATGGATAATAGGTAGGGAACTACATTGTTTAAACTCTCCGTTATGTTTAGCTTAAAAAAACTCTCTGGTGTTTCTCAGCCCATGCAACACTATCCTTAAATATACTCTGCTACAAAATATTATTTATCAATTGAAGCAAAACATATAGATTGCATAATCATGAGCAATGTAATTCTATGCAATGACTCTTTAAATCTAATGAATGTAGACAATTTAACCAGAGTAAAAAAAACCCCACAAAAGTAGAGATTGTCTTTAGTGTACGCCAATTAGTATTATGTGTATAGTGCACATTGCTAAAAAGCTACATTGTATATTGCTAGCAAAATGGACCTGTGAGCGAACTGAAAACTCTCTTGCTTGATTGATGTTGTGCAGTGGATTCTGGCTGCAGGTAGAACGACTTAGTCATGACTTTTTTTTCTTATGGTATTATGGATTTAAACTGGTTGACTGGCTATGGCCTCTGCATGGCCATATGCAGCTCCAGCTTGCTGTCTGTTGCCTGCTCTTGACATTAAAGCCATGCTGCCACAGAGAATTAAACTGTTAATAAGCAAAAAGTGAAACTGTCTCTGACCCATCCATCCCATGTTCGTCTCATGCACTACATAGCTATTATGAAATTCAGAACCCAGTGGAAATGATGGAACATTATGATTAAAGGTTTGCTCTTTTTTTAAATGTACCAAAAAGGCTTGGGCTGGGGGTTAAGAGCGACAGGACCCCAGGCAACCATTTATACTATAAAAATACTCTATATTTCCTCCCATTAGAAAAAATTGGAACACCAAGAACAGTGAAGGTTTACAACAGTGAATGTTTGCAACAGCCAGCAAGCAATCACTATCACTAATATAAGCTCTAGTGACTATAAGCTATGCTCTCCATGCAAAGTTACAATGAATTTCTGAACATTTACTTCAATTAAAATCATTATAAAAATAATTCAGTGAGCACTATGTAGTATATTTGTTTCTTAGGCTTTTTACATTTAGGACTGATTTGAAAACCTTCTTTATATATCTTACATTATTAAAAGGCTGTTAAAATGGTAAAGAAAGTGTTTCATGGCCCAATGCTCCCATTTTATTGCAAATCCAATAAATGTTTCTTACTTTGATTGCAAATATAATATCATCTATGCAGTCTTTTCAAGTTGTTAGAATATCGAGAAGTGGAGATTCTAAATGTGTGGTAAATATGCAAGTAAGAGTTGAAACATAAAAACTCATATAGTTCAAGAGCCAGTACTATAAAATATTTAATTTCACACTCTTTAACTGATGACAAAGTGACACTATCATTGAGTTTCAAATAAATAGCAACTTATAATCATGCACATAAATGCTTACTGCTTTACAAGTTGACACTGTGTATATTGAATTATATTTTAACTGAAATTATATGGTAAAATTAATAGTTCATATTTAGTAAGTGGCATAATGACAGACATATGTATAATTAAAGATAGAGAGATTACCACATTGTATTATATACAACTACATAGAGCAGACGTGCATGCTTTTTTGGCATAAAATACGTTGTTTCAAATGGTATATGCATACAAAAACACATACGCATCTTACACTTAAAACACCTTAAGCCTAGAGAGGTAGAACAGGGGAGGAAAGGGATGGGCAAGCACAGGCCGAGTACACTAAAGATGTGACCTGGCACAGACATCGGAGACGTATTTGTTGCAGGTGCTGGACAATATGCAGTGATGATTATGATGAATAGCAGCATTAGCTAGTCGCTTATGATGGGCTGATTCCGGATTGACCTATCCAGCTGATTGAGCTTAATTCATTTGCACTGTGGCTATTTAATATGTTTGTTTGAAAAAAAAAAATTCTATTGCACTGATAGAGTGATGTGGTGATGTGTGTTTTAATATTTCGATTTAGTTACAATTGTAATGCTTCTGTATGAGAGCCACATTTTCCTCTTAATATTACAAGAACACACTATATATCAGGGGTTGGCAACCTCCGGGACACGTGCCAGACGTGGCACGCTAACCACTTTTATCTGGCACGCCGACGCTGAAGCTCCATTTTGGCCATCACCGGCTGTTTTATTGAAGCAGCTCCCAGGTTTCTGGAGAAAGATGAGTCTACAAAGGTAAGTAAGGGCAGCAAATTGAGGGGCACATATACTTGGCATACTTTGTATTTGTGGGGGGCAACTGTGGCATACTATATATTTATGGGGGCAACTGTGGTATGCTATATATTTATGGGGGCAACTGTGGCATGCTATATATTTATGGGGTAACTGTGGCATACTATGTATTTGTGGGGGCAACTGTGGCATGCTATGTATTTGTGGGGCAACTGTGGCATACTATGTATTTATGGGGGCAACTGTGGCATACTATGTATTTCTGGGGGCAACTGTGGCATGCTATGTGTTTCTGGGGGCAACTGTGGCAAAGTATGAGTTGTGGGCACAACTATGAGGCATAAAATGAATTGGGGACACAATTATGAGGTATGATGTGAACTGGGGCACTTCTGTGCGGCATAACGTTTTTTTGCTGGTCCCTTACTGTTAATATGATATTAGCCTCATAAAATTATATATATATATATATATATATATATATATATACATCTATAATATAAAAGCCTAGCGGCGTGTGTTAGTCTGTGTGTGGAAAAAACTGCCGGGTGACAGAGTGCTCAAGCTTCAGCGCCACCTGCTGGGCGGAGTTATATACTACACTGACCTACTAAATTCTTAGCATTATCTAATATATAAAAGTAATAGCCTAGCGGCGTGTGTTAGTGTGTGTGTGGAAAAAACTATTTTCTCAGAAAGGGCTCATCCAATTGACCTGAAATTTGGTATACTGACATTATTTGACTAAAAAATTAGAATAGTGAAGTCAGTTAACTTCCGTCATCCCCCCTTCCCCCCGTGGGAGGGGAAGTAAAGGCTAAATTTACGAGTTGAGGGCTCAAACTCATTTTCGTGAGGTAATTTTACCTCATGAACATACATGTGTAGAGGCGTGCGTTAGTGTGTGTGTGTGTGTGTGTGTGTGTGTAAAAAACTATTTTCTCAGAAAGGGCTCATCCAATTGACCTGAAATTTGGTATACTGACATTATTTGACAAAAAAATTAGAATAGTGAAGTCAGTTAACTTCCATCATCCCCCCTTCCCACCGTGGGAGGGGTAGTAAAGGCTAAATTTATGAGTTGAGGGGTCAAACTCATTTTCGTGAGGTAATTTTACCTCATGAACACATATTAAAAAGGGCGCTTGCGTCGGGAAGTAACGCTCTTCCCCTGAGGAGGCCTGGGCTAGGCCCAAATGCATGACAAGAACCTTTTTAAGACCTTAAGTAGCTTGATTTGACTAGAATGCATGAGTATCATGTACAGGTTAACTTGTATATATATATATATATATATATATATATATAGCCGAGAGGGGAGGGGGCGGCTACAAATTGCCTGCTTGGTGGCCCGAGTCCCCACTGGAGACCTATCTTTGAAAATACATTTTTTATTTTAAAAGTACTTTTTTTTATTTTTTTTTATTGAGTGCAGGGGGGATCGGTAGTAGCTAAATCCCCTTCAGCTCAGGTATCCTCAGACACCAGGTCATGTGACTGCAGTGGTTACATGGTACTCGGCGGGGTGCTGGATATCTTCCCATGCTGTGAAGTGGAGAATAAGGTAAGAAGGTGTGATGGAGAGGGGCATGTGTCACTAAAGGTGCTGGGCAGAGGGGGGGCAAGTGTGATTAAAGCATGTGGGCAGAGGGGACATATGTGAGCAAAGCTGCTGAGCAAGGGGGCATGTGTGAGTAATGCATTTTTCTGTAAGAGGGTGGCCTGGTGCTTTTCACCTGCTAGACACGCCCCCAATGATGCACTGCCATGCCCCCAATTGTACAACCACTTGCATGGTGAAAAAAATGTTGCGCCGCCGTGGCGGCCCAACATTTTTTTTGCCATGCTTGACTATAAAGGGGGACACATGAAGTTGCTGTACTGGAGCCATGAATTTCTCTAGGCAGCCCTGTATGTATGTATGTATGTATGTATGTGTGTGTATATATATCTAATATATAAATGCTTAGTGGTGTGTGTGTGAAAAAAAAAAAAAAAAGTTGCAGCGCCACCTGCTGGGCAGAGTTATACACTGACCTACTAAATTCTTAGTGTGTGTGGGGAAAAAAATCAAAAAGGGCTGAAATTTAGTAGGGCTCAAACTCATTTTCGTGAGGTAATTTTACCTCATGAACATACATGTGTAGAGGCGTGCGTTAGTGTGTGTGTGTGTGTGTGTGTGTGTGTGTGTAAAAAACTATTTTCTCAGAAAGGGCTCATCCAATTGACCTGAAATTTGGTATACTGACATTATTTGACAAAAAAATTAGAATAGTCAAGTCAGTTAACTTCCATCATCCCCCCTTTCCCCCGTGGGAGGGGTAGTAAAGGGTAAATTTACGAGTTGAGGGGTCAAACTCATTTTCGTGAGGTAATTTTACCTCATGAACACACATGTGTAGTATATTACTGTGCTACCCGCCTTTCTAACAACTTTGCAAACACTTACTATTACTACTCACGCCTTCCTAACAAGTCACCAAAAATTACTACTCACGCTCTACTGACAAGTCAGCAAAAATTACTACTCAGCGCTGTACTAATAAGTCCGCAAAATATAAACCACAATCCAACTTCTATAGCTCTCACTATCAAACAATAGCAAACAAATTCATTATCTTATTTTTATATTTTTATTCTTATTTAAATGGGGAGATCAAAAAAATACGCAAATGAACAAGAGAGGCGAAGGGCGAAAACTGCCCAAATGCGCAAATCAAGACAGAGTCAGCGTGAAGATATGCGAGAGCAGGAAAGAGAGGCAAATAGAATTGCAATGACACAGTTAAGAGAGAGTCAGAATGACCAGATGCGAGAGCAAGAAAGAGAGGCAAATAGAATTGCAATGAGACAGTTAAGAGAGAGTCAGAATGACCAGATGCAAGAGCAGGAAAGAGAGGCAAATAGAAATGCAAAGAGACAGTTAAGGGAAAGTCAGACTGAAGAGATGCGAGAGAAGGAAAGGCAGTCAAAAAGAGATGGAAGGAGACGATTAGCTGACGCTAAAAAGAAAAACTTAATGACAGATGCGTTACCTTTAAAAGCTAACAAAGATGAAAACGCAGTAGAACAGCACTACTGTGGAAACATGAATGTAAGATGCAACTTTTGTAACTCAAAGAATTTTTTGGCCGAAAGGCCACAAGATGAAAAATTTACTCAATGCTGCCAGAAAGGAAAAGTTAGATTACAACAGCAGGATTTTCCTGACATTCTAAAAAAATTGATGACAGAAAAAAAAATTGATAAGTATAGCAAACTATTTATGGAAAACATAAGAAATTATAACAATTCTTTTGCTTTTGCATCAATGGGAGCTGCTATAACTACACCAAAAGGAAAAGGACCTTATTGCTTTCGCATTCAAGGTCAGATTACATCCAGATGATGGCCAACGAAAGTTTGCTCAACTTTACATACTTGATACTGATGATGCATCAAAGGAGAGAGCAGATATGCCTGAAAATAAAGATTGCGATGAGCATATTATGGAAAAAATTGAGAAATTACTAAGAGAAATTAATAAGTTGGTGGAGGCGTACAGAATGTTACATGAGGTTGAAAAAGATGCTAAAAGGGAAGCAATGAGGAATAATACGGAGATGCCTAATATTATGATGGCAATTAAACAAGACCGAAAAAAAGATCCTCGACGTTACAACGTAGCAAGAGTGAGTGAAGTAGCTGTGGTATTTCAAAATACGGATGGGGAACCTCCGTTTAATAGAGATATTTTGGTTCATTTAAGACCAAAACCAGGAGTTCCTCCTTTGAAAAGACTGAGCATTTTTGATCCCAATCTTGATGCTATGGTGTATCCACTATTCTTTCCGCGTGCGGAACAAAACTGGAGCACTGAAATGAAATTGATTGGAGCGAATAGGAATGATCGCTTGACTATGATGATGTTTTACAGCTATAATCTGTCCGTAAGAAATGAGTTCAATCCTCTACTCAATGGTGGAAAATTGACTCAGCAATATATTGTTGACGCTTATGTCAAAGTTGAAGCAAATGGATTAAATTGGATCAAAACCGATCAAAAAGATTTGCGAGTAGAACAGTACAGTGGCTTGATGGACCACATTAATGAAAGAGCTGAAGAGAGAGGGATTCCTCCAGGGAAAATGGTAATTTTATCATCTTCTTTTGAGGGAAGCCCGAGAAATATGCAACAAAGATACCAGGATGCAATGGCTATTGTGACTAAATTTGGGAAACCAGATATATTCATAACTTTTGTGTCCCTTAAATGAGGACGTTGATAAACTTAATGAAGAGGTGATGGAGATAATGGAAGGTGAATTTATGATTTATTTGAGTGATGATTCAGTACAAGCAGACGATGACACTGAGAAAGAAAATTTCCCAGTTGAGTTTTTGAATACGTTGACTCCTTCCGGAATGCCAAGGCACAGATTAAGATTGAAAGTTGGAAGCATTATTATGCTATTGAGAAATCTGAATGTTAAGAGAGGACTGTGCAATGGCACTCGATTAGTAGTGACAGCACTGAAAACGAATGTGATACAAGCAGAAGTTTTGACTGGCTATGCTAAAGGAGAAAAGGTGATGATACCTCGGATTGACTTATGTCCATCCGAAACAGGACTGCCGTTTAAGCTAAGACGGCGGCAGTTCCCTTTGAAGGCGGCATTTGCTATGACCATTAACAAGTCACAGGGTCAAACACTTGACCGTGTGGGTATTTATTTACCAGAGCCTGTGTTTGGTCATGGACAATTGTATGTCGCATTTTCACGAGTACGGAGAAGCAGTGATGTGAAGGTGCAGGTTATGAATACTGCCCTTCAAGGAAGACTGATTGAGCACAGCGATAAGGTGTTTAGCAGAAACATTGTGTATCGAGAGGTTTTAGAACAGTAAGACGATGGAGATGAAGGATGCGGCGATAAAGATGAAGGATGAGGTGATGGAGAAAAATGATGAGGTGGTGACATGTGGACAAAACCACGTTAAAAAAGGGCGCTTGCGTCGGGAAGTAACGCTCTTCCCTTGAGGAGGTCTGGGCTATGGCCCAAATACATGACAAGAACCTTTTTAACACCTTAAGTAGCTTGATTTGACTAGAATGCATGAGTATCATGCACGGGTTAACTTGTATATATATATATATATATATATATATATATATATATATATATCACACCTAACTGGCACACCTGGGCTTCACTAGATTTTAGCCGGCACTCTGATAGAAAAAGGTTGCCAACCCCTGCTATATAAAATGTTGTTCATAATGGCACAAATAATTTGATATATTTTAAGCAGTCAACTGTATTAAACTTAAGTCTTATATCTCTATATTCAGTATCTTAAGCGGAATGCATTATTAAGTTTTCCCTTTATCTTATTCAATTTACTCTATATAATACTTAGGGATATTTCTCTCTCTCTCTCTCTCTCTCTCTCTCTCTCTCTCTCTCTCAATAATTAATTATTAATTATACCATTGTCTGTTTTGCCCATTTATTAATCCTATTGGCTAATTTATTATGACATTTTAAAACTTTAATCTTTCACACCTTGTAGGTTATTTGTATCAAATGAGCTGAAAGCAGGAAAAGGTTCACCTGTTCTTGATCATCTGGAATCCTTTGTAGACTGGGTTAATATAGGGTGGAGGTGGAATACCCCCATACATTTTTTTTCTTATCTACTTCTACCTTCCAAGCATTGCTCTCCTGTTTCCACAACTCTTAACATTCAATCTGTTCTTTTCGTTTCCCATTAGAACATAACAGGCCTGAGTCAGTAAGGAAAGCAAGGCAACAAAAGGAGTAAATTTGATCCTGGACACAACCATGTTACAATGAAGAGGTGCAAATTAGGTTATTATTTTGCACGTAAAGAAAATACAGACTTTTTTGACATGTAGCACACAAATACTTGATAACTTTATATTTATGCTGAAATTTAAAGTTGATTTAGGACATGCTCTACCCCAATTATAAATTTGTCCCCACATTTTAAATTTACCATCCCCTCCAATTCAACACGGTTTTGGCGAGGTGCAAATTTGCTCTTTATTTTTTGCTTTCCTCTCCTTAATGACTCAGGCCCAACCTGTTAATCTCATGACCAACATCAGCTAAGCCTGATTAATCGTACTGACCCTGAGAAAAGGTTCATCACAATGTTTTGTCAGTTGGGAACATTTATCATGGAACCTCCTAGACTCAATACAATGTCTCAACAGCAAATTGAGAGATTGCTACAAAAATATACTACACCTGCTCCTTGTCTTTTCTGCCCGACTCCCATGTTACACCACTGACCTCTAGAAAATCCTTAGTCAAAATAATAACATAGGTGGGTCTCTAGCCGCACTTCAGACACAGTGCTCCCTCCAATTATAGGGCCTTCATCTTCAAAGACCAATCTATAGATTGTTTGTAAATAAGTTTGCATATAAGACATTAGGTACTGTAATGTAACAAGAATTACTTAATGTTTCAGGGTGATGGCAATTCATCCTGGAATTACTAACAACAATGATCTCTGTGCATTTAAATCTGCAGATGCATGTCACACCATAAACGGCTGGACAATGGCAATTTACCCATGAGGCACTCAGTTCACAAATGAACAGAAATATTCACAGAAAAAAACTGTACACTAATACAGTACACTGATTTGTAGCTAGCAATAAATATTAAATATACTAAAGATATACAATATAATGGGATTTTCCAAGTTAACAGTACTGACTATTCCATCCTCTGGGAAGGAAATCTTGCCAATTTATTATATTCAAGCTTATCATTTTACATTTCATCAGTGAATCATCTAGAAATACTTTAATCAGTTATCAGGAGTTTTTTAAAGTTTAGTTTAAGCGGCATAATAAATCCTGATTTACTATCAAATGTATTATGTATATCCCCGGTAGTAGTCACTTTTTCGGCTACAATAATCCCAACAACAGTTACCCCAACCTAAGAATTGTAAATATTATCATCCCGACAAGGATGAAATATAGACTTACTATATAACTGACATGCAACTTTTCCTATATGCTTAATTGCCACCAGATATAAAATGTGACTGTGTAAAATGTCTCCATGAACAAATGACGTCAGTTCCAATGGGCAGAGTGAGATTGTCGGTTTTGTATAATGTAATCCAGGCGTCGGGTACGCCCATTGTCGCTTTGAAACCGGAAATCTCACTCTGCCCATTGGAACTGACGTCATTTGTTCATGGAGACATTTTACACAGACGCATTTTATATCTGCCGGCAACTAAGCGTATAGGAAAAGTTGTATGTTATATACTTAGTCTATATTTCATATTTGTCGGGCTGATAATAGTCAGAATTTTTAGGTCGTGGTAACTGTTGTCAGGTTTATTGCAACAGAAAAAGCGTACTCCACCTGTGTATACCTACACATGGCTCTTTAGTGCGAGATATTGGATGTAACTACCTTTTAGCAGAGTAAGTAAGTAACAACAACAACAAAATAAGCAATCTTATTTTTTTCTGTGCACACATTGAACTCTTCCCCATCCTCTGTGCAGTCATGATGTAAGTATGATAGAAAAGAGTAAGGATTCAATGCATTGCACCTCTTAGCTGAATTGACAAAAAATATAGCTGACCACACATTTGTACGTGGGATAAATGGTCTATTCAATGTAAAGTTACAAGTTAAGTATCAGTTGTTTTTTTCTTTAATGTTTAAGACACACGCCTTGTTATACTCTTTTAAATGGCTAATTTTGTATTTTGTGTAAGTTTTGATATTATTGAAATTGTTCAAATAGAGAAGTCCTTGTTAATTTCAGACCAGCTTTTAAGTAAAAGTCTCTAAGGAAAGTAATTTCTTTGTGTTGTTAATGAGGCCCAACAAAGACTACATTGCTTATTGTAATTGAAATTTCTTTTAGCACTGTAAAATCCATTATATATATTTGCACTTTGTATCTTAAATGGGATAGTTTTACATTATGCAATTTCAAACTTTTCTCTCTAAACAATTTCTGTTTTAAGGAATATATATATTTATTTCTTTTCTCTACATGTTTGTAGAATGTAATCTCTTGTTACTCTAAATTCTAATTAACTCTTTTATTATAAAGAGCTATAGAGAAAAAAAATAACAAATAAAACAAAACAATTTCTCATCTAAGGGTTACAAATACAATTTAAAATAAAGAAAACTCTTTCGACCTTACGACTATGAAAGTATACTTGAAATAATTATATTGGCAAAATACATTTTGATGGCACAGCAACAAAATACATAATAATAAGAAAGATCTTTCCACATCTGTTTTTATCACTAAATATATAGATATGAATTTGTAGTTATCCCTTCATTCTTTTTTAATTGTGTATTTACAAACACATACACATATATGCAGTGGTTCTACTAATGAAACCATTTTAAATGATGAGTATTTTGCTCCCAAAACTATGAGACAGTTGAACTTACAATATGTTGTCTCAAGCATTTTACCACGACAATCTATAAAAACTCATCTGTTTATTCAAACATAGATATATCATAATGCACGCATATAAATAAAAGGATATACACAAATTATTCCATGAAAATAAAGTTTACAATAAGAAGTCAGGACTTTTCATCATCAGCATTTTCAAATGGCTGCAAGCCAGTGGTGGCTGCATAGGTAGTGTATATAGTTCTAACTGTATAGTTACAAGTGTAAAAAAAATTAAATAGCATAATTCGGAGTTATACCAGACTTAAACAGGAGGAAGCAGGAGAAGAATTCAGTGAAACTCCATAATCTACCCCTGATGTTTCCATCTCTCCCTGGCTACAAGCTTCACACAACATGAGGACTGTTTTGGACTCTGATCTTATTTTCTTCTCACCTCATGAAAGTTTGTTTTATCTGTCAGTTATTTTCCCTGCAACATCCCCTCTGTTTAATCAGTCTGCTGTACCACTTGCTCAGCCGATCCCTACCCATGCTGCAGCTGTTTCAGTCCTCTATCTCAGCATTACACTTTCAATTCTACTCAATGCTTTGCCATCACAAGTATAAAGAAGTGAAACTGAGTATGAACCACTCTCCTCCCTCATGACTCTGCAATAACTCAGCTACTCCCTCACCTGTGCCTTCAACACTTCCACCCACTCCCCCACATGGCTCCCCACATCATTACTCCATGTTATCCAGCCATCCAGAAATAAACTATATCTACTGCAGCCTCACTCTGCACTACTTCTCTGATTGCACAGAACATTGCAACTAGGTAATTCTTTTAATTCCCTATTTGTTTGCTATTTTAGTCATAAATCCCAATGTTTGCCAAATAATTTTTCTTCCTCTCCTTTCAGGGCATTATATTTAGGACTCTATCATCCCTCACCCATCCTAGAACACACACCTCTGTCCACAGTGCCCCTTCATTATTTCACTCACCTCTACTTAACACTCATGAACTCTTTTCATATTTACATTCAATAGCTACAACAGCCTCATCACTTGTCACCAGAAACTAAAAGGACACACATCATCATCCCCATTTATTTATATAGTGCCACTGATTCGGCAGCGCTGTACAGAGAACTCATTCACCTCAGTCCCTGCCCCATTGGAGTTTACAGTCTAAATTCTCTAACATACACACACAGATAGACAGACAGACAGAGACTAGGGTCAATTTTGATAGCAGCCAATTACCCTACTAGTATGTTTTTGGGGTGTGGGAGGAAACCGGAGCACCCCGAGGAAACCCACGGAAAAAGAGGGAGAACATACAAACTCCACACAGATAAGGCCAGGAATTGAACTCATGACCCCAGCGCTGTGAGACAGAAGTGCTAACCACTTAGCCACCGTGCTGCACCTCTATCTTACAATCATCTTTCCTATCTTTCTTCCTCCCTGCTTCTATTAGCTGGTGATATATCACCTAATCCAGGTGCCCCTCACTTCTCCCACACACATATATCTGAATGCTACAGAAATCCAGCAAACCTCAAACGCATCACATGTCTCCCCTTTATTCCAAATTCCTTTAAATGTGCCCTTTGGAATGCATGCTCTGTTTGTAACAAACTTACCTCCTTACATGACCTCTTCCTCTCAAACAACCTCAACCTTATGGCAATAACAGAAACATGGCTCACGCAATCAGACACTGCCTCACCTGCAGCCCTTTCACATGGTGGTCTCCATTTCACCTACACCCCCAGACCTGGAGGTAAAAAAGAAGGTGGGGTTGGACTACTTCTCTCCCCTCAGTGCACTTTCACAGTTCTACCAAATATCCTATCACACACGTTCACATCTTTTGAAGTTCATACTGTTAGGATTTTTAACCCATTCTCTGTGCGTGTTGCTGTGATCTATCGCCTCCCTGGATCACACCAACAATTTCTTGAACACTTCTCTGCATGGCTCCCTCACTTCTTTTCCTCTGACATCCCCACCATTGTCATGGTTGATTTCAATATACCTATTGCTAATCCATGTTCCAATGCTGCTTCCAAACTACTCTTTCTAACATCATCACTTGACCTCTCTCAGTCAATTGAATCCGCTTCTCATCAAGATGGCCACTGTCTTGATCTTGTTTTCTATAGACTATGCTCAGTTTAACACTCCTTTTTCCGTCTCGGATCATCACCTTATTAGATACTTGCTCACCTCCAGTTCTTTACCCTCCCCAGTGTCAAGCCTCCTCACACATGCAGGAATATTAACTCTATTGATTTTCAACAGTTTTCCACCTCTATTCTACATCTTCTCTGCCCAATTTCTACATTATCCTCCCCTGATAGGGCAGTACCTCATTTTCATCAAACCTTAGCAACTGCCCTTGATCAAGTGGCTCCAGTGACTCTACATACTCCGCTTAGACTTCATTGCCAACCGTGGCACACTAAAGTAACATGAACTCTACAAAAACTTTCTCGTAAAACAGAACGTCACTGACGTAAGTCTTGTACCTCTAATGATTTCATTACATATACTGCTATCTATCACTCCTATCAAAATGCTCTGGACACTGCAAAACAAACATACTTCCAATCTCTCATCTATGCTCAGGCTTCTAACCCCCAAACGCCTTTTTAGCACATTTAAATCTCTTCTAAACCCTCCCACCCCAAACCCTCCGACTAACATCAGTACCCAGGAGCTTGCTTCCTATTTCAAGGACAAAATATATAAGATCAGACTTGAAATGGTATCATCTCCCTCGACAAACAGTCAGCTCAATTCCTTTGTAGCACCCTCTGACACTCTCTCTTCATTTGATCCCACAAATGAAGAGGAAGTTTCTATTCTCTTCTTATCTTCCTACTCTACCTCCTGTCCTCTTGATCCCAATACCTTCACAATTTGGTAGATCCCTGTCTACTGTGCTCATTCCACCTCTAACTAAAATCTGTAATCTCTCTCTCTCTCTCTCTCTACTGGTATTTTTCCATCACTATTTAAGCATGCAGTGATTACTCCTATTTTGAGAAAACAAAATTCTGACCCAAACTCTCTCTAAAATTACTGCCCCATCTCTCAGCTCCCTTGCCCCTCCAATCTTCTCTAAAGAATAGCCTACACTCATCTCACACACTTTCTTACAGCAAGCAACCTACTGGATTCTCTTCAGTCAGGCTTTTGCTCTCAACACTCTACAGAGACTCTGCTGACGAAAGTTGCCAATGATTTGATCACAGCAAAAACTGAAGGCCATTACTCTCTTCTAATTCAAATGGATCTCTCTGCTCCATTTGACACTGTTGACTACTCTCTCCTCATGAAAACGCTACGATCCCTAGGTCTTGAAGGCACTGTGCTATCCTGGTTCTCATTCTACCTATATAATCGCTCTTTCAGTGTTAATTTCTCTGGATCCACTCTGCTCCACTTCCATTATCAGTTGGAGTATCACAAGGTTCAGTCCTAGGTCCTCTGCTATTCTCTATCTACACCACTTCTCTTGGAAAACTAATAAGCTCCTTTGGATTTCAATATCATCTCTATGTGGATGATACACAAATCTATCTATCCTCTCCTGATCTCTCAGCATCTGTGTTGTCTCACATTACTGAATGTTTTTCTGCCATTTCATCTTGAATATCTTCTCGCCAACTCAAACTCAATCTTTCAAAAACTTAATTAATAATATTCCCACGCAAAAACAGAATATTTCTGCCATTTTTATTTCTGTTGATAATTTGACCATAAATCCCACCCTGTAAGCTTGCTGCCTAGGTGTAATCCTTGACTCAGAACTATCCTTTGTTCCCCACATCGACTCTATATCTAAATCATGTCACATACATCTAAAGAACATTTCGATAATACGCATATATCTCACACAAGAAACTGCAAAACCTTAATTCATGCACTCATCATCTCCCGCATTGACTATTGCAATACCCTCCTTACTGGTCTTCCCCAAATCAGACTTGAACCCCTACAATCTATTCTGCATGCAACGGCTAGATTGATTTTCCTTGCAAACCGTTCTTCCTCTGCTGAGCCACTCTGTCAGTCTCTACATTGGTTGCCTGTTTATCAACAAATCCAATATAAATTCTTCTACTAACATACAAGGCTGTCAACAAAATTGCACCAACATACATCACCTCACTTGTCTCAAAATATCTCCCAACTCAACACCTCCATGCTGCACAAGATCTGCGTCTCTCTTCCACTCTCATCACATCCTCCCATTCCTGGTTACAGGACTTTTTTCGGGCTGCACCCACTTTGTGGAATTCCCTCACTTGCACATTAAGTCTTTCTTCTAGTCTTCAAACCTTCAAGCGTTTTCTGAAAACCCACCTCTTCAGACAAGCTTATGATATTCCTCAAACAGCATCTTAATCTCCCTAGGTTACCCTATTATTACCCTCTAAACAGCTAACACAAGACAACAGCCCTCTGACCAACTTTGCTGTGGGACTTAGCACACAGCCCACTCAATACTTTTTACCTTTGCATTCTAGGTGGTCCAATGTGCAATATGATGTAGCATGTGTCCTTGTGTTTCAAACTCCCATTGTCCCATAGATTGTTAGCTTGCGAGCAGGGCCCTCTTACCTTTCTGTCTGTCTGTATTACCCAGTATTGTATTATTAATGTTTGTTCCCAATTGTAAAGTGCTATGGAATTTGCTGGCGCTAAATAAATGAATGTTGAAGATGATGATCAGCAGCAGCAGCTATTTTTATGTAGCACCACTAATTCTTCAGCGCTGTACAGAGAACTCATTCACATCAGTCCCTGCCCCATTGGAGCTTACAGTATAAATTCCCTAACATACCCACACACAGACAGAGAGAAAGACTAGGGTCAATTTGATATCAGCCAATTAACCAACCAGGATGTTCTTGGAGTGTGGGAGGAAACCAGAGCACCCGGAGAACACCCACGCAAAAACGGGGAGAACATACAAACTCCATACAGTTGAGGCCATGGTCGGAAATCAAAATCATGATCTCAGTGCTGTGAGGCAGTAGTGCTAACCATTAAGCCACAGTGACCTTTAAAAAAACATTTCTTATCTCTGTAACATCAAATATGCAAAATATAGTACTAACTTCAAAAAGTCAAATTTACAAAATGTTAACCTTGTATTTACAATAATATTCAAAGTGATTTTAAACTTTTTTTAAATTAATGATTAAAAATCGTGTTCATTCACATTTCCCATTTTATCAGCTTCCGCTGCCAATATCCCAAACTGTATGACTATCAAACTTCAAATAGGAATGTAACTTACATTTTACAGTTCACATTTCTAAATTTCAAATATAAAGTTATAACCTTTAGGCCTATGGCAAATTTTTGAAAGCAAGAAAAAATAAAAATAAATATATTAATGATTTTCTTTATTTAAGATTCTATTCCAGGCTGCCAGAACCATCCTCTTAGTAGACTGAAGTCAGCGATTCTGAGCCCCCATTTTATTCAAGTTAGTTAGTTTAAGAATGAATTAAGCTGCGCAGTCAACATGTTAGCCTGAGATATCAATACTGAAATCTCTGACCAGAGCAGCAAGAGTAAAGTTTTTATACAATTTGAACAATGAGATCAGTTCCATAAAGAAGTTAATTATAATAAGCAATAAGTTCTGTATCTCTGGGCAGATGGAATGGCTTCTTTACTTTTGTTCCACAGGCAATGCAATGTTGACATCTGGCTTTTTGGTAATTCAGAACAGGTAAATCTTGAATAGAAATATTACAATTAATGACATCATATTTAGTAGTAAATTAATAAGAATTTAACAACATATATGATAATGACATTTTCCAAGATTTCTAAACTTCTAATCTTTTTACTTTATATTTTTCTTATTATTAAGATGTTTATAATTTATTCTAGTCTATCTGAGAATGTTAATCAGGGCCTCCCATAATTATTGTAAACAATGCTCTGAACTTTACTGCTCACTCCTTGGTGTTAGACTGGGTACACACTACAGAAATTTCTCCCAATACGACAATACTTGTTGAGAATAGAGTGGGACTACTCTATCCTCAAGTATATCGAGAGCAAAAGAATTTCACAAAGGACTCAGAATTAACAAGTCTCCCACTTTAATACCAAACAACGAGAAATACTTATTTCAACTCATGGAAATCATTATGAAACACCAACAGCCATCATTGAAGAGTATAGAAGATGAAATCATGAGCACACAAAAGGAGCTGAAACTCATGGAAGAACTGGAGGACTATAAAAATTTAAACAACTTCCACATAATAAACAACTTAACACATAATAACAAACTTGAAGAAAGCATCATATCAACAGAACACAGGGAATTCATTAGAGACTTCAGAGACTATGAAAAGAAAACAATCAATAATATGCTTCGAAACAAAAGGCTCATGAAAGACCATGGAAAACACACAGATATTCAACTGCACCCCAGACACCCACAACATCACAATCTCTTCGCTACCAGGTGAGTTTCACATTGAAACAATTTCTTGCATCCTAAACCACAACTACTTCTAAGTTAAAGGAAAATACTACTACAAACATGGGCTCCAGACCATACCAAGAGGCCGATTTAGGCGACTTTGAATAAACTAATAAACTGCTCCAAGCTGAGTGCTTACAAGGACCAGGCCACCAGTCCAAAAAGTAAATTCCTACAGATGGACTATGACCTAGAACTCCTGGACAAAGCTATGGCCACAACAAAATAACTAGACAGGTAACACCACCTCTGCTGCAAAAATGAAAAAAATAAACACGATCAACAACGGATAGGCACAATTCTACCCAGATTCATCACTTAATATAGCAATGAACACAGACAACTGTCCTCCATTGTCATCAAACATTGGCACATTCTCCAAAAAGATGACAAACTCAAGGTCCTCCTCACTGTAAGATACATATCTACAGGACTATGAAAAAACTTGTACTTCCCTAACGGCCAGCTACTGTACATACCGACACAACCTGAAAATACAGACATATGGATGAGGGAAAACACAAAAGGCTTCTACTACTGCAGTTGCCTAGCATGCAGAACCACAAAATGGAACACCACAAATCCTATTAAAGAATTCACCAACAAGAACACTCAACAGACTCACAAAATAAAAGAAAAAACCACCTGCAATTCCAAAGTTATCGTCCACTTACTACAATGTCCATGCACCCTCCAGGAGGTGGACAGAAAATAAGGGACCTCAAAACCAGGTAAGCATCCGTAACTTTAAAAAAAAAAGTCAAAAGTCACAATATCCATGAACACTTCAGAACCCACCACAATCACTACCATTTTGGGCATCAAACAAGTGAAAAAATTCTTCAGAAGAGGAAAAACATAACACAGATATCAAGAGAAATAGCAAAAGTGAATGCATGAACTGTACACCCTTACCCCTACGGGCCTCAACATTGACTTTGTACCGGTTCCACTCCTCTGTTCAATGTACACTGTTTTCTTCTTCCTCCCGTTAGCCTCCACTTACAGTGCCTTGACTCCTCCCACCTTCCCCTGCTAACACCCACATCTATTCTCCCTTTACACACATACCTCTTCTCCCACTCTCTTCTTTGCCTCTCCACAACATCACCCTTTTCCTATAGCACTCCGCTTGT
The DNA here is from genome assembly GCF_038048845.1 of Mixophyes fleayi. Classification (NCBI taxonomy): domain Eukaryota; kingdom Metazoa; phylum Chordata; class Amphibia; order Anura; family Limnodynastidae; genus Mixophyes; species Mixophyes fleayi. The sequence continues at coordinate 164,657,979 of NC_134403.1, read as the reverse complement.
GACCCATCCCATCACATTTATCTCTTTTAATCTATACTTTGTACCACCCTCACATCCTCTCCTCTCCTGCCCTCCCATCACCACTATACACTATCACTCTCATTGTCCCCGACTCACAGAATCTCATCCAATGATATTTCTCCGTTCATTCTCCTATCACACAGCATCCTCCTCTACCTGGCCCCTCCCCTTGATCCTTCATAAAGCAGCATTTAACTGCAAGATGGTAATCCCTGAAGAAGTCTGACACACTTTACTCTAATACTTGCAATAAGCTATAAACCAGGCTATTTACATTACAGAGTCATACAAGTGTAAGAGCCCCCCACCTAAAGCTAAATACTCCCACATACACGGCCCATCACATACATGTGATGATTATATAGTATATCTAATGACGGATTTGTGCAACTTAATGTATGTCTTGTTATAAACTTTTTTGTAACTAAGCCTTGGAAACATTTTTCAGATTAAATAATTTTAATCTATTGTGTTCTCCATGATTCTTTGTGAATTTACGAAGCCGAGGGAGGCTCATGCTACATGTGTATGGGATTTAAGTGTGAAAAATTAATGAATGGTTTTAGTGAACATAAGTGAACATAAGGACACCATAGTAAATCCTTTGTGGTGGCAAAAAAGGAATATTCATTGCTAAGTGACTAAGGTGACGCTTGTCAGGACCAGCTGTTCAGATTGCTGTATCTGGGACAGGCTGGGCGTTCTTGACACCATCTCTCACTTTTTGTGTAATCTAAAGATGAAGAATTACATATTTGACTACCCAGAGACCCACAAAGGCAAACTTTAAACCTGGGTGGTTTGCTACAAACAGATTACAATACAAAGCACCACAATGTGTGCCACAGAAACCCCAAGCAGCACATTTATCTCACCAACCAGGTTTCAGGTATCAAGTTTGCAGTTTATGTTTTACATTTTGGGATCATTCCCATCTTACCTTCAACCATGAACTGGCGCCTGGACTAAGGGACATTGGCTCTGTGGATCGTCTTAAAATGAACTTCTTGGAGTCGAGCCGAAGTCAAAGATTTCCATGTGGAGTCAAAATATCGAAATAAAGTATATGAATTTTCCATGTTTGGGATATCCCCTTTGCACGCTTCGTGCCCATGTGTAGAAGATCAGTGAATATGTATCAAATTCTATAGGGTGGGGCCTTAAGGAAAGTAATTAAAACATTTAGATTATCAGGGTTTTCTGGCTTTATCATCAGCAATTGTAACGACATTATGTAATGGCAAATTTTTAAGTACATATAAAATTGAACATTCGGGATACCAGTCTTTTCCCTAAATTGTTTTAAAGTGTACAATTTGCCCCTTAATCAAATACATCTTTAATTCCTATGATTCCTTTCTCGTGCCATGCAGGGAAATAACTATTCTCCAAACTTGGAGAACACGCAGGGTTACCCCAAATTGAAAGGAATTTGGTACATTTATAGTCTTTACCATATTTTTTGATAATTTGAATCCAAGATTTATGTGTCATTGGACAGTATATAATGGTGTAATTGTGTGGGTATCAAAGATTTAGGCATACGTAATTGTGCTGCTGGCAAGGATGAATGAAACAAAGTCAGTTCCAGCGCCTAATTCGTTAAATGTTCTCAATGGAGGAGCCAATCAGATATATAGCGAAACAGGGCAGCTCGTGTAAATGAAAGTATGTCAGGCAGCCCGAAGCCCACTTGAGATTTTCTGTGAACCAAGTTACTAATTTTTTGGATTGCCAGAGAAATTTGGAAAATGCAGTGGTGCATATCTGGAGGTCATATTTATATAGACTGACCGGGAGCATTTGAAGGGGGTAGAATAGTTAAGGGGAAATTACACTTTCAATGGTGGCATTGCATCACAAGAGAGATTACATAAGCATGTTGATATTTAATTGATAATAGGTGTGTAATTGAAGGAATGCAAATTGTGCAGTTTGGCAAGGTTCCAAAGGAAGTGCAAATAGTAACGGGCACATCACTGTTTTGTACCAAGGTCCACTACAAATGGAGAAGAGATAAATCCATTAATTTACACTTGGACAGTGTGGAACTGGTAAAGAGTTCTCAGAGTAGCAATATGATGGTAATTAAAGCTAAATCTGTGAAGAGAGCCAAACAAATGATCCCACTTCAGTAGATCAAAAGCTTTTTCTGCATCAAGTGATAACAGCTAAGTGGGATCACTGGCCCCAGATTCCTCCAGAGGCTGGAGAACAGTCAACACCTTTCTAACATTCCTCACTGAGTGCTTTCTCGTTATAAATCCTGTTTGATCTCTATGTATCAGTCTTAGCAGCAACACTTGCAGCCGTTCTGACATTATTTCAGTAAAAAGTTTATTATCAAGTAGAGAGATCGGTCTGTATGTCTCTGGAAGTCTAGGATCTCATCCTGATTGAGGAGCACCTTAATTATTGTCCTATTAAAGTGGACAGGTGTCTTATTCTCTGAAAGTATCACATTGAAAAAGTCAGTAAGTCGGGTAATGACCTTGAAGAATTTTTTAGTATTCCCCACTAAGCCCACCAGACCCCAGTGATTTAAAACACTTTAGATTTTGACTGCCTTGAGGTCTTCATCAATGGCAAGTGGTGTAACTAAGGAATCAGCTTGTAAGTTTGGGTAAGGTCACCGAGACCCAGAAGGAGTTACGGAGATCCAGGTCAATTTGATCTTGGTTATAAAGTTTAGTAAAAAAGGTTTGTAGGATCTCAATAATCTCTTTTCAATTATATCTAAGAATCCCGTCACAGGTCTCGCAAAGATGAGATGGTAGAGTGTTTTTTAGTCCAATTTAACAAACTTGATAGGAGCCCACCCATTTTGTTGCCAAATCTATTGAATGCAAATTTACCGGTAGCAATTTGTTTTTCAACCTTGCTGCTGTAATACTTGGTCTAAATTAATTTGTTACTGGGCTCTGGTCTTTGGTGAGGGTGTTTGTTTAACTTTTGGGCAAGAGACAATCAATTCATGTTGGGCTGCCAAGTAAACATTTTGTTGGTCTGCTCTATATTTTTTCATATAGGATATCTCCTTGGATGATTACATTGCCAGTTTGTCAAAACAGTAATAGGTTGTCAGCGTGTTTTTGGTTGTTATATACATATGAATCCCATGACATTTGGAGCATGTTCCTAAATTTGTATGAATTGGCTAGTTTGGTGGGGAATCGCCATGGTCTATAGCCTCCCGATGGGGTTTGTCACTCGATCTTAACTAGAGATGAGCGGGCTCGGATATCTGAAATCCGAGCCCACCCGAACGTTGCCGATCCGAGCCGGATCCGAGACAGATCCGGGTATTCCCGCCAATTGCAAAACTGAAACCAAGGCTCTGAGTCATAATCCCGCTGTCGGATCTCGCGATACTCGTATTCTATAAATTCCCCGCTAGCCGCCGCCATCTTCACTCGGGCATTGATCAGGGTAGAGGGAGGTTGTGTTAGGTGGTCCTCTGTCCTGCTATATCTCGTGCTGTGCTATGCTGTTCAGTTCTGTGCTGTGCTGTGCTGTGCTGTGCTGTGTTCTGCTCAGTCCAGTGGTGCTGTGTCCTGTGCTCTGTCCTTCTGAGTTCAGTGGTGCTGCTGGGTCCTGTGCTGTGTCCTTCTAAGGGCATTGTTATTTCCCCATTATTCCCAAGTTATAAAAATTTTTAAAAAAAGTTATAAAAAAATAAAAAAAAAATAATTATAAAAAAAAAGAAATTAAAAAAAAATATCCAAAAACAATCCTGCAGTACTGCAATATTACAAAGTTCCCTGATTCTGCAGTATAAGTCCATTGGTACTGCTATATTACAAAGTTCACTGATTCAGCAGTATAAGTCCAGTGGTACTGCTATATTACAAAGTTCACTGATTCAGCAGTATATGTCCAGTGGTACTGCTATATTACAAAGTTCACTGATTCAGCAGTATAAGTCCAGTGGTACTCTCCTGTGCCGCATATAATTTTTAAAGGCTTTGCTGAGTGTGTGTGGCTTAGGAGTATGCTCTCTTGTGCTACATATAATGGAAAACAAAAATTTGGAGGATAAAGTAGGGAAAGATCAAGACCCACTTCCTCCTAATGCTGAAGCTGCTGCCACTAGTCATGACATAGACGATGAAATGCCATCAACGTCGTCTGGCAAGCTCAATGTCCAATCTCCTAGTACAGGGCATGTAAAATCCAAAAAGCCCAAGTTCTCAAAAAGTAGCAAAAAGAGAAACTTAAAATCATCTGAGGAGAAACGTAAAGTTGGCAATATGCCATTTACGACACGTAGTGGCAAGGAACGGCTTAGGCCCTGGCCCGCGTTCGATGACCAGTGGTCCAGTTTATAAGTTATAAACACTACACTTGAAAGCTTGAGCCTTTAAATGAAAAAGTCACTCTTCATTGCACGAATATTTGCAACAGGGACAGTTTTTTTGTTAACAAAGTCAACAAATAACACTTCGACCCTGTCTGTCTTTCACATACTTGATGGGATCTCAATGATGAATGCTTTGTACCATGGTCGTCTAAAACAAGAGGTATTGATGTGCTTAAACTACTGTAGTGTTTATAACTTATAAACACTACACTTGAAAGCTTGAGGCTTTAAATGAAAAAGTCACTCTTCATTGCACGAATATTTGCAACAGGGACAATTATTTGGTTAACAAAGTCAACAAATAACACTTCGACACTGTCTGTCTTTCACATACTTGATGGGATCTCAATGATGAATGCTCTGTACCATGGTCGTCTAAAACAAGTGTTATTGACGTGCTATAACTACTGTAGTTTTTATAAATTATAAACACTACACTTGAAAGGTGGAGGAGGTATTGTGGCCCCAGTACCAAATTGGGTACCGGGGCCACTCCACTATGCAGTCCAGATAGAGGCGTATCAGATATTAAACAACGTTGACTGTTGCTGCCAAATCATAAATTAATGAAAATGACCTGTCATCGTCAAAAACAAGAGGTATTGACACGCTCGAACTACACCCTGTATATGCTGCAGAGGATATAGGAGCAGGCAGCTGTGCAGTGGAATTCAGACCATTTGAAGGCAGAGGTACTGTGGCCCCGGTACCAAATTGTGTACCGGGACCACTGCACTATGCAGTCCAGAAAGCTACCTCGGTGAAAAGTTTTGGACTAAAAACAATATTGTGAGGTGTGAGGTGTTCAGAATAGACTGGGAATTAGTGGAAATGATTGTTATTGAATGTTATTGAAGTTAATAATAGCGTAGGAGTGAAAATAAACCAAAAAACTGGATTTTAACACTTTTTATGTTTTTTTCAAAATAAATCCGAATCCAAAACCTTAAATCCGAACCAAAACCTTTCGTCAGGTGTTTTGCGAAACAAATCTGAACCCAAAACCTCAAGCAAATCCGAATCCAAAACACAAAACACGAGACACCAAAAGTGGCCGGTGCACATCCCTAATCTTAACCCATATCAGGGCATGATCAGACAATCCTATAGGGTCAATGCCGGATGCTAATGTTTTAATGGTAAGTTTGTGTGAAATCAGAAATAATCAAGATATGCGAGTTAAAGCGTAGTGGGCTGCCGAAAGGCATATGTATTCTAGGTCGGTTGGATGTCTGGACCCCCACATATCAAGTAGTCCCAGTTGATTTGAAATGTAATGTATTCCAATTTGACTGCAGGATTTCTAGTGTGAGGGTGGGCCTGTTCTGTCTAAATGTCAGGAGGCTACCATGTTAAAATCACCCCCGATTAAACATGCTTGTCTTTAATTTTTTTTCTGATCTCCTCAGACAAATCTCTTTGCTTTCTCTGGTCCATGTTGAGTGTGGTGCATATGATGATAACAAACATCAGAGGGACTACTTTTATCCATTTAAATAGGGTGACTGACTGATTAGAAGATTGAACACATGTATGGTAAATGAAGAAAACAATTAGTTTGAAATATCACTATAATCCTATTATTTATTATAATTTCTAAGGGGTACCAACAAATTTGTCCAGCCCATTTTAGAATATCTTTGTATAATAAGCAATAAGTTATCTCTGATCACTGCTTTCTTTATTTTATGACATACCAATGGCATGCAGGTATAGATGAGACAATAATGCTTAATTTCGTCCTTTTTCAGGTGGAATGAAGCATTATTTCAATGAGTTGCAAAGGTACCAACAAATTTGTCTACATCTGTATGTGCATGAATATTGCAGTTTTGCAGACATATATAATATTTGGCAAAAGTAATTAAGTACGCACTTTTTTTTGCTTAGCTCAGCACAAAATCCCAAAAAAATAAGAAGGTTAAAATTGTCAAATTATAAACATTAATAAGACACAGCTCAATTATCACTTACAATAAATACATATCAAGAGAGAAATAAGCAGTTAGGACACAGTACTTTGGGAAAATTGCTTTACTGATTGTGTTGGACAGGTAGGCAGTACTAAGGCAGGCAGTGCTACGACTTTCCATTTTTCCCCTGCACATGGACTGTGTAAAGTATAGCTTTACAACGAAGATAAAATTCCATCTGAGATGGTATAAATCCAATACAAGTGTATGCACTCGATTGTTTGTATACAAGCAGACCACAAACAAACACATTTTGGCGTCATGAACACGTTACATAGGACTCCCATTGTGATCAATGATCAGTTGGGCATGTGATCTAACTGCTATTTCAGTTGTAAGTAATTCATTATATTTCGCTAATATTCAAAATCTTGTACAAATCTTGAATTTTTAAATTCAGGACAAACATATTGGGCCTCGTTTAGAGTCGGATGCAATGTGGGTCTAAGGCGTGTAGGAGTGGGAGTGTGCCGCAGCTTGGTAGGATATTACGAGTGGCATGCAACCCCAGTTGCATCCCACTCGTAATACCCTACTGAGCTGCGACCAGTTAGTGCAGCTAGCTAACTACTTGTGCCACCTAATTCCTGCCGCACATTTTTACACTTACATTTTTTCACTTTTTTGATGTGTGTTGCGTCTGCGCATCACTGCTTCCAGGATTTATTTACGGCGTCACACCCCCTGTGTCTATATTATACAAGTTCACGCCTTCACAATTCCGTATACCGCCCTTCCCCTCATAGTTATCTGCAAGCTCTCGCAAGTGTAAATTGCGTCCAAGGTGCAGGCGGATATGGTGCTTGCTGCACATGCGTGATAGTGGTTTTGTGGTCGATGCGCCTAAAACGGACTTTGCGTCCGACTCTAAATGAGGCCCATTATGTTTGATTTTTAAACACAAATAGTATTGCATTTTAGTGATGCTATGTTCCTGGTGTTAAAATTCACTTGATTAAAGTGATTCCACTGCAAATGCAATGTTAAATGTTATTTGGGTAACAAAAGATTGCATAACATTAATAATTTTCTTATCTTTTCTGCATACATTAGTTGAAAAATCAACATTATTTATTTTACTTGTATATAGTCATCCTTTTTAACCGTGTGTTTACTATTAGCTAAATTTGCTATGACCATTGCTATCATTATCACTGCTGTTGTAGACAAAAGGGTAGCCTGGGATGGTATAATTCAGATGGTGAGTCAGCCTTTGTGGATATGGTAATCCTAATCCCAGCAGAAAAGTAGTCTGTGTTATTAACATATATGTAATCGTTTCACTTCTTTTGTATCTAGGAATCCAGATGGTGAACCCCATCAATACGATAAACACACATCATCCCAAGTGATTGATGTCTCAGGGAGAGTGTTTAGACTTTGTCATTTCAATAGGTAGAAAATCTGCTTGACAAAGTGTTAGATCATTTTTTCATATTCATAATCATGTCTTGGCCTTAACTGACCATTTGTTTAATGCATTAGCAAAAAGCTAATGGAGGCATTGTTCTTCTTACAAATGTTTCACTTAATTTTATTCCTGGTTTATTAAGACATCAAATGCTTCACCCAGTTTAAGAAGAAGTAAAGTAACCATGTAATATTAAAACATAATAGCTAAAAATGCATCTGAGTTGAACAGAAATGTCCACATCAAAAACAAAGGTAAGTAAACATGACTTCATATAAACATTATTGACATTTACATTGACATTTACACTATATATATATATATATATATATATATATATATATATATATATATATGAATATATCTCTACACACAGAACATAGATTCACAGGTGGAACACATGGGTATGATTAATGCCTGGTTTAGAAGGTAGTGCTGGGGAGGAGGCACAAATAGCTGATTTTGTGGTGTGTGGACTACTGATGCTGAACTAGTGGGCCGGTGACTAGTGAGGTGACTGAGAGTTTAGCCAGGAGCAGGGTCTTGGGAAACTGTAAATGCATTTGTTTGTTTGATTGCTGGAACTACCTCTTTCTGACATCCCTGAATAAAATGCAATTTAGTGGTTCAGCAAATCTATGTGAGCATCATCTGTTTGCCCTGCTTGTCACAAGTGGTGTTATCAAGGGGTTTTCAAAGGACAGCCAGATCCTGCTGAGTGATGCAAAATCTGGTTACTATAAACATATTTGCTGCAAATGTGGAAAAGGTATAGGTGATGCAAACCTTAATCACAAAGCAATGTATAAAATTGTTTGATGGTTACAAGTGTGATTTACAGGTGATGTAAACAGCAGGAGCACCAGGCCCAAATGATGTGAGTTGCAGAGGCCCAGGTAGAAAATACTAGAGCTCTTGCGTGAGAATCTGTCTCAAGCAAGGGAGGATAATGATGTGTCTGGGGTGTCTGTGTTGCAGAAATGTCCTCAGATGTCAGATGATGTGGAGGTATATCTCTTAGCCTTTGAGAGAACTGCCAGGAGGTATGACTGGCCGCCAGAAGTCTGGGCAGTAAAACTGATAAAACTCAATGGGATTATGTTGATTTGTCTGATGAAGAAACTTCTGAGTACCAGCAAGTAAAGGCTGAGATTTCAGCCCAGATAGGAGTGACTGGATGAGGGAGAGCTCAGCACTTCCATGATTGGCATTTTCTCAAGGGTTCACAGCTGGCAGAGCTCTCCAGAGTGATAGATTACAGAGGTGGGTGCTACAAGTGGTTCTCCAGTCTTACTAGGAGCTTGCTATGGAGATAGACTATTATTTGGCCCTGCCAACCATGGGTATGCTGATGCCCAAAGCTTTATGCCAGCCTGGATATGTTGGGACCTGTAATGAACCAGGGACAAAATGCTTTTTTACTATCAAAACATGTTATTATCCCACAGCCACCACTCTGGAGTGTAGGAAGAGCAATAGTGCTATGAGCACGGGGCTGGGTACACCTGGGGAGGGAACATTAAACTTTTGCAGACCCAATCTCCCAGGAAATCCAGACCCATGCTGACTAGCCTAGGGCTGGTTTTCTATTATGGCAGGAGGACCCTAAGCTGCTGTTTTCCATGCTATAATACCACCAACCAGCCTAGTCCTGGTAAGCACGTCAAAAATCTTGTCCAAAACCTGATTACAGGGCCCCCTTGATTCCTATTCTGGTAATCCCCTTTGAACTGATAGGACCTTATGGGTCGGTTGGAAAAATCGTATTGGGGACATCAGTATGCCTCACTGCTGACTGTTTTCATTTTTTTAAAACAATTTTTTATGCCTTTTTTTTTCTGCGGGGTGAGCAGTGGCTCCGCCCACTTCATTGGTGGGGGAGCAGGGTACTAAAAAAACCAGAATAAACAAAAATAATCATATGATCGCGGCACTGACGTCCCTCTTCCCTCCTCTCTGCTCCATTTGCACTCAATGTTGAACATGATGTCATCACGTCACGTCCGGCATTCAGTGAGATGCGGCGCAGAGAGGAACCAGCAGGAAGACAGAAGACAGAAGAGAGAAGAGATGAAAGAAGCCAATACAACGGTAAGTAAAGAAAGGAGGCAAGGGGAGGAAAACAGAAAGGCACCGAATGATGAGGGGGGCAGGATGGCATAGTGATGAAGGAGAGGGGGGGCAGCATGGCACATTGATGAAGGAGAGGGGGAGCAGGATGGCATAGTGTGATGAAGGGGGAGGCAGCATGGCACAGTGATGAAGAAGAGGGGGGCAGGATGGCACAGTGTGATGAAGGGAAGGAGCAGCATGGCACAGTGTGATAAAGGAGAGTGGGAGCAGCATGGCACAGTGTAATGAAGGGTTGGGGGACAGCATGGAACAGAGTGATGAAGGGTGGGCAGCATGGCACAGTGATGAAGGAGTGGGAAGGCAGGATGGTGTCACCTGCCGGGCAATTGGGTCATACACCCGATCCCCGGCACACTTACCTGCTCCAGTCATTCACTCGCTCCTGGTCGGGCACCGCCATTGTCGGTCCTGTCAATTTCCTCAGCTCCTCTCCCATTGGTTGGAGTTTTGGCTCCAAAGTTTAAAAGGCACCTCCCCTGCATCCTCAGTGCCTGTTCTTTATGTTTTATAAGCATTATGATGTGGCTTCTTGTCCTCCTGTTCGTCTGTAGAGCTTACACTCTATTTTCAAGTGCTTCTCAATTGTTCCTGTGGAATCTGCTGACTGCTGAACTAACACCTCCTGAGTGTTCTGCCACCATTCCAGTGGTAACCAGCCGTCTGCAGAGCTGACACACTTTTCCAAGCCCTTTTCCTTTGTTCCTGTAGAATCTGCTGACTGCTGAACTAACGCCTCCTGAGTGTTTAGTCGCCATTCCAGTGGTAACCAGTCATGAGGGGGGCAGCATGGCACAGAGTGATGAAGTGGGGGCAGCATGGGACAGAGTTATGAAGGGGGGGCAGCATGGTACAGAGTGATGCAGGGGGGCAGCATGGATCAGAGTGATGAGGGGGGGGCAACATGGCACAGTGATGAAGGAGATGCCCCCCTTCTCGTTCATCACTGTGCCATACTGTTTCCCCCTTCATCACTCTGTTCAAAAAGAACATGTATCAGTTATACAGAAGATTCTACTACAGTTCTTCAAGTTTAACAGATTCATCCGTCCAACGCATGTCTTTAATCTCAGAATACATTTAAACACTTCATGCTCATCAATAGCATCATCCTATGTCTATCAATAATGTCATATACAATCTCCTTCAGCTTGCGTTAATATACACACTTCTAATAATGTCATCAGTTCTTTCCATCAACACTTGTGGGCGGGCTATTGTCTGTTCGTCCTTCCCAGTCTCCCAATACTCAGGTTTAACAGTGATCGGCTTGCAAAATATTGGGAGACTTCCAGACTAAGGGACCTAGGTGTTGTACTTTTCCTTTAGTGACCTCCCACCCATAACTCGGGTATCTCAAGAATATTTAGTGGAAAGAGAACTAATCCTACTTGATATAATCACTGAGGCACATGAGAGCACGCCCAGCACTATGTTTGGTCTAAAACCTTACCCACCCAAGAATGGTAATCATTCTCAAGGATGCCTGCTCAAGTCCGAATATTACTGGACTGGCATCGCTGGGTGTACCTCTTTTTTAACTATTTGGTCAAGGTACTTACGGACGTAATGCTACTCAGACAATAGCCCCTCGCACTTTCTCCAAGCTCCAAGGTTTCCAAATTTTCCTTTACCCCTGAATTGAATAGAGTAATTGGCTGGACCGATTATGCTACTAACTTCTCCTTCATCCCCAATACCTCATTATCATTACCTGAACCAGCCTCTGTCACCTGTCAATAATTAAAAGAATTGACCATCCCGAAAAGAGAATGTGATGAGAGAAACACAGAACAGGAAAAACTACAACTTCATGCTGGACAACTGTCTTAGCCTTTGGCTCAGATGCTACTAACTGCATTCGAGGCCTCCCAGAACAGATTCATGAGTGCACTTGGACCCTTCTTTGAGTGGTGGCCCCTCTGCAGTGGGTGAAATGGGCACCAGCATGTTTCTTCTACCCTTGAAGTCGTGATGCTGGTAGCCTACACCTGGTACCTGTCTGTCAAATAACCTGAGCCTAAGAAATTACTGCTCCACAACTTACTCTCCCGATCCAACATCCTGACAGTTAGTGTGACTTTTCAGGAAACAGTGTTTTGTATGTTCTCGGTTGCTGTCTCACCATTTACCTTCTCTCAAGGTCTAAGCTAGCCTCTCAGTTACAATCTCATCTCCAGAGGAGTCAAGAACATCTCAAAAACTGACATGTTAAGAGGCAGCCCAGGAGTGATCTTGATAGTGTAGAAGAACTAGTGGCCAAAGCTATCAGTCCCTTCAAACAAGTTTCAACCCTCATTCTATTCAATTCGTTCTAAATAGTATCGTTACTTTATGTTCACACTGGTTTGTGGCTAATCAAAATGTATGTAATTCGTTACCACTACTCATACATTATACATTTACAAGTTAACCCGTGCATGATACTCATGCATTCTAGTCAAATCAAGCTACTTAAGGTGTTAAAAAGTTCTTGTCATGCATTTGGGCCAAAGCCCAGGCCTCCTCAGGGCAAGAGCGTTACTTCCCGACGTAAGCGCCCTTTTTTAACGTGGTTTTGTCCACATGTCACCACCTCATCATTCTTCTCCATCACCTCATCCTTCATTTTCATCGCCACATCTATCCAGATGTCTATCCAGACACAGGGATCTCTCTCAGCGGTCCTGAGTATCACACTCCTCTCACTCTGTCACCCCCGGCAACCACCAACCACTCCCCACTGTCATCCCCGGCAACCAGCAACCACTCCCAACTGTCACTTCTCCTTCAAGAAATATATATATATTTTTTTTTTTAAATCTTTATAAACACTTTTAACAATTAACAAATTAAATTAACAACTTAAAAACATCTTAGTATACTAAATTTCAGCCCTTTCTGAATTTTTTTCCCCACACACACTAAGAATTTAGTAGGTCAGTGTATAACTCCGCCCAGCAGGTGGCGCTGCAGCTTGGTTTTATTTTTTCCACACACAGACAGACTAACACACGCCACTAAGCATTTATATTATAGATTATCAATAACATGAATACCCCTATCACCTATTATAATTCTAGGGCTATCACATTGAATAACGAAAGCTTTAAGTATGACACAGCAATACATTAGACACATTTCAATACACCTTTACCCAGACATATTTCATTGGTACACCAGTGTATACTTGAGGATCCTGCATGGTGGTAATTGGATGATGTGGATTTGTTTTATCTGGAGAAAAACCCATCTGCAGGAGGGATATGGGATGGCTCTATTGGTATCATCTTCCTGACATTCTCTTAATCAAGATAGGACGTTGTCGTCCTACTAGCTTGAGAAGAAATGTCTAGTGCACCCCAATGTGCTCTTACCAGCTTGCGCATATCTTCTGTACCCATCTGAGCCAGACCATGTGCTGCCTCCGCTAGGTCTGGAAGATACACTCTGGGAGCTACTGGTCTACCTTGTCCATCTCTCAAGAGTCCACCAGACTCCTCACCACATCTCTTCACCTTCCATACAGTTAATTCTTCAGGTAACACAAATCTTCATATGTGTGTTCACATTTTAAAACAAAAACAATACAATGAAAAACAAAACAAAACATAGATTTGTCAGCTGTCACATAAAACCCTGCTGTCTATTTGACAGCTATGTTCGCCCTGGTGTGACAGCCATGTATAGTCGTGTGTGTAAGTGTGGACTTTACTAGCAGCTACTTCAGTTGGTAACTGGTTTCTGTGTAAAGTCCTCTATGTAGTGTCCTACTCATGTGCTGGTATTGCTATAAAGGATTTCTCAGTCACCTCAACATCACCCCCTAGACTAGAAAAATGCTGAAGACCAATGTATATCAATCGATTTTCCCTCTGCCAACTCACATGCCATTTTCAGTACCCCACATTCAGCTACTTGACTAAGTGAGAAAGGCAAAGGGGTCTATTTCTATAACACTTTCTTCAAATATAACAGTATCCAGTACATGTCAGTCTAACAGTGAAAAAATATAAAACACAATAATTCTACATTTTCTAGGGTTTCACATTATGTCATATCTTATGGCAAAAATCCTACTCCAATGTTCTACACAGAGATGCATATCTGTATGCCTAACCTCCAGCAATCTCCTGTCCCCACCGTTTGTTTGTACATACATATAAATGCACATTTTTGTACAGGAGGCACAAAACACAAAAAAAAAAACAGCTATGCATCTATAAAAACATGAATCGTATTCCCGCACAAAAAACTTTCTGCTTAATATTAGCAGCTTCTATACACATAACACCAAACCCCTGACTGTTTTTGTAACTCATGTCAATCTAGTGTGTATATCCCTGAGTTTGTCTTATGTAAAAAAATATGTCTTTTCGTATCTATACAAGAGCAGAGAGAGAGAGAGAGAGAGAGAGAGAGAAAGAGAAAGATAGAGAGATACTAGCATAGATGTAAGAATGAGAAAAGAAAGCAATGAACAATAGGAATGCAAAGCTTTGAATACAAGGGTTTGAAAACAAACATACATGCAGAAAGGGAGATTTTACAGCAAAAAATGGGAAAATGGCTGTATTCATTTTACTAATTGCTAAACTATGGCCCCTCCCCATGCTTGACTAGGGGTACTTACATCAACCGTGCAATCCAGTGTCGTCCGTCATTTGTTCATTAAGAACTCGGTATCACATTGACTACATACCTTTGCGACGGACTTCCTGATTTATGACAGAGAAATATAAAAAAATAACTCTTGATGACTCATCTGATATACATTATGGTTTGAAAGGATCGCGCTCTCTGAGATGTACTGCAAGAGCTGCACCAGTTGAGGGTATCCCTCCCTCAATCAACAAGGAAAATATAAAACAGAAATAACTAGGCGCTCATTGACTATAGATACCTATTTGATAAAAAAATAAGTAAACAAATATGGTAATATCCTGTGTGCAAATGGCAAATAAATAACAATTTATTACATTCCAATTTTACAGACATAGGTTAAAAACTACCTGCATGTCCCTAATATGAAACCGATCAAAACAACATTAATAAAATCAGCATAATGAATACCAGTGAGTAAAACCCATAGGCGTTATGCACAATAAAATCAACAGATGTAATACAGTAGAATAATGATAGCCTCCAGCCAATATGTCAACGTGGTAATATTGTAATATAGCAGATAGAAAAATGATGAAGAAAAAAACAAATGTCCTTGTTGAGGTACAAGTCTATGTGGTGTTAATACCTCCGATATGAGTCCTTACGGGTTGGTGAGAAAATTGAAAAATGAAAATCCAGTCATTTGTCCATAAAGATGGTATGATAATACTATGAACTCAGATACTTGCTGTTATGGCCCCTCACACTGGCCACGCGGCGGGGCGGAAATGATCGCTGTAGGTCCCGATGAAGGAGAGCTGTGCAGACGTAGCTGTTGTAAGGAATCCCCCGTAGTGGATGTCGGAGTGACGTTACGTGAAGTGGGCGTGACCCAACGCATTTCGTCCTATCTGGACTTTATCAAGGGTTTTTCATCTGAGATACATAAAACGATATTTTGGAGCAAAGTATGTACATACTTCATTTTTGGATAATGATTCTCAGCCAAACAAATTATCATGAGTCACTGCAGCCTAAAACAAAGAGTGTTACAATGATCCATTGTTAATTAGTCTTTCAAGAGTAATTTTTCTATTTCTCTATCCCACCCCTTAAACACTAAGTCTATATTTCTTTTGTGTACCCTTTATCTGTGAGAAGAAAAACAAGATAGTTATCTTAAAACAGCAAACGAAACAAACAATTCCATTCTTTACCATTGGCCAGCGATTAGGAAAGCAAGCATGTGACAACCTAAAACAAACAAGCAAAATCAACAAAGATTACTTTAAATCAGTTTTTGGTTTTTTTCTAAACTTGCACGTTAATACTTATCACGGTTTTAACCTTTACCTTGCCTGGTTGTAAGACTACATTTATAACCTGACTTTTTGAGTATAATTCTCCCTCAAAACACTTACTGTTGTGAGCTGTGCAGATGCCTGTTGGAAAACCTCGGTGGGTGTCTATGTAATTCCCCATTAGGTGGCCCAAGTCTATTTGTTTACGCTCTTGTCATTGTACAGCCCGTTGCTTGATGTCCTGTTTTATGGCATCTAAAACACTTCCTCAACTCATGTTGTTTCTGTTCCTTATAGAGGTTTTTATAATTCTGAGGTTGTGAATGTAATTTTCCTAAAGCCTGGATACCCACCATCATTAGCCTATCACTCTGCGCTTTTTCCTTCTTACATATATTTTTATCATGTTCTACAGCATGCTCTCTGATTTCATTTACCGTGAGGCCTCACTTATTAGGAAAAGAGGTTTGTATCCAGGTCCTTAGATCCTCCCGGAGACCGTCCATTAGTACTGCAACAGCTACCTCCCTATGATGTGGATTCTCCCTTATATCTGGTATCCCTGTGTACTTAGTCATGGCTGCTAGAGCCCTGGTGAAATAGTCAGTTGTAATCTCACTACCTTTTTGTTTGATAGTGAAAATTTTACTCCAGTCCACTATCACTGGAAAATATATGGCCAACTGTGTGATTATACGTCTAATATTGTCCTGATTATCATCCTCGGTTAAGGATTTATCCTCCTCCAACATAATTATGAACTTTTGTATATCAGTATCGAGAGGAAGACAAGCTCTAAACACCACTCGCCAATCTTTATTAGTAGGCTCATGTGCATTACCTAAATGTCTAATACATTTCTGACACTTGGCCAAATCTTTTCTAGGATCAGGGAAATCAGACATAATTGTAAACAGTTCAGACCTAGTCCATGGGAAATGCGTTACTACATGTTTCATGGGAACTACACCATCTCTGTACGCTTTCCCATTGGGAACTGCTGTTGTGCAGACAGGATGTAAGCCTACCAAATCACTATGTTCTGAACTAGTTGCTGGCATTGTTGTTGCAGTACAATGAATGTCTCCCCCTTTGTTAATCTTTACATTATTCTTACCAATTTCGGCCGCTACCCCTGCTGGTGGGAATGTTCCTTTTCCTTGTCCTGAAACATTACTTTTAACATTACTTAAAACAATATACAAGTTACTAGTTACAGTTTTTACATTTTTGGTATTGGCTGTACTTTCCGCCCCGAATAAATTTGTCAGGAGCGTGCTTGCGCTCAGTTCTCCACGCTTTGCAACGCACACTTCAGGAATGCTCATTTCCGGTACGCTCATTTCCGCTGTGCGCGTGCTTTTCACCACACTTACTTCTGCTGTGCATTCGCTGCTCTGCCACGCGTTGCCTTCCATTTGCCACAGTTTTAAACAATCATTATGTTCATTTCTCACTTTCGTTGACTTAATCAGCCACACTTTATCTTTTACATTATTTAGTACCTCTACATTAAAACTCCCTATTGTTGGGAAAGGCCTACCACAATCCTTGGTCATCTCGACCCACGTGTCGCTATACGACGTTGCGTATGCACCATATTCCTTACACATGAGAAATCTTGCTGAATCAATAAGGCCTTCCTTAGGCAGTACATTGGCCATCTCTAGCGTCTGCTTAGCACCCCTGTTGAACAATAGGGTTCCAGAAATATCACAATATCCTGCCACAATATAGGGTTCCAGAAATATTACAATATCCTGCCACTACTTTTAACACTCTGCCACCCGCAATCTACCGCTAGAGATATTTTACTGGCCCGTGGACGTATTTGCTACAAGCCGCATCCACTCACTTCCTCTCGTCTTAGACAAAGACCCCTAATACAGAAATATCAATGCGGACTAAAGGGTTATCAGCTCCTTGATTACCCCTGACTCTCCAACAAAATCTGCTGAGTTTATACAATTTTAGACAAAGACCCCTAATACAGAAATATCAATCAAAATCTGCTGAGTTTATTACAAATGGCAGCATCCGGTAAAGTCAATTATCGGCCTTGCCAACAGAATTCCTTCCCTTGCTCCCAAGTTACAATCACGGCTTTCCTTGCCGCGCTGTCCGATCGCAATGCTTAAAGATACTAGTTATCATTAAACGATGCAATTACTCTTGGGTGCATGTCGCAAAAACCTGCTTTGTTTCCGCCACCGGTATTTACCTGCCTTGTATACCGTACACCAGTTGGGCACCTGCCTCGTCAGACAGCAACTGACACTCTATTAAACAATAGATCAAACCTTAGTATATTTAAAGTCACCAAATCACACGACATACACCTTTTCTGCGCAGAAAATCAAAGTTCCCAACAATAGTAATAATGTCCCAGAGGTTTTAACAAGTGATTATACTATGCATGTATAACAACTATCAAAACGATTGTTTAACCACGTGGCAATATTACTGGAAGAACACATACACAAGGCAGGAAGTACACATACCCTATGCAATGCAATACCCTTTAAAACGTAAAACGACAATAAAAAGAAACATTTTTCTTTCTTGTCCCTAGATTCAAATTAGCGTTCCTTCAGACTATGCAACAACGGACATTCGGTTTCGGAACACAGAGTGAACCACAGGTCTTGAACACATTGCGTTCTTTCCCGTATGAGACGCGTCCATAAATCCACCCTTTGTTGAGGAACCAAAAACCGTAAGCGTTGCATACCTGCCGATAACGTAACCTCCAAACTCAGAGCCCCCAAATTATTAAAGTAATTCTATTGTTTTCAAATAAGCATTGCATAGGCGATTGTATTGTGTTTCCAATGCACAAAGTGATTTATTTTAGCAGATGCAAAAAGTTAACAGTTCAATACATTATTATTATATAATACAGTACAGTACAGCCAATACCAAAAGATACATACATACCGCTGCGCTACCACGGGCACCAGTGAACAGTAGTTCACCCTTGAACACTGTGGTCAGAGTAGACTGAAAACTGGGAGCGCAGCTATGATTATATATACATTCAGTGTTACAGAGAGAACAATGCAGATGACGTGGCTTGCTTCTATAGGTCCAGACTTCGGGTGGGTCCAGGGTAATTAGGTCATAGGCTAGTTCAAACAATCCCCTCAAAGGCTGAGGTCAACATTCCAGATGATTCTCCTGCCCAGAAACCAGTTACAACTAGTCTATTAGCATTTTACAATCTGATATCAATCTGACAAGATATTGTCTAACATCAATAACTAGAGTATGCAATATGCGATCTCTTTGGCGATGGAACCGGACAGCTGCTGATTAATAGGAGATTAGAATGATATCAGACATGACACATTTCCTATAACCTGAACCTTAAATAACACTGAAGTGTACATATAATCATAATATAAAACTAATAATAAACTAAATACTATCTGCTCATAAATTACTGTATAACGGAACCAATATGAATATGAATTATATAAATAACTAAATGTTGTAATGCGAGAGTGTACGTGCGTATTTCACCGTGAGATCGCCGTATGCCACGTGTAGCGTGGCATACTGAGTGCAATCGACCAATAAAACAATATTAACCAATATACTTTCGTTCATCCAATTATACGACTTCGACAGGGGCAGCATGGTACAGAGTTATGAAGGGGGGAGCAGCATGGAACAGTGTGATGAATGGGAAACGGCATGGCACAGTGTGTAGAAAGGGGGCCAGGGGAAGGGGTAAGAGCAGCATGGAGGGCGCAGTGTGAACATAAGGGGGCACAGCATGGTGATGATGACGGGGCACAGTAATGTGTGTGTGATGGCACAGGGGGCTTGTGGTAATGTGTGTGATGACACAGGGGGCTTGTGGTAGTGTGTGTGTGATGGCACAGGGGACTTGTGGTAGTGTGTGTGATGGCACAGGGGGCTTGTGGTAGTGTGTGTGTGTGTGTGTGTGTGTGTGTGTGTTGGCACAGGGGGCTTGCGGTAATGTTTGTGTGTGATGGCACAGTGGGCTTGTGGCAATGTGGTGTGAGGTAGGTGGTGGTTAATTAATGGGTGCTATTTTGTTTGTGGGGTGATGGTGAGGCATTTTAATAGTGGGGACTATTAATTTCCGATGGGGTGGTTTGAGGGCTATTGAATGTGGGGTTGAGTTTGGGGAGAATGAGGTCTCTTTATTAAATGTGACTAAGAATTATTTAATGGCAGTGATGGTTGTGGGAAATAGGTATATTTATTAAATGTAAATACTATTAATTTATTGCTGGGGCTGTTTGGAGGGAGGGAAATAGGTTTATTTATTACATGGGAATACTATTATTTTAATGTTGGGGATGGAGGAAGGCCTAATTATTAATCGTGGGTGCTATTGATTTAATGCCGGAGCTGATTGGAATTCTCTAAATGTACTCATTTTTTTTCCAAATAGGGCCCCCAACATTCCATGATCCAGACAAGGCGCAACTAAAGAAACCGGCAGCCACAGATGGTGAAAGTGACAAGAACAGGTAGGAGAGAGCAGGACAGTCTGTGAAATGTTGTGATTCTAGTGGGGCAATTTTTAGTGACTGTTCTGCCCAATGTAAGAGGCAGGCCAGGACTGTGAACTCTTTATGAACACACTGCATTCTTTATATACTACACTATGGTGCTAGATGTCCTGAAAGTCAGGAGTGCTGGAACATATGTCACGCTCTGGCGAGCGGGCACTGCACCCTTGTGCCAATGGTTTACACAACAATGCAGGGTTTTTATCTGTAGGAGGGTGGCCTAGCTCTTTTCAACTGCTAGCCATGCCAAAATGATGCATAGCTACGCCCGCAATTGTATGAACACACTCAGTTGGCAAAAAAATTTTTTACATGCCCAACTATAAGGGGGGCCCCATACAGTTGTTGTACCGGGACCCTGAATTCCTCTTGGCGGCCCTGGTGAGGGGACTGTGTGTTTAGCCGGAAGCAGGGTTGTGGAAAACTCTTGTTTGTTTGAATGGTGGAACTACACCTCTTGCTAACTGTACCATCCTGACATCCCTGAATAAAGCAAAGTGGTTCAGCTAATCTGTGTGACCATCATCTGTTTGCGGTGCTTATCACACTTGCTATATTGGTAGTTTTCATCATTTTATTATATTTGTTATTTTTTGGGCATATCATTTTGCGTATATTTTAACACTGGTATATGGGATATATCAGAATACTATTCATGTTTTATATTTAACATATTTAATTAGTTATTATTTATATCTATCATGTATGTGGTGGACAGCTATTTTAGTTATAATATTATTATTAACAAGTTAACCCGTCCATGATACTCATGCATTCTAGTCAAATCAAGATACTTAAGGTCTTAAAAAGGTTCTTGTCATGTATTTGGGCCTAGCCCAGGCCTCCTCAGGGGAAGATCGTTACTTCCTGTTGCAAGCGCCCTTTTTAATGTGTGTTCATGAGGTAAAATTACCTCACGAAAATGAGTTTGACCCCTCAACTCGTAAATTTAGCCTTTACTACCCCTCCCACGAGGGGAAGGGGGGATGATGGAAGTTAACTGACTTGACTATTCTAATTTTTTGGTCAAATAATGTCAGTATACCAAATTTCAGGTCAATTGGATGAGCCCTTTCTGAGAAAATAGTTTTTTACACACACACACACACACTAACGCACGCCTCTACACATGTGTGTTCATGAGGTAAAATTACCTCACGAAAATTAGTTTGAGCCCTACCAAATTTCAGCCCTTTTTGAATTTTTTTTCCCACACACACTAAGAATTTAGTAGGTCAGTGTATAACTCTGCCCAGCAGGTGGCGCTGCAACTTGTTTTTTTTTTCCACACACACACACAGACAGACAGACAGACGCCACTAAGCATTTATATATTAGATAATAATATCCACTTATGATAAACATTTTCCCTGATTTGTTGCAATAAATATTCCAGGTATCTTTCACATTTTTAATACTCAAACTTATTGTATCAATAATTTATCAGTTTTGAACAAAGGTACACATAAATTAGCTATTTACACTATAATAAGGAGATACTATTGTAGCTGCACTGCATATCCATCTAAAAAAAAAGTATAGGTAATTGCTTGCACTCCCAGCTAAATCTTTGGTCACTGTGGAACCAATTGTTTACTTAATTCATTTGACAGCTGATTGCTTGTGCAGTTAAATTTACTGTTTTGTTTAATATTATTTTACCATTCATCTAGGTTAATTTTCTAGTCATTCATTTTTATATTCCCTCTCAAATCACATGTTAATTTTTACTAAAATTAGGTTTTATACAGCTAATCAATTATCTACCCTGCTATACATGTTAATGTCTGAAAGTTATAGCTCCTACCCTTCTACATGGTATTTCATTATCTGAGGAAGTGGTACTTTTTACCTATGAAATGCTTAACAAAAATGCCAGCAGCCTGGCTATGAACTATATTGCAGTAGTTGGATAGTCATAAATTGTCCGAAGCCAGTACAAATCTTCATACTTATGGTATGCAATATGTACCGTGAGATGCTTTTCTACTAAGGAAGCATAACTGGAACTGCTTTAATTCTAATAGAGTAGCAGTGTGCCTCTTGTTGAAGGATTATTATGCTGGTGTGCGGACAGCAGTTGAAGATGACTACTCTTTAGACCAGCTCTGTGCCCTAATCATCTCCCACAAATATAAAACATTAAAAAATTTGTGAAGGCAGTTGAAAATTATTGTGGTGGTGTCAAAGACTATAGCACCTAGGACAATGTTGTCTAGAAGATCTATTGGAGTACCATCTCAGTTCAGCTCCTAGGCCTACTAAGTTTAGCTGCCTTTGCTGTTATCATATCTATTCCTCCTTTTGTGACATCCGCTGCCTTGTTGGTCACAGCAGCTGCCACCGAACATGAGGAACAATTGTCCTGTTTCTTTGTCCAGCAGTGAGCATGACACTGACGAGAAATACTGGCCTATGCACAGTTACTCTGACTGACAGATATTTGCAAGAGTGCTAGTGCAGCAAAAAGCAAAAGCCTCCTCTGGAGGAAGGATGCGCAGTTAATATGTATGATGCAGGAAAGTTAAGCAGCTTATTGTTTTACGATTTCTACAGTTACTGGTTCATGTTTCATGTCTCTGCCTTCAGCTGTCTCTCTTCATTCCAAATGTACCAAATCTCCAGGATCTGCACAGAAACGCCAATGACTGCTTTATGTATTTATAATTGAAGGCAGGGGTCAAAGAGGGTGTTATACAGTGTATACCATACCGTCACTTCTCCTACTTCTCTGATTGTAAAAATATCAAATTCCATTCACCTACATTTTCAATCCTGCCCCTTCTAAATTTCCATTTCACCCTGTGATTGGAGGCTGATAATGCTGTTCAATAGCAAAATCTACCTGCACATTCCCCACCAATTGTTATTCCTCTTACTTCTGTATCATGTGTTCTCCATACCTTTTAGATTGCCAGCTCAATTGGGCAGGAACTTCTTTACCTTCTGTTTCATGTCTTTGTATGCAACCTGTTTGTATCATGTTATGATTCTCTCAATATATATCACTTTGTAATATGTCAGCGCTGTATAAATAAAAAGATTATACTAATAATAAAGTGACAAGTCCTCCTGTTGTAGGTGGGGGTAATATTATGCTTGCTCTGCATTGCAGTACTTACATTTTGTTTCTTTCTTCACTTATTTTAGATGCTGTTTCTTTAATTTCATTTCTCTGTAACAGCAAACTACGTAAGCTTGCTTCTTATTACAGGAGACTTAGTTATTATGAATTATATTTAATATTTTTTATTTATCAGACGCTGCAAAAGCCCTGCAGCACGTACGTGAAATTTACAGTAATATATAGTAAGCAGACAGCAATGATCCATAGCACATTATTAAACTAAACAAAATTATACAGAGTCCAGAAATATATCAGTTAACAGAATACACAGAAATAATGCACATCAAGTTATTTATGGGACAGTGAATAAGAGTGATGGTAATGTCCATCGTGAAGTAGGTCTGGGTTCAAGAAAACAAGGCTATTGAAGCAGTCCTAGAGGTACAGAGGGTGATGCAATAGTAGAAGGAGAACACAAAGAAAGAGGGTTCTGCTCATGAGAGCTGACATACTAAAGGAAAGAGGAAAATGCAAATAGGGTGGCATTGAGTGGAGGTGATAGCTAAGGCAAAGGAATTGGGAGAAGGGTGAAAGACTTGAATAAATAAATGAGTTTTAAAGACACGCTTGAACCCTTGGAGAGTAGAGGATAATCTTATAGTGTGTGTCAGATCATTTTACAGGTGAAGAACAGCCTGGCTGAAGTCCTGAAGACTTAGATCTGAGAATTCAACATTACAGCTGTCCATAAAAGGGGGGACCTCGAAAAATGCAGTTAACCTCTATCCAAGACATGCATCGTAATGGACAGACCTTGCTGATCACTTTTATTTAGGATCTCGTAAAGATACCGAAGCTACTTGAATTGGCTTGTAACATCATTTACACATGAATACATCCGAAGCTAAGTATATACTACTTACTATCTTTCAATAAATAAATTTAAAACTGCATATGGTTGTCTTAGCACTATTTAACTGAAACCTAGCAAACTAAATAACTTTGTATTACTCCACTGAACACTGGGGGCATGAGTCATTAAAGAAAGTAAAGCAAAAGAAATAAGTAACTTTGCACTGGGGCAAAACAAATGTGGGGAGAGATTTATAGTTGGGGTAGGGCATGCATTTGATTTATTCTGGCATTCTGTCCTTTACCTAGCGTTCTCTATTGTAACATACTATCTGAATTAGCCCTGGTGGTGGTGTCTTAACTGGACCAACTAATTCTACTAGGAGTAACAGCTTTTCATTGGACTGGGGAGAGTTTGCTCGGAAAGTTTTGAGGTGGACTTCTAGCGAACATAAAGAACTATATTCCCCTGGACTATTGGTAATTGGTTGGATGGTTGGTTGGTTGGTTATGTTGTGGGTAGAAATTGCTTTTCCCTAATGTGTTTAATATTATACATAGTGTAGGCAGTCAGGTGAGGCCAGTTTGGCACACAGAGCAGGTTGTCAAATGTAAGCCAGATTGACACACAGAGTGGGCAGTGAGATGAAAGTCAGGTCAATATACAAACAGGTGATTCAAAAGAAATACTCAGTCAAAGGTTTATTCTAGAATGGACAGTGTTTTACGGAAGCTGGTGCAGTAGCAGAAAAGAATGCATATTTCATTTACTAAATAAAAAAAACTTGGGCGTACAGATGCTCATTTAGATTTTGATGCATTTGCACACAGAAAAGACTTACTCAACAAAAAAGTGTACTTATGTAGGTAAGTGGTGTCAGACGTATCTTAAGATGAGCCCAGCTAAACAACAGCAGTATTTGCGCCAGGCGTATGACAGACCTACAAGTGAGTATTATTATACCTAATGACAGTGTAGAGATGACCCTTGATAGTGTTTGTAGTAAATGGTAAAGTCACATTAACCTATTTGTAGACAACATAAAAATGTAATGAAGCTGGGTTAATGCAAGGGGCTAAACATTAGAAGGATATTATGATATACTAGCTGAAGTACCCGGCAATGCCTGGGCTTAAACCTTCAAGTTAGTAGCTCTTCCAACACACTCATGAAGTGGCTGCCTGGTGTCCTTTTTGTTTTTATATTAAATGTCATCCAAATCCATCCAGTGGAAGGCCCAGAACAGGCTTCCCAGGTGAGCATACACCAACGGGAGGTCTGACCGGGGCCCTAACCCGCTAAAACCTGGTCCAGATGTCCAGATTAAACTGGATCACCTCACGTTGGTTTCATCCCAATTGGTGCAGGGGTGTCCGAATGCATAACCAGACAGTCAAACAAGCCCAATCCATCCAGTGGAAGGCTCCCTGGAGCAAAGTCCTGCCCAGCGTACACCAACGGGAGGTCAGACCGGTACCCTAACCTGCCTAAGTCCTGGCCAATATCCAACTGGACCAACTTGCGTTGGTTTCATCCCAATTAGTGTAGGTGATTTGAAGATATTTGTCAACAAACAAACAAACTTCTTTTATATATAGTGACATAGTAACAACATGATAATCATCAGAGGTTAAACTGTGTATAAAGAGGATCACTTTATAATTCCTATATCTTGAAACTTTATGTGGCATTTATGAGTTAAGAATGAAACCATTAGTACACCATAGATTCGTAAATATATAGTATTATTTCAGAGCGCCAGCGACGCGTGTATCTATGCTATAACAGAAAACTGCAATCTGTTTTAAATAACCTTTTTAAATAATGGCGTTGTCAACCCATTATTAGCGAAACGTGCGTCGGCTATGCCGCCGGCTCTCTGAAATAATATACATTTCTGAATCTATGGTGTACTAATAGGCACAGCAATTAGGGGGTGTAAATTGAATCCCGATTAGAACAGTGTGTTATCTTCTATATATGAAGTACTTATATAGAAGTTTTTTTGATAAGTGAAAGGGGATAAGGTTGTCATACTAAAGACAACCCATTCACAGAACTAATCAGGGGGTGATTAATATAAGCACAAACTCTCCTAACGGACTGTGCATATTTAAAACAGATTGCATTTCTCTGTTATGGCATACATGCATTTGCTAGAGCTAACATGTACAATATATCTGTAAGAATTTTAAAAAAGGGGTGATACTATTGTATTTAGATACCCTACCTATTTTATCAAACCTGGGTTAATCATATATTTATATATATTCCGCCTAAGTGATTATACTTAATATCTGAATAGAGTTCTCTCTTTCAAAGCGGGACTAACATCTTGCCCATAAAGTTGAGGCAATATGAATATGTGATAAACATGTTATATGGGCTCGAACACACCAATAGAACACTAATAGAATAGTATATATTATAGGGCCGTGTGACGCATTCTAGCCAGAACCGGATTAACAATAGGGCTAAAGGGGCTATAGCCCAGGGGCCTCCGGCATCTGGGGGGCCTGCCGGCACTCATTGGGTCGGGGGCGTCCCCGTCCTTGGATCCGACTGTCACCTGTTCAAGGAGAATGGCAGGCAGCTAACAGCAAATGTTATGCTGTTAGCTGCCTGTAGTCACTTACGTGGCGCGCAGTAATCTCCTTACCGAGGAGATCTTGTGAGAGTGAGACTATGAGTCATATGGGGGGCCTAAAAGTACCCTTAGCCCGGGGGGCTCCCTTCCCTTAATCCGGCCCTGGTTCTAGCAGTGTATGTCTGCTAGTTTTATCAGCAAATTTTTCAGGTTTTCATTTCCACGTTTAAGTTTTAATATTTTGCTATTTTTTTTTATAAATGATTCAATGGAATAATGTTTTAATGCATACCAGTAAAGTGTAATATATATTTTATTCAATTGTTTCCCCATATACATATTTATGCATGTTTACTAGCTCAGACCTTAACTGGATTTTATTACCCACCAAAAAACAATTATAAGGATTATTATATTTAGTTATATTAATATGCCCCATACAGTGGCGATTTAATAATAGAGGTCAGAAGCAGAAAAAATTCATGCTATTAAAACGATCTTCTTATCATGTTGTAATCACTTGATGTTAGACTGTATACTTCAGATTATACTTTTAACAATAAATTCCACTTAGCACTATATATTATGCACCTCTTGACAGATTAAATCCATTTGGCTTTGATACCTGGTATCATATGTAGGTGGGTTTTGTGTCACACTAGCTGGTGTATATGGATACAGTTTTATGTAGTGTATATCCAGGTTTCCAAGACCAGACCATTCATTCTTACTTCATAGAGTCACCAGTTTCCCCTTTCAGGATTTACCTTTGGATTTGGATGATGAAGATCAGAGTTTGGTTTGGAAATTACTCACTTGAAGCTTTTATTTATGATAATAAAATATTTAACTCTATGTACAAATTTATCATGTTTAAATAATTAACTTTTTATAGAGTGTGCATAGTATAGACATGCATACATGTGCCAAAATTCTTACATAAATGATTTTTTTATCAGCAACATAGAATAAATTACATACTCATAAAATACAGGTTTTGATCATAGCTTTTGTAAAGCATTGTATCTGGAATAAAAGCATCATTTGCATTTTTTCCTGGTAACTCAATGTAAATCAGCTTCCTTCTCATCAAACGCCCACGTGTTCCAGTCACAGATCA
This sequence comes from Mixophyes fleayi, assembly GCF_038048845.1. Classification (NCBI taxonomy): domain Eukaryota; kingdom Metazoa; phylum Chordata; class Amphibia; order Anura; family Limnodynastidae; genus Mixophyes; species Mixophyes fleayi. The sequence goes on along the minus strand of NC_134403.1, from coordinate 164,630,025 downwards.
GAGAGCTAATTGTATTTCTATCATTTCATGTGGCTGGACCACTTACCACACTTACAGCTCCTTTTTATTCTTAATTTAACTCAATTCATAAATATGTTAATCACCTTTACAAACTACCCTTGGGCTACCTTTCCCCAAAGTAATTAAAAGAGCAGAGCCAGCAGTTATCTGTAATTCCCTGTACATGTGTCTCCTGACTTACTGTTTATCAAGTAGGAGAATAATGCACGTTAATAGTGGCCTATGCTATGAAAAAGATTTCTGTCTATACCCAGCTCTACAAATATAACTGTATTATTCAGACATTCCTTGCTGTGTTTCTATGCATGACGAATGCACGTCCTCAAAGGCAAAGGTTAGTGACTCAAGAATTAGACTCAACTGTGTCATCATCTTGAATTTAAGCAGAATTTAGTGGCCACTATTAAAAAAAATAGAGAAAGCACTCTGTGAAGCATAGATATGAAAATGTTGTTTGCTCTGTATTTACATGTATGCAGCTTAATCTTGATATATAGTTCTGAAAAATATTTGAACACTAATTTAAACATAACCCCAGATGTTTTTTTTCCATTTATTTTCAGTTAATTGACACATTTTGGATCAGTTTCCACTAGTCTAGCTAATTCGTACAAATTAATGAAAAGCAGTCTTTTTGTGGCAAGAAATCCCAACTCTCTGTGGGCTGAAATGACTTGATAACGCAGAATGCTTATGAACAATGATAGACATGACTAAAGACTGACTGTATTGAGGGATTGTAGAGCACAGTTAAATGACAGTAAAAAGACAAGTATCAGTCACACTGAGAAATTATATATTAGATATACCCACAGCAGGGTTTTGCTCTGGCATGTTGAAATCATGTATTGTTACCATTTGAGAAACACTATATTTATCACAGTGTGGTAGATGCATGTAAATAATTCTCAATAACTCTAATACAATACCTTTGTACATAGTTTTGTGTATTTTTAAAATGGTCCATTTTTTTTGCCCAGTTTTTATTGTTTGGCCGATTTCAGAGTAGACCTGTGTTTATACCAAACATATAAATCATGTTACTGTACCTTCAGCTACATTCTTTAGCATTTGTCCTAGGTATCTACTAGCCTTTCAGTCGATAAACATAATGAGTCTGATTCATTAAGGAACACAAATTCTGATAAGTGCCTTATTTTGTGTAAAATCGTTCTACACATGCCCAGAACCGTACTATATGCAGGGCCACCTTAACAACAGTAGTGCACCGGGGCCCCTATATATAAATATATAAGTAAAAAAAAAAAAAAGGATATATATATATACCCAACTTAAACGATCCATACAATTTCAACTATAAAAGTAAAGTCCTTTTTTTTTTTTTTTTTTTTTTTTAAATCCCCCTCTTAACTTACCTTTAAATCGCGATAAGTTGAATCCTCTTCGCTGTGCTCCTCCATGCTCTGCTCGCAGTGAATGTCTAGTGTGATGATGTCATCATGCCCGACATTCACTGCGAGCGCATCACGGAAGAGAGGACCAGGGAGTGAGCCGGATCGTCACCTGACCTGACCGCAAAAGGTAAGGGTTTTTTTCGGGTTTTTTTCTTCTTTACAGGATTTTTTTACAGCAGCAAACATACTTTTGTATAACATGTGTTTGCAATCACAAGCAACTGTAAAAATGTATTTTATATTTAGTAAACGTTAACAACTTTCTAATAAATGTATTTCACAGGGTTTTATTTATTTATTTTTTTAAAATACTTTTTTTTTTAAACTGTTTTATCTTTAATGCCTTTATTATTACCAGGTGACATTAATTCAATCATTTTTATATTTTCCTTTTTCGTTTTTTCGCAAATTTATAATCCACATAGATCCACGTGGACATATCCTGCAGTGCCTTGTGTAGTAGAGCAGAACAGACCAGTCCCCCTTTTCAAAACCACACGTATCTTGTGATCGGGTGTACAATACATCTAAATACATGCGTATAATACTGAATGCGGGTTGCATTAAGAATATGTGCCTTGATGAATCAGGCCCATAAAAGTAAATTTCGGAGACCTAAAGGTCACACAATAGTCAAAGACTGCTACACAGTCAAACCTTTTTTTTTCAACTTAAAACAGGTTGCAATGTAATCTTGCAAACACTTAAATTGTTATATTTTGAAAAGATTTTGGGTTTGGTATTCCCACGCCTTGCACAACATTTGTGTGTTTGACAATATTGAAATAAGGTATTCTGAGTGCAATACAATTGAAAAAGATGTGCGTTCACTTACTGTTTCTAGACCTCAGTCACAGAATTCCGAATAGGGACCACAGCATTGACCTGGGGGTAAATGTATCAAGCTGAGTGTTTTCGGGCTGGTTTAAAAAACGCCAATCAGATTCCAGCTATCATTTATTTAGTACATTCTACAAAATGACAGCTAGAATCTGATTGGTTGCTATAGACAACATCTCCACTTTTCAAACCCGCCGAAAAACTCTCAGCTTGATACATTTACCCCCTGGTCTGTGATGTCCTCCCAAATGCAGTGCTCTGCTGCAGCGGATAGTTACCAGTTTGTGTGGTGCAGCCTCCCGACCACAAGCACCAAACCTATGCTTGGTGGAAGTTTGGCATTGCCCAGCCATCTTTTCTTCTGAATAGAACATTTTCAAAAGCGATGAATAATGCATATATACAGATATACAGTCTGGATAACAAAATGACAAGGAACAGTCTTTGCCTCTTCAGCTTTTCATAGTTTCTGCATAGGTGTATTCTCTCGTCATTTGTTGTGTGTAAATGCATTATATTATTTTTTTGTTTTAATTTCTTTACAAAATATGAATTTGCCTAAAAAATGATTGCTATTCTACAGATGTATTATTTAATGGGCCTAATAAGCGTTTGCCCTTAAATAAAGCACCCCACACAATATATTTGCATGTGCCTCCTAAAAGCAAAACCCTGGCTAGTACTGTGCTCACACTAAGATGAATCTTGCAGAGAATGTGTCTTAATGTAGAACCTCTGAACTCTGCAGAGCTAGAAAAACGTGTGTCCAATTTACACCCATAGAGCAAAGATATGTTTTCAAAATGTCATAATGTTGTGATGCTAAGAACATTTTTCTCTATGTGCAGAAGAAATACCAGAGGGAATAATGGGTGTAGTGTAAAGTAAACCCCAATTTTATTACCACATAAAGAACAAAGGTTATATAAAACAAAAAAGGAAACATACTAGTAACCAATGTACAATACATAGAGCATTCTAGTGACCAACTTACAATAGAGAGAACATTCTAGTGACATCTATACAATACAAAGAGCATTAAGCATAACCTCTATAAAACACAGATAACATTTCTGGGACCGATTTACTATGAGGGAACATCCTAGGAATTTCTATAGAATACAGAGAACATTCTAATGATCTTTATTCATTCCGAAACCCTAATGTTTCTCTAGATATAGATGCATTAGCAATTATGCTATTAATCTATGTAATGTGAAATCCTCTTATAACCAATTAGGAAGAAACTTTTATTCAAAAACACCTGGTTGGAAAATGTACCAGGGGCAGATGTCCCGACGCACTGCCCACCCCTGATTACAGGCAATATGTATCCTCTTTAGATATGAGGTTTATTTTCACTTTATTTTTCTACAAATGTTCAGTAAAACATGTACATGTTATTCTGCAGAGAGAATCTTAGTACTATTCATATTTATTAATAAGAATAGAGTAGCACTACCATACTGCTTCTGTGGTTAAATAAGAAATAACCAGATTGATTAAATACATTGGCTCCCTGTTGACAAAGTGATATTTGCAATGGTAGAATATTCACTTTGCCGTACCTAAAAATAAAAGAATAAAATATCTCTTAGATTCGGTAGTACGCTTGATTTTATTTCCACCAACAAAATCTGTCCAAAATTTACAGTGTTAATGGGAGAAATTATGCGAGATCATTTAAAGAGCAGTTTGTAACATGATCTTCTTACCTTATTGTACTGCTTAAAATCTTTGTGCTTTATTAACGCTGTTAATATAATAATGCTTCAGAAAAATATTCCTATATTGATAAAAAACATTTGCTATAGTTATTTTTTTATTTTTGATCTCAATGACATTTACAGCAAAAATCATGCAGCCCTTCTGGTTTAAACCAACCAATAATTATATAACTAGGAGAGAGAATAAGACAAAATAAAAGGTCAAGCAAACACACAGACACATATATTTTACAAATTACAGGTTAATAGGAAATAGTATGGTTTATCTGATTCTTAACACTGGATACTTCGAGGGTGCAACAGAAGAGAAGTCCTTAAAAGGACACAGGACTTAACAACGTCACTTGTAGGAAGGTGAAGCATTCAACATTCTTCAGGAATGGCAAAGGATAACCCAGAATACTCATAGCTTTACTCATGTAAGGATATAACTACAGTGGGAAAAGAAATGAAGCCCACATATGTAACGTCAATGCAACTTCCTGTTCTTGAGAACGAAACAGAAAAAGCATTCGCTAACAAGTTGAGAAATCACAACAGCTGTAAAATGTTAATGGACTTGTGCCAATGCTTGGATAGCAAATGATTCTTATGTAATTCTTCTGGTCAATGGGAGTTATATGTGGGCCTTTCCTGGAATATGTTTCTTCCTGCATTAAAGCTATGTTTTTTTTTTCTGTTTTAATAAACACAAGAAAAACAGAAAATAACCTTTGTTCTATAGTGCTTTTCTACATAACCAAATGTACTTCATTCATCTGTAAAACATATGTTATTGGTTTATACAAATGATATGTATGGATATAATTTTGGAAACACTGTCCAATTTATACGAGTTAATGTTCCCTCTACTATTAAATAAAAGGATATTAGAAGAGTATAAGCTTGCAAGCAGGGCCTATTACTGCTTTGTCTGTCTGTTTATACTGGAGATGTTCACTGACCCCCGTGTTTTAGTTTTGCTTTTGGTTTTGGATCTGGATTCATTTCGTGTTTTGGTTTTGGCAAAACAACCCTTGTGTGTTTTGGTTTTAGATCCCTAATTTGTTTCTAAAATCCCCATTTTTTTCTCTAAAATCACATAATTTGGCTTTATTTTGTTCCTACATTATTATTAACCTCAATAAAATTAATTTCAAGTAATTTCCAGTGAATTTTCGTCAAGTGACAAGAACCCTGCTATCCCTCTTGTTTCTGTATGAGCAACAGGGCTGGATTAAGAGAATGGAGTCCTCCGGGCTAAGGGTACTGTGAGGACTCCCCATGTGAGCCCCTGCCCTTCCCCGAGCGCTTACCTCCTTCCGTCACTGTGGTCCTTCCACGGTGCGCAGTAAGCTCCTTACCGAGGAGATCTTGTGAGAGTGAGACTATGAGTCATAGTCTCACTCTCAAGAGATCTTCTCAGTAAGGAGTTTACTGCGCGCCGTGGAAGGACTGCAATGACAACAGGCAGCTAACAGCATAATATTTGCTGTTAGCTACCTACCATTCTCGAGCTGACAGTTGGAGCCGGGGTCAGGGACGCCCCCAACCCAATGAATGCCAGCGGATCCCCCAAAAGGCCGAGGCCTTTGGGCTGTAGCCCAGTTAGACCGCGGGTTACTCCAGCCCTGATGAGAAATGACACTGAGCAATGGCACTGGAGACTGGAAAGAGACAAGAACACTGCTACCCCTGTTATTATGTGAGCAATGACACTGGACCTCCTGGGGAGGAAGGTACATATGGAATCCACAATCCGTGAGATCCAACAATGCAACAATGGCGTTTTGGCTCGATTCAGATCTGAGCACGATCAAAACTACCAAGCCGGCTCGCGAATCTACTCGGATCCCCTAAGTTTGGGTGGGCTCGGTTTTTAGAAACCCGAGCATCTCTAGTTGATACCCAGTCCTGTTTTATTACTGTGTGTGGCCCCCATTGTAAAGTACTGCAGAGTATGCCAGCATTATATAAATAATGACAGAAGTCACTGTGGAGTACAGATCATATAGCTGTGTCATATGGGAACATTCTATGTGATGCTGCTGCATGGGGATGGGCTGGAGCTGGAGCAGGTGCAGGGTTGGTGTTCCATAGATACAGATTGCAGTATGCAGTGTAATATTTAACTGCTGTCAATTTTTAAATCGAAGCATGTCTGTAAATACGAGTATTGTTTAAATACAATTTTATATACAAGTATGTAAACTACTCTCAAAGGCTTCAAACGTGCCCTTAAGACTCATTTCTTTATTCAAGTCTATCAGTCCTCCTCCTAACTTCCTTGTCCTGGCTCTCTCCTCCAGTTAGTACCACCCTATTTGTGTCTCCCCCTTCCCTTTAGGATGTAAGCTCTCATGAGCAGGGCCCTCTTTCCTTCTGTGCTCCTTCTACTGTTCCTTCACCCTCTGTACCTCTTGGCCTGCTTTGCTAGCCCTGTTTTCCCTGTTTTCTTAAGCTTCTCGATGATTTCTACCATCCCTTTCACTATCTGTCCCAGATATAATCTGATTTGCTTTACCCTGTCACCTGTGTTTGTATACATTTTTGTATCATGTTGTGTTTTGGTTCTGTTTTCTGTATATGTAATGTACGGCTCTGCGAACCCTTTGTGGCGCCTTATAAGTCAAGGATAATAATAATAATAATAATAATAATATTAATAATAAACTAATAGGAAGTTTAATATCTTTGCACTCATATCTTGTGTTTGGAATTGTTAGGACACTAAGGAGTCTATTTACCAAGACCTCTCCAATAACAAGGTTTTCTACCGCTGCTTTTATCAATTGATTTAACAAAACAATGTCACCTGGGCAGATGAGTAATGCCCAGGTCCCCGACGATACAGGCTGGTAGAGGTAAGAGGACTTTTACCTCTCACCAGGCCTGTGGAGTGTGCTATAGCACATACATGATTTGGCATGCCAGTTTGCGCATGTGCACTGGAACTGGGCTTGCAGTTCCAGATTTTAAAGAAATAATAATAAAGTTTCTTTTTCAAAAAAAATAAAAATAGATTAAAAAATAAAACTACTTGATTAAAAAAACAGAAGAAAAATTGTTTATTTTACTAGTAAATAATTTTTTCCTGTGGTCACCCGCAGTTAAACGACATCCTGGGGATAAATGTATGAAGCTCCGATTTTGGCAATTTGCCGGAAATTGGCGACATCGCAGAGGAAAATTAAAGCGGCGATGGCTTGGAAAGGCTAACTTGCGGAAGCCGCTTTATATTTCCCCTGCAAAGGCGCGAATTTCCAGAGACTTGCAGAATTTAGAGCTTCATACATTTACCCCCTGGAGTCTGAAGTGCAAGACTCCCATGGTATCACTAGTTGGAAATAAAGGAATCTCTACTAAAAACAAATTAGCTAAAGTTTTTCTTTATTGTTCTATAGCTCACTTTTTCAAACATACTGTACTTGCATTTAACATACGTGTCAACATGTATTTTATCATCTACAGCTATCCTGACTCATTGGATGCATATATATCTTTACTATTTAAGTAATTATTTCTTATTCTGAACTACTTGTTGTATTAATGTCATTAAATTAGTTCTATTTGCTGCAATTACCCTATTATTTTGAAATAGTTGAAACAGAATATTCCATATGTGTATATTTTTGTAACGGATTTCTGGATATACTACAATCTAATATAGCTGACTTACCTGAAATGCGGAGTCTAACGATCTGTTCACCAAGAACCGCCGCAAGGCGGGGTGGGCTTTGCTGCCAGGAGTCGCAGGTCGTGGTCTTCAGGTTCACCCTTTAGTTGTAGTGCAGCCTAGTGGAGCAGGAGTAGCGTGGTCATCGGGCCGGGTCGGTACACAGGAAGGCAATGCAGACGTATCAGAAGGCAAGCTCGGAGTCAATCAGGCCGGGTCGGTACACGGGTCACCAGAACAGAAGCATAGTCAGCAAGCCGGATCGGTACACAAGGACTGGAGATGAAGAATAGTCAAACAGGCAGGAGTCAATACACAGGAGTCAGCAGAAGTCTAGGAGTCAGGATTCCACAGGGACCGCCGCATCCGGAAGTGCGGTATCCGACCAGCGGCGGAGAAGGTAAGTCTGTGACAATTTTGTTGGTATTTCAACATATATTGCTATGTCTGAGGAGCTTTGTTTATTACTGTAGCTTTGAGCTTATAGAGCTGAATAAAAAAATTGGATAGGTGACCGTTTGCATATGTCATGGAGAGTTGTGTCTTGTCAAGTAATATATCTGAAATTGAACTTATTAGCCAGTTCATGCTGGATGTACATGAAAAACATTTCTTTGCAGTATAAAATACTGTAGACATTTTTGACACTAAAATGGCAATGTTTGAAACTATTTTTTCAAAGGAGCGTTACTGTAAAACAGAGTAGGTGTGATCATTATCAGAAGCTGACAAGTACAGTCTTGTCAATTTAGGAAAAGCAAATCAATGAAGCAAGAAGTCTAGAGATGAAAAAGTTTCATAGTATGGGTATTTTAATAAATGTCAGGAGAAACAGATATAACCAGAGCCTCTACTCTACAAACCCTTGAAGTGACAATACATTGTGAAACTTCTGAAACATGTTTCACCAGTGTCTATAGTTTCTTCTCTGGGAAAATCGCTTTTACGGAAAATTATTGACCTATTATAATCATTCTTATTTCAAACTCATTACACTTCACTATTTCATTTCTTTTACTATATGTTCAAACACTATATTCACTCACTCTTCCACTTACTATTGTGGTACTGAAAAACACTTTTAGCTTGTTATTAATATTGTCCCATTTAATTCATTAAATTAATTATAAAATGCATTTTATTATATCTTTTTTTATTATTATTTGTTAATGTATTTAATTTAGTTAATCATTATTACTTTCTTTTCATTATTTTATTCTTATAATCAGGCCCGGCGATCCCATTAGGCAACGTTAGGCAGTTGCCTAGGGCGCCACAGAATTAAAATGCAGATAGTATTATACTTTAATACTGTGCGGGGACCGCTAAGCATACCTTCCACGGCCGCTGCACAGCTATGGATCCCCAACGCTGCCCTCCTCTCCAGCAGCTGATGGGGCGCACAGTCTCCTCCACACCCCCTCCCCTCACTGACTGTCGGGCGTGACATCATCATCACGGCCCGACAGTGTCAATGAGGGATGGGACCCAGCAGAGAGGAGCAGCGTTATGGAGCCAAGTTTAAGGTAAGGAAGGACCGGGGGGGGGCGGATTTTGAAATTGTGCCTAGGGCGCAGAGGACCCTAGCACTGGTCCTGCTTATAATATCCCTAATTCATCTAATTCATTTATCTATTACATATAATTACAAAAAGAAATAATGATATATTTTTAATTAATAATAATTAATTTTCATTTATTGTTTAAAACTATAAAAAATATATATTAATATACATTTTTATTATTTTTTTAAAATTAGATATCTGTACTCATCCACCACCACTGACTCACAAAAAACAAGTTAATTAATACACCTCTCTGGCCGCCTAACCTCACACAGACCAGTGAAACAGAAAAAAGGTCTAAATTAACTAGGGATGTGCACCGGCGACTTTTGAGGTCTCGTGTTTTGTGTTTTGGATCCGGATTTTCTCGATGTTTTGGGTTCGGATTTGTTTTGCAAAACACCTGCCGAAACGTTTTGGTTCGGATTTAAGGTTTTGGATTCTGATTTTTTTTTGAAAAAAAACTGAAAAGTGTAAAAATCAAGTTTTTGGGCTTATTTTCACTCCTACGCTATTATTAACCTCAATAACATTCAATAACAATAATTTCCACTAATTTAAAGGCTATTCTGAACACCTAACACCTCACAATAATTTTTTTTTTTAGTACAAAACGTTGCAACGAGGTATCTTTCTGGACTGCGTAGAGGAGTGTTCCCCACAATACAATTAAAAACCCATCAACTGGTCTGAATTACACCCAAAAATAGTATCTGGACTGCGTAGAGGACTGGCCACTGGCCACCACAATATAATATATAGAAAACCTTCAACAGGTCAGAATTACACCCAAAAATAGTATCTGGACTGCGTAGAGTAGTGGGCACTGGGCAAGATAATATAATATATAGAAAACCTTCAACAGGTCTGAATTACACCCAAAAATAGTATCTGGACTGCGTAGAGGACTGGCCACTGGCCACTGGCCACCACAATATAATATATAGAAAACTTTCAACAGGTCTGCATTACACCCAAAAATAGTATTTGGATTGCGTAGAGGACTGGCCACTGGCCACCACAATATAATATATAGAAAACCTTCAACAGGTCTGCATTACACCCAAAAATAGTATCTGGACTGCGTAGAGGACTGGCCTCTGGCCACCACAATATAATATATAGAAAACCTTTAACAGGTCAGAATTACACCCAAAAATAGTATCTGGACTGCGTAGAGTAGTGGGCACTGGGCAAGATAATAAAATATATAGAAAACATTCAACAGGTCTGAATTACACCCAAAAGTAGTATCTGGACTGCGTAGAGTAGTGGGCACTGGGCACTGCTATAAAAAATATATAGAAAACCTTCAACAGGTCTGCATTACACCCAAAAATAGTATCTGGACTGCATAGAGGACTGGCCACTGGCCACCACAATATAATATATAGAAAACCTTCAACAGGTCAGAATTACACCCAAAAATAGTATCTGGACTGCGTAGAGTAGTGGGCACTGGGCACCACAATAAAAAATATATAGAAAACCTTCAACAGGTCTGCATTACACTGCACATACGGCTGCTTCTCCATCCTCTCCATCATATACATGTTGGAGTTTCAGAGTGTGAAAACCTCTTGTTTTTGATAATGTCAGTGCATTTTGAATATTTTTCAATTTGCCCCACAACACTGAATGCACTTGGTACCGAGGCCACAATATAATTAAAAAGCCCTCCAAGGTCAGAATTCCACCAAAAAAGGGTATGGACTGCGTAGTGTGGTGTGCCCGGAACACAATTTTTTACAGCGCCAACAATATAATTAAAAAATTGGGCATCAACTGTCACCGTTGTTTAATATCTGATACACCTAAATATGGACTGCACAGTGGAGTGGCCCCGGTAGTAAATTTGGTGCCGGGGCCACAATACATCCTCCAACTTCCAAGTGTAGTGTTTATAAAGACAGACAGCGTTGAAGTGTTATTAGTTGACTTTCTTAACCCTAAAATTGTCCCTGTTGCAAATATTCGTGCAATGGACAGTTACTTTTTCATTGAAAGACTCAAGCTTTCAAGTGTAGTGTTTATAAAATATAAACAACAATACAGTAGTTTTAGAGCACGTCAATACCTCTTGTTTTAAATTATGACAGGGCATTTTACTTTTGGTTTAATTTCTTAAATTTGTTTAAATTTGGTTTTACTTTTTGAACATGGCAAATGACTGTTGATTGGTCATATAATGCAACAAAAAAAAGTTCCAAGATGGAATTGTCCTTGGGCCCTCACACCCACCCTTCTGTTGTTGAAATAGGACATGCACACATACCAATCATTTCAGCAACAGGGCCTACCAAACAACTTTGGCTGAAATGATTGGTTTGTTTGGGCCCCCGCACCAAAAAAGCTATTTATCTCTCCCTGTACAGACTAAACAGGCTCTACTGAGGCAAAATGTCGTCCTCATCCTCAACCTCTGATTCCTCTCCCCCTACAATGTGTACTTCCTCCTCATCACACATTATCAATTCATCCCCGCTGGACTCCACAACCACAGGTCCCTCTGTACTATCTGGAGGGCAGTGCTGTACTTCATTGAGGAATTGATTATTCATTTTTATAAACATCATTTTTTCAACGTTATGAGGAAGCAACCTCCTTCGCCGCTCACTGACCAGGTTCCCCGCTGCACTAAAAACTCTTTCCGAGTACACACTGGAGGGGGGACAACTCAGGTAAAATAGAGCCAGTTTGTACAGGGGCTTCCAAACTGCCTTTTTTTCCTGCCAGTAACAATATGGACTGTCTGACATGTCTACTTGGATGGTGTCAGCAAAGTAATCCTCCACTATTTTTTCAATTGTGACAGCATCCAATGCAGCGACAGTAGACATGTCTGCAATGGTTGGCAGGTCCTTCAGTCCGGACCAGATGTTATCAGCATCCCCGCCAGCGCCTCTTTTGGGAAAACTGAGCTTTTTCCTCGCAGCCATAGATGTGGAAGAAAATGAGGGTGGAGCTGTTGGCATGTCACGGTCCTCTTCAGAGGACAATCTCCTGACCAGCAGGTCTTTGCACCGCTGTAGACTTGTGTCCGCCGGAAACAGAGACACAACATACGCTTTAAACCGAGGATCGAGCATGGTGGCCAGAATGTATTCCTGTCACGGGCACTAGGAGTCTTTACCCAGGGATCACCAGGTGATAGGCTTACCAGAGCAGTATAGGTGGTAATATGGTACTCTGGTAGCAGGGTGATCACGGAACAGGAAATAGCAGATGATGAGATGCTCAGGAAAGTCTATGACTAGCAGCACTGGCAATATGGAGGTAGTAATACACGAGGAACTGTATGGACAAAGGACACGTGAAGGTAGTCAGTGGTCTGCGGTAGCAAGTTGTACCACTGCTATAGTGAGGAGGAATGTCCAACAGAAACGAGGAGGTGATGAGAGTCAGCGGTCTGCGGATAGCAAGTTGTACCGCTGTCTGAGTGAAGGAATGGAATCCAAGTGGAGGTATCCGGGGAGTCAGTGGTCTGCGTTAGCAAGTTGTACCACTGCTATGTGAGAGGATACTGGAGCAGGTGAAACTGGAAACAGGGGTCAGTGGTCTGCCACTAGCAAGTTGTACCACTGAATATATATGTGAGGAGGTGCACGGAGAGAGACTGCAACAATATATATACACGGGCACCTTGACTTTGATCCACAGTAATATGCACAATATAAATGTATAAATGACTGAACAACACTGCCAATATAGAAAGTCTCTTGAAGTAATCCAGCATGAGATAACACAGTCAATGATGGCAATAGACACAGCGGATAGTACACTCCAGAGGAGAACCAACACAGTCCAGCAAGGTATGCAATACACAGCACAGTCAATGGGAAGTATGCATACCGTGGTTCAGGAGAAGGCAGTCAGACAGAAGTGCAGAGATACCTGAACGGCAGGAGGCCGGCAGGATGCAAAGTCCCTGGATGGGTGAAGCGGTGGTCTAGCAGGTGCAGCGCACAGGTAGGTAGACCAGCAGGGAACCCAGGAAGGCGTGGAGAGCGGATCAGCAGTAGATGGATGCGTAGCGCTGAGAAGTAACAGCAGCGGGTCTCTGCGGGAACACGGAGGTAGCCAATAGCAACCAGCAGGTGCAGTAACGATGGGACACCGGAGCAGAGATGAACTGGAACAGTTGATCACGGAGAGTAGCGGGTAGCAATAGTGGCAGCAGACTCAAGGAAACACGGGAGAGTTGACAAGGACTGAAGACTGAAGCGCACAGAGGCAGCGGATAGGAATCAGCCAAACAGTCACGATGAAACACAGACGGGATGCAGGTTGAAGACTGTAGTGCACGGAGGCAGCGGATAGGAATCAGCGAGCAGTCACGATGATGAAACACAGACGAGTTGCAGGTTGAAGACTGTAGAGAACGGAGGCAGCGGATAGGAATCAGCCAAACAGTCACGATGATGAAACACAGACGAGTTGCAGGTTGAAGCCTGTAGTGCACGGAGGCAGCGGATAGGAATCAGCTGGCAGTCACAATCATGAACAGGTGAGTGGATGTGAATGAAAGACTGTAGTGCACGGAGGCAGCGGATAGGCATCAGCTAACAGTCCCAATGATACAAGGTAGAGTTGAAGTGGTTAGAAGACTGTAGTGCACGGAGGCAGCGGATAGGAATCAGCTCACAGTCACGATGATACAGTAGATGGTAGAAGTGGTATGGGAACCACAGTAGTAGAAGTGGTTTGGAAACCACAGAGGTAGAAGTGGTTTGGAAACCACAGGAATCAGCTGGGCTGAATAAACGAGGAAACACAGGAACACCTTCAGAGACTCATGGGGAATGAGACTCCAAGATCAGGCCACGTGTTGTTGACCACAGGTGCTTAATATAGGGAGGTTGCCTGATCTGCCAATTAAGTTAAAGGAACATACACTGGAGGTATAGAAAGGGCTGCGCATGCGCAGTCCCTCAGGATGGAGGACGGCCACGGTTCCTAAATGTCCGGGAAGAAGCACTCACAGTCCGGTGAGTGACAGTACCCCCCCTTTTAAAGATGGGCACAGAACGCCTGGAACCGGGCTTGTCCGGATTTTTGGAATAAAACTTCTTCAGAAGGGCAGGAGCATTAAGATCTTCAGCTTTGATCCATGAACGCTCTTCAGGACCAAAGCCCTTCCAATGAACGAGGAAACGGAGGACTCCTCGCGAAATTTTTGCATCCAATACCTCAGTAATCTCGAAATCCTCCTCCTGATGAACTTGAACTGGCTGCAGTGCTGAGGGAGGAGTCGAGAAACGGTTGATGATGAGAGGTTTGAGCAAGGACACATGGAAGGCATTGGAAATCCGAAGATTCTTAGGAAGAAGAAGTTTAACACATACTGGATTGATAACTTGAATGATCCTATATGGACCAATAAAACGAGGGGCGAATTTCATAGATGGAACCTTCAAACGAATATTTTTGGTAGATAACCAGACACGATCTCCAATTTTTAGTGGTGGAATAGCCCGCCTCTTCTTATCTGCGAAAGACTTATATTTATTAGATGTCTTCTTTAAACAGGTTTTGACCTGAGACCAGATATTTTTGAAGGTCTGACAAGCAGTCTCCACAGCAGGAACTTGGGTGGGCGGGAGGGCAGGAAATTCCGGAAAAGACGGATGGTGACCGTAGACCACAAAGAATGGAGTTTTGGATGATGACTCATGGTACATGTTGTTATGGGCGAATTCAGCCCAAGGGAGCAATTCTACCCAGTTGTCTTGGTTGGCTGAAGAGAACATCCTAATAAAAGTCTCAAGATCTTGATTGACTCGTTCCGTTTGTCCGTTAGATTGCGGATGGTAAGACGATGAGAGTGCTAATCGTATGCCCAAGGTTTTACAAAGGGCCCGCCAGAATCTGGAAACGAATTGTACTCCTCTATCCGACACAATCTCAGACGGACATCCATGGATGCGGAAGATTTCTTTAATGAAATGTTCAGCCAGAGTAGACGAGGAAGGTAAACCGGACAGAGGGACGAAATGGGCCATCTTCGAAAATCTGTCTACCACTACCCAAATAGTATTGTGATTCTTACTTGGTGGCAAATCAGTAACGAAATCCATACTAATATGGGTCCAAGGCTTGGACGGAATGGGTAGTGGTCGCAGCAACCCTGCTGGAGTTCTGCGGGAGGATTTGAACTGAGAACATAAATCACAGGAAGCAATAAACTCTTTGACGTCTCTCCTCATTGAAGGCCACCAGTAACTACGAGAGAGAATCTCAAAGGTCTTGTGTTCACCGGCGTGTCCAGAAAAACGAGAGGCATGGAACCACGAAAGGATTTTCCTCCTCAGAGTAGGAGGCACAAGGGTCTTCCCAAATGGTAGCATTTTGGTGGATGAAGCAGCCAGAGAAATACATTTGGGGTCTAGAATAGCATGGTTGGGAACCTCTTCTACATCAGAGGACGTCACAAAAGCTCGAGATAGAGCGTCAGCTTTCTTGTTCTTAGCGGCTGGTTTGAAGGTTATAATTAATTCAAAACGGGAAAAGAAAAGAGACCATCTTGCTTGACGAGGGTTCAAGCATTGGGCAGATTGCAAATATGACAAGTTCTTATGATCCGTGAAGATCGTCACCGGATGGCGAGCTCCTTCCAACAAGTATCTCCATTCCTCTAATGCAGCTTTGATGGCCAGCAACTCCTTGTCCCCGATAGTATAATTTTTCTCTGCGGGCAGAAGACCCCGAGAGTAGAAGGCACAAGGATGTAATTTTTGTTGCTCCGAGCGTTGGGAGAGAATAGCTCCTAAGCCCACATTAGAGGCATCTACTTCTAGGAAGAAGGGGAGTGTCACATCAGGTTGTCGCAGAATGGGAGCAGACGAGAAGGCCTCTTTGAGGATTTGAAAGGCTTGGAGAGCCTCAGATGACCATTGCTTAGTATTAGCCCCTTTCCGAGTTAGGGCCACAATGGGAGATGCAATGGATGAAAAGTCTTGAATGAAGCGTCTATAGTAATTGGCAAAACCTAAAAAACGCTGGATGGCACGAAGAGTAGTTGGCTGAGGCCAATGTAGTACAGCATTTACTTTGTCTGGATCCATCTTCAGGCCAACTCCGGAAACTATATACCCCAAGAATGGAATCTGGGGTAACTCGAATGAACATTTTTCCAATTTACAGAACAACGAGTTTTTCCGTAGTCTGGAGAGGACCTCTGCCACATGTTGGTGATGAGAAGGCAGGTCCTGTGAGAAGATCAATATGTCGTCCAGGTAGACAACGACACATACATATAATAAGTCCCGAAAGATCTCATTGATGAAACCCTGGAAAACAGCGGGGGCATTACACAGCCCGAAGGGCATTACTAAATATTCGTAATGCCCATCTCTGGTGTTAAACGCGGTCTTCCATTCGTCACCGGAACGGATTCTAATTAAATTGTAGGCACCACGAAGATCCAACTTAGTAAATATCCGAGCTCCCTTGATGCGATCAAATAGCTCAGTGATCAGCGGAATGGGATACCGATTCTTGATAGTAATGGCGTTGAGTCCACGAAAATCTATACAAGGGCGTAATGATCCATCCTTCTTTTTGACGAAGAAGAACCCAGCTCCAGCGGGAGAGGTGGAAGGTCGAATGAACCCACGCTGGAGATTCTCCTGTATGTACTCAGATGTGGCTTGAGTTTCAGGTAACGAGAGAGGATAGACCCGACCCCTGGGAGGAGTCTTGCCAGGTAGAAGGTCGATCGGACAATCCCAAGAACGATGAGGAGGAAGACGTTCAGACTGAGCTTTATCAAACACATCGGCAAATGAAGCATACTGAGGAGGGAGTCCCGGGGAGGAAGATGAGATGGAAGATCGCTGTACTTTAAGAGGAATAACTTGAGAGAGACAACGATGGTGACATTCAGACCCCCAAGACATAACTTGAGGGGTGCGCCAGTCAATCTGGGGAGAGTGACACTGAAGCCATGGAAGGCCTAAGACAATCGGACTTGTCGTAACTGGAAGAATTAAAAACGAAATTTCTTCATGGTGTAGTACACCAATCTGAAGGGTTACTGAAGACGTACTCTGGGTGATGAGACCATTTATGAGGCGTGATCCATCTATAGCCGTCACAGTAATGGGTGTTTTTAAAGTGATCACTGGTAGGGACCATTGATTCACTAGTGATTTAGAAATGAAATTTCCTGCTGCTCCGGAATCAATCAATGCCTGTGACTCAAAGGATTTGGTAGCAAAGGAAATCGTAACATCAAAAGCGCAGACTTTAGATTTCATAGACAATGGAGAGGACTCCAGGGACCCTAACTTCACCTCTCCAGAACTAGTTAGGGCCTGGCATTTCCCGATCTCTTAGGGCAAGAGCTGAGCATATGCGTGGAATCAGCACAATAGATACAGAGTCTATTCTTTACTCTTCGTTTCCTTTCCTCTGAAGATAATTTGGAACGTCCTATCTCCATGGGAATCACAGAGGATGGAGCTGGACGAAATTGAGGGTTTAAACGAAGAGGTGCTTTGACAGCCGTTGTTTTCTCAGACTCTCTTTCACGAAATCTCATATCTACACGATGGCAAAGAGAGATCAAATCTTCTAGTGACGAAGGAAGCTCTTGGGTAGTCAGTGCATCTTTAATTTTATCGGAGAGCCCCTGCCAGAAGGCGGCAACTAATGCTTCAGTGTTCCACTGAAGTTCAGAGGCTAAGATCCTAAATTGAATGACATACTGTCCTACTGTATGGGAGCCTTGTCGCAAACGAAGGATGCTGGAAGCAGCGGAGGTCACACGACCTGGTTCATCGAACACACTTCGGAACGTGGAAATGAATTTGGCACTATCTTGTAGAATTGGATCGTTTCTCTCCCACAGAGGGGAGGCCCAAGCCAGGGCTTGTCCAGAAAACAATGAGATAAGATAGGCCACTCTGGAACGATGGGTAGAAAAATTTTGAGGTTGGAGTTCAAAATGGACTGAACATTGGTTAAGGAAACCTCTACAAGTTTTGGGGTCCCCGTCATATTTTGACGGAGTAGGCAGGTGAAGCGTAGGAGCTGTAGACACCTGGGATGGCACTGGGGAAACGGAGGAAAGCACAGGAGCTTCAATATTAGCTGTAACAGTCTGTCCAGATGTTCCTTGGGCGGTTAATGATTGGTAACATTGAAGTAACAGCTGTTGGCGAGCATCCTGTTGCTCCACACGGCTGACCAGATGCTGCAGCATCTCTTTAGCGGTAGGTTCCGTATCTGGGTCTGTCATGGCCTGATCTTACTGTCACGGGCACTAGGAGTCTTTACCCAGGGATCACCAGGTGATAGGCTTACCAGAGCAGTATAGGTGGTAATATGGTACTCTGGTAGCAGGGTGATCACGGAACAGGAAATAGCAGATGATGAGATGCTCAGGAAAGTCTATGACTAGCAGCACTGGCAATATGGAGGTAGTAATACACGAGGAACTGTATGGACAAAGGACACGTAAAGGTAGTCAGTGGTCTGCGGTAGCAAGTTGTACCACTGCTATAGTGAGGAGGAATGTCCAACAGAAACGAGGAGGTGATGAGAGTCAGCGGTCTGCGGATAGCAAGTTGTACCGCTGTCTGAGTGAAGGAATGGAATCCAAGTGGAGGTATCCGGGGAGTCAGTGGTCTGCGTTAGCAAGTTGTACCACTGCTATGTGAGAGGATACTGGAGCAGGTGAAACTGGAAACAGGGGTCAGTGGTCTGCCACTAGCAAGTTGTACCACTGAATATATATGTGAGGAGGTGCACGGGGAGAGACTGCAACAATATATATACACGGGCACCTTGACTTTGATCCACAGTAATATGCACAATATAAATGTATAAATGACTGAACAACACTGCCAATATAGAAAGTCTCTTGAAGTAATCCAGCATGAGATAACACAGTCAATGATGGCAATAGACACAGCGGATAGTACACTCCAGAGGAGAACCAACACAGTCCAGCAAGGTATGCAATACACAGCACAGTCAATGGGAAGTATGCATACCGTGGTTCAGGAGAAGGCAGTCAGACAGAAGTGCAGAGATACCTGAACGGCAGGAGGCCGGCAGGATGCAAAGTCCCTGGATGGGTGAAGCGGTGGTCTAGCAGGTGCAGCGCACAGGTAGGTAGACCAGCAGGGAACCCAGGAAGGCGTGGAGAGCGGATCAGCAGTAGATGGATGCGTAGCGCTGAGAAGTAACAGCAGCGGGTCTCTGCGGGAACACGGAGGTAGCCAATAGCAACCAGCAGGTGCAGTAACGATGGGACACCGGAGCAGAGATGAACTGGAACAGTTGATCACGGAGAGTAGCGGGTAGCAATAGTGGCAGCAGACTCAAGGAAACACGGGAGAGTTGACAAGGACTGAAGACTGAAGCGCACAGAGGCAGCGGATAGGAATCAGCCAAACAGTCACGATGAAACACAGACGGGATGCAGGTTGAAGACTGTAGTGCACGGAGGCAGCGGATAGGAATCAGCGAGCAGTCACGATGATGAAACACAGACGAGTTGCAGGTTGAAGACTGTAGTGAACGGAGGCAGCGGATAGGAATCAGCCAAACAGTCACGATGATGAAACACAGACGAGTTGCAGGTTGAAGCCTGTAGTGCACGGAGGCAGCGGATAGGAATCAGCTGGCAGTCACAATCATGAACAGGTGAGTGGATGTGAATGAAAGACTGTAGTGCACGGAGGCAGCGGATAGGCATCAGCTAACAGTCCCAATGATACAAGGTAGAGTTGAAGTGGTTAGAAGACTGTAGTGCACGGAGGCAGCGGATAGGAATCAGCTCACAGTCACGATGATACAGTAGATGGTAGAAGTGGTATGGGAACCACAGTAGTAGAAGTGGTTTGGAAACCACAGAGGTAGAAGTGGTTTGGAAACCACAGGAATCAGCTGGACTGAATAAACGAGGAAACACAGGAACACCTTCAGAGACTCATGGGGAATGAGACTCCAAGATCAGGCCACGTGTTGTTGACCACAGGTGCTTAATATAGGGAGGTTGCCTGATCTGCCAATTAAGTTAAAGGAACATACACTGGAGGTATAGAAAGGGCTGCGCATGCGCAGTCCCTCAGGATGGAGGACGGCCACGGTTCCTAAATGTCCGGGAAGAAGCACTCACAGTCCGGTGAGTGACAATTCCTCTGACTTTAAAAGAGTGACCACCCTCGGATCCTGGCAAAGCGTATGAAGGGCTACATCCACAAGAGCTACATGCTTGGTGTAATCGCAATGGCTTACCAGCTCCTCCCTCACTTTCTCCAGCTGCTTCTGCAACAGCCTAATCAGGGGAATGACCTGACTCAAGCTGGCAGTGTCGGAACTGACTTCTCATGTGGCAAGTTCAAATGGCTGCAGAACCTTGCACAACACGGAAATCAGTCTCCACTGCGCTTGACTGAGGCGCATCCCCACTCCTTTGCCTATGTCGTAGGTGGCTGTGTAGGCCTGAATGGCCTTTTGCTGCTCCTCCATCCTCTGCAGCATATAGAGGGTGGAGTTCCAGCGCGTCACAACCTCTTGTTTGAGGTGATGGCAGGGCAGGTTCATGCTTTTTTGATGTGCCTCTAGTCTGCGGTAGGCACTGGCTGAATGCCGAAAGTGTCCAGCAATTTTGTGCGCCACCGCAAGCATCTCCTGCACACCCCTGTCACTCTTGAGGTAATGCTGCACCACCAAATTAATGGTGTGGGCAAAACATGGGATGTGCTGGAAATTGCCCATATTTAATGCCCGCACAATGTTACTGGCATTGTCTGACACCACAAATCCCCATGAGAGTCTAAGTGGGGTAAGCCACTGGGAGATAATTTCCCTCAGTTTCTCTAATATGTTGTCAGCGTTGTGCCTCTTATTAAAGCTTGTAATACACAATGTTGCTTGCCTTTGCACGAGCAGCCATTTTGTAGATGCTGCTACTGATGCAGCTGTTGCTGTTGCTGCGGAAGGGGATGCATCTACCCAGTGGGCTGTCACAATCATATAGTCCTTCGTTTGCCCAGAACCACTTGTCCACATGTCCGTGGTTAAGTGGACAGTGGGTACAACCGCATTTTTTAGAGCACTGAGGACACTTGATCGTACTTCTCTGTACATTTTTGGTATCGCCTGCCTAGTGAAGTGGAATCTCAATGGGATTTGGTACCGGGGACACAATACCTCCATCAACCCTCTAAATCCCACTCCACTGATGGCGGACACCGGGCGCACGTCTAACACCACCATTGCAGTTACAGCCGCAGTTATACGCTTTGCAATAGGGTGACTACTATCGTATTTTGTGGTCATGGCAAACGACTGTTGGACGGTCAATTGTTTTGTGAAAGACTTAGCGGTCTTACGACTTCCCCTCTGGGAAGATGACCGACTAACAGCAGCAACAGCAGCAGTGGCAGTAGTAGGCGTACGGCTGCAGGATTCCTCGGATGAATCCCGTATTGAGGAGGACTCAGTCTGGCTGCTGACTTGGGCTGCAGGACTGAATCTGATGGAGATTGTGGAGGAAGTTGACGAGGAGGGTGTTGCTGGTGTGTATCCAACTGGACCACGGGATTTAGGTGTCCCTGTACCGATGAGGGTCCTAGCCCCAGTTCCTGAACTAACCACTGAACTATGAAGGTTATTCAGGTGAAGTATAAGGGAGGATGTTCCTAGGTGGGCAAGATCCTTACCCCTGCTTATTTGAGCTTTACATAAGCTACATATGGCCATACATTGGTTGTCTGGATTTGGATAAAAATAACTCCAGACCGAAGAGGTGCATTTTTTGGTCTTCTGACCAGGCATGACGATGGGCTTTTTCATCCCATGGACATCAGCTGTTTCCCCCCCTGGTGCCTCATTTACAATAACCACATCACCATCCTCATCATCAAGTTCCTCCACAGCGCCAGCTACATCATCAATAGGCTCCTCCCGAGCCACCTCTTCCCGTACAGTGATGGGAAGGTCAGGCTTGACAACCACCAACACCCTTGGACTCGCCTTGAGGATTTGTGATAATTTCTCTTTAGAAGGCAGAGTTGTTTGCTGTTTTATTGCTGACAGCATAACTCTCTTCAATTTTTTGTAGGGGGGAAGGAGGAGGAGGGATAAGATCCGTGGGTGAAGCTGAACCACTAGTCATGAACACGGGCCAGGGCCTAAGCCGTTCCTTGCCACTCCGTGTCGTAAATGGCATATTGGCAACTTTACGTTTCTCCTCAGATGATTTTAAGTTTCTCTTTTTGCTACTTTTTCTTAACTTGGGCTTTTTGGATTTTACATGCCCGGTACTACGAGATTGGGCATCGGGCTTGGAAGACGACGTTGATGGCATTTCATCGTCTATGTCATGACTAGTGGCAGCAGCTTCAGCATTAGGAGGAAGTGGGTCTTGATCTTTCCCTACTTTATCCTCCAAATTTTTGGTCTCCATTATATGTAGCCAGGGCTGCCAAGAGGAATTCAGGGCCCCGGTACAACAAATTCATGGGGGCCCCCTCATAGTCGAGTAAGCCCAAAAATGTTTGCGCCGCCTAGCGGCGGCGCAAGCAATTACGGGGGTGTGGTCATACATTTGGGGGCATGTCAATGTGTCGTGGGGGCGTAGCTAGCCTAAACGGCGCCGCAAAATAAATTCGGGGGTGTGGTCATACATTGGGGGGCGTTGTCCACTTTCAAGATCACAGACCAAGCTTTCCCATAGGTCCCCACTGTCCCTGATATTCAAGGATTTTCAAAGATTTATCTATTTTTATTGTATTGATCAATTGCACAATAAAAAATTTTTTATGTTACATGTAGTTCTTAACATCTATCCCTACTCATATTTTTAGGCTTTAGAAGTTATTATTTGTTGAAAAAGAGTATTTAAGAGGCAAATTAACATTTTTGCAACTACTATGTCCTGCTGATTTGGATACCTAATTGCACTACATAAATATACTGGATCACATATAAAGAACTGTGATTATGTATTTAACTAAAATGAAGCTTGCTTAAGACCAAGCGGATATAATTGTTCCCATAGGTATCTCATGTGTTTTTATAAGCACACAGCTTTCTACCTCTGGATTAAGGGCCTATACAGTTATTATTTATATATATATAATCCCCCAGATTATTATTTTCAGTCTATCTTTACTTACCTTTTCTTAGCTTCTTTCTTTTCTTTTATTCTGTCTTCTTTTCTTTCTTCATGCTGCTTGCTTGGTCCTGTCCTGTGTCTGGCTGCGGCGCTCCTCACTGACTGTTGGGCGTGACTTGATGATGTCACGCCCAACAGTCAGTGTGACTAGAGAAGACAGGAGAGGAGGGACGCGGCGCCGCGATCACGTGGTGAGTATATATTTTCTTTTTTTTTTCTCAGCTCCCCCCACCAACGAACGAAACAGACCCCCTCCCCCCCCCCCCCCCCCCCGGAGAAAAAATAAAAATAGAAGAAATGAAAAATGAAAAAAAAAAAAACACAAGAAAAAATGTTTAAAAAAAAATAAAAAAATAGTAGTGAAGGACCGGCCCGGGCCCCCCGGCGAGCCCGGGCCCGGGTAAAATGTACCCGCTCCCCCCCCCTCTCGGCGGCCCTGTATGTAGCACAAGATACTGCAGAATGTGTGAACTTGGTAATATTGCAGTACCAATGGACTTATACTGCTGGATTGGTTTTGCAAATTTGGTTATAATTACTTTTTTTTTTTAATTTTTTATTTTAATTTTTTTTATAACTTTTTTTTTATTTTTTAAAAACTGGGGAATAATGGGGAAATAACTATGCCCTTAGAAGCTCAGAGCACAGGACACAGCACCACTGGACTGAACAGGACACAGCACAGGACCCAGCAGCACTACGGAACTCAGCAGGACAGAGCACAGGACACAGCACCACTGGACTGATACTGCAGAATGTGTGAACTTTGTAATATTGCAGTACCACTGGACTTTTACTGCTGAATGTGTGAACTTGGTAATATTGCAGTACCAATGGGCTTATACTGCAGGATTGGTTGTGCAAATTTTGTGGTAATTAAAAAAAAATTAAATTAGTTTTTGGTATTTTTTTAAATAACTTTTTTTTATTTTTTTAAACACAGGGGAATATTGGGGAAATAACTATGCCCTTAGAAGCACAGAGCACAGGACACAGCACCACTGGACTGAACAGGGCACAGCACAGGACCCAGCAGCACCACTGACCTCAGAAGGACAGAGCACAGGACACAGCACCACTGGACTGAGCACAGCACAGCACTGAACTGAACAGCACGAGATATAGCAGGACAGAGGACCACCTAACACACCCTCCCTCTACCCTGATCAATGCCCGAGTGAAGATGGCGGCGACTAGCGGGGAATTTATAGGATCCGAGTATCACGAGATCCGACAACGGGATTATGAGTCAGAGCCTCAGTTTCAGATTTGAATTTGGCGCCAATACCCGGATCTGTCTCGGATCCGACTTGGATCGGCAACGTTCGGGTGGGCTCGGATTTCATAAATCCGAGTGCGCTCATCTCTAAAATTAACTACACTTGGCCTTCACCAGGCCAGGTAAAGAAAAGCTATCCAACTTAAGGACAATAAGGTAATCCAAATCCATATAACTCCATACACAAACTCCACCCACAGCTCCATGGCAACAAACAAATAAGGTTTGCTTTTCGTCTCTTACTGCATTTTGCACCCAAACTTCTCAGCATGCCTGAGGGAAGTATGAGCCAAATGGGATGATTTGGCTTTCCTCCGTTGGATCCTTTTAGCAGAGGCAGAATCAGCAACTTTTGCTATTTATGGTAGTATTGTTAGCAGTACTTCTGCATGTAAGTTGGGTGTTGAGTTCAAATTTAGTATACACACAAAGGCCCCTATTTATGTAGCAGTGCATAATATACACAATTGATTTCTCAATCCTCATTGCAAAGATGAGAATTGAAATATTGTGTATACTTATTAACAATCTTCAACAGGAACAGCAATCACGAAAAACTGATGTTCATATGATGATCCCTTTCCTATCTTTCCTATGTTCACTACCGCAGAGTGACCACCTTTGCGATAGTGACCGGAGGGCAGAGCAGTACAGTGCGGTGAGGGATCTGAGGATCTCTCTATATCCCTAGACATCTATTGGGACTGCAATATATTTAGGTAAAAAATGCAAAGCAGCAGATAATGCGATGTACTGATAATAAATGCTCACACTTCATAAATGTGCATCGGTCCCCCAAAAACTGCAGTTTTCGGTGTAATTTAATGCAAAAATCATTAATAAATATCTCCCATAAAGAGTTGTAGTGGTTCTGGGTTAACAGTTTTATTTTTGATTGTTAAATTCACAATCATCCTACTAATGCTTCACATAAATCTCTAGAAAAATGTGTCCCTAGCATAAAGTTTGATTCTTGTCATTTTTAATGTATTTCTTTTTCAGAATTCTGTTTTTAAAAAAATACACTGTTATTTACAATTTTCTTCAAAAGGACATATTTTCAAAAGGACATATATTTACAACCAAATTGTATTTTAAAATACAATTTGGTTGTAAAATTCTCAAACATTTCTGATCATGACCTCCATGAACTGATTTGTCAGCTAAAAAACATTACATTTTTCTGAAATGTTTCTCTCATCTCTAGTCTTCACTGGAGGTGAATCATTATTGAAGAGAGTAGGACATTTTATTGAGTGAAAGGTGAGTGTTTTGTTGACAGGCTGAGAGGAGTAGTTGTTGAGTTTAGGGGATTGGGATCATTTTGTTTGTGGGGGGTGGTTTTGGAAGTGTTATCATTTCATTTTAACGAATCAAATACTTTAACACAGAATAGAAAAAAAAGCTATTATTAATTTATAAAAACAATACCATTGTATTTCAAAAAATATGGAAAATAACTTCTCCCTAACTCCTATTATTTCTCTTTTTGTTTCTTTCTTTCCAGAGGTCCACTCTGTTCTAACATCTTTTTGCATACATATTTTCCTGTTAACGTCCAGGTGTAAATGCATGTAACTCTATGTGATCCCCATAGTATCTAACTACTACACTTACTGGCTGTCACTCACCGGAGTGTGAGTGCCTCCACTCTGGTATGTGGTTCTCCATCTTTCCCGCTCACACCTGTGTGGAACCGCGGCCGTCCGCCATCCTGTTGCACTGCGCATGCGCAGGTCCCTTTAACAACTACACCTGACCACTAATGTGATTGATGGATCAATCACCCCTCCCTACTTAAGGCACCTGCAGCCTTAGGTAGTTGCCTGATCTTGAAGTCTCACTCCCAGTGAACTTCTATAGGTGTGTGCAGTTTCCAAACTGCTTCCAGCTCTACTCCTGTGTGCAGTTTCCAAACTGCTTCCAGCTCTACTCCTGTGTGCAGTTTCCAAACTGCTTCCAACTCTACTCCTGTGTGCAGTTTCCAAACTGCTTCCAGCTCTACTTCTGTGTGCAGTTTCCAAACTGCTTCCAGCTCTACTCGTGCTTCAGCTTCCACGCTGCTCCCTGCTCAACTCAGCGGCGGTTCCCATACCGCTACAACGCTTCACTTCTCAGCTGATTCCGGATCTACACAACTGGGTATGCTCTACTGACTATTGCCTATTGCTCACATACCAGTTGTATCCATTGTTGTTTGCTGCACAGGGTACAAGTACCCATATAGACTGTGTTACTGCATTGCTTCATTTAGGACAAGCTTTCACTCAAGCTACAATATCTCCTCACGCTACTACTTAGCGTTATTGTGCATATCTGCTGTGACCAGCTTCTCCTCACTGCAAGGCATCTACTCCATACAGACTATTCATTGTGCCTTCCATCTCTGCCTCACAAGACATTGCTCTACTCGCGCTGTTTCCATACAGCCACAGTTTGCCTTTCAACTTCACTCCCCTGCACCTGGACAAGTCCTCATTCCTTCTCACAGCAGTGGTACAACTTGCTGCACGCAGACCACTGACTCTCCTATTACCTACCTACACCTGGACCAGACTCCTCACCATAGCGGTGGTACAACTTGCTGAACACAGACCACCGACTACCCTGCTACCTACCTGCACCAATACTATTCTTCCCATCACTACAGTGGTACAACTTGCTGTACGCAGACCACTGACTCCTCCTCTACCTACCATCACCTATCCACGTCTACTCCTCGTGTCTACATTATCTTTAGCCTCCAGTTTACTGCTCCAAGTCGCTGACTTTCCTCTAACCATAGCTGCAAGTCACTGACTTCCTCAGACTATCTCTACTCTCCTGCTGTTGTGTCGCTCCAATCATTCACCTGCCTGCTTTGAGGTGCATGCCATAACCCCGCCTCTCTAGCAGAGTTCCATCTGGTGAAACTCGGGTAAGCAACTCCTAGTGCCCGTGACACTGGCACTCTGTTTATCTAATTTATAATCTTGTCTACTAACTGTTATTTGAATTAATTTTGTGTCAAGTGTCAGCCCCACTCTCTCCTTTTGTAGTGGGTATAGACACATGTACAGTCGGCAGTGTGTGGTCTGTTGCCTAGCAATGGGACACAACTTCCAGTTTCTGGCTGGCCTGGGCATAGAAAAACTTTCAAAAGACCTATCAGCGGTCAGTGAAACGTTATTGTCCTTCGGAAATTAACTAATTATATGGCCTATATAAGGCAGACTCCTGCCTGGTTCTGTTAGTGGTTCCTGTAGTACTTGCACCCTTTCACTTTCATTTGATTCATTTTGCCAACCAGGTTGTTCCTGTCCAATCTGTTTAACGATTCTGGTTCCCTTGCTGATCTTCCAGTACCTCTCCAGAGTTCTTCAGTGCTGTCCAGCATCCTTACCTGGCTGTCATGTCCAATGCCCACTCTGAGTCTCGCACTTTGTGTTGTGTGCAGTGAAGCCAATACTCCCTAATATTCAGCTAATCTGACCAGATCCCATTATTCCTTTGTGTCCTTGACAGTGGGGGAGGTAAGAAGTTATAATGATTTAAGTCATAAAGAGCATAAAAGTAACAGTGAGTTAAGGTAAAATAGCAGTTTTCAGAAGCATGGCTTATAAACAGATCAACTGTGTGTGCGCATCATACACCTGGAGAGATATTTTACTCAGTAGGCAACACAGACAGAAATATGCACATACAAATGAGATGCCCCTTTCCCCATCTAGAATCTAGAAATTACAAATTCAAATAAAGTTGGATATCAAAAACAAACTGCATTTATGTACTTATTATCACTTAAGGGAATGGTATACAGTGTTTTCTGTTCGTGCAGACTCAAAACAGAAAATGTCTTTCAATCTCGGTAGTTATAGTTCTGAGAGCAACAGTGCACCAAATTTGGTCACTCATAAATCATAGTTCAAAAAGTATGAATAAAAACTTATGTATCTTGAAGACTGCCCAAACCCATTTGGGTAGTGTGGAGAAACCAGGCTTCACTTTTGCCTTGTTTGTAATACAACCTATGTATGGGTCCTCTATCCACTGTAGAGTGGGTAGCTTTTCCAGTAGGGAGCAGGCTATGTTTATCTAGCTGTTTCAGCAAAAAGTTTTAAAGGATGATACCAATTGGTTAATCATCCATTGTTCTCTGTGAGTCCTTCTGTTGAAGTCA
Source organism: Mixophyes fleayi (assembly GCF_038048845.1). Taxonomy (NCBI): domain Eukaryota; kingdom Metazoa; phylum Chordata; class Amphibia; order Anura; family Limnodynastidae; genus Mixophyes; species Mixophyes fleayi. Next base: position 164,601,230 of record NC_134403.1, on the reverse strand, counting down.
AATAATTAGATGAAGTTGTTTTAAATGAATAAATACCGATTGTTATAGTTTCCTGTATGACTGCAATTAGTGTGCACCGGCGTACAAGGGTTAATTACGGAACTGCACAAGAAAACAAAGTAAACACACTTACAGTACAGCCACACTTACATCTGTAAATAGTTCACTTTTATTAAAGTTTACAACTCACATTCTTTTATTATTAATGTAAAAGAACTTAGATTTTTATTACGCAATGGTAAACTACATTAAAGATATTTATGATTCGGATCATAACAAATGTATTGTGTTTGGTCTTATATTAATCCACATTTCACCAGCTGGAATCCGGTATCATAGGATAAGTGATCGCACATTGTGATCGCTAGTTATGATTAGTATAAGATTAATAATCAAAAATACTCTATTAAAAGGTTAGTTAAACTGGATTTTTGGCGATTCTCTGAGACAAGACACGTACACAGCTGTTGGAGTGAGTTGCCCCCATCTGTGGAGAAGCATCATTTGAACCAACCTATGACCTGCATAGTACTGGACTATCTTAAACCCTGAACCAATGAAAAATGATCTTAGTGCTATATTTGTGTACATTGTGACATCATCACTATTTTCTTTCAACTCAAACTGTATAAAACCAGGCCACTGGCACAGTAACAGTCAATCTCTCTACAACACTGACTTCAGGATTTACGAGCTGTGATTGGATCCAGTGCGTACACGTATGTTTCAGTTACACTTTGCTTTATATTTACTCTATATCCCGAAACAGTAAATTTCCATTGGAAATAAATAAATATATATATATATATATATATATATATATATATATATATATATATATATTGTGGCAAGAGCCCGCTACTACTGAAGCACACGCGAACAACTTCTTCCTTTTTATGTAGTTTTATTGTCAGGATGGTAGATGTTTTGACACGTACAGATTTCACAGCAATTCTTGGAGACCCTAAACGCTAGCTAGACATAGCTTAGCTCTCTCAAGACCAGCCAGCTTCCCCAGCGTTGGTCTCCCTGAACAAATGATACAAACAAGCTTTTATACCTGATACTCCTCTACAACCTTAGCTTTATGGACAGGTGACACACCCACCTTCTCTTTAAGAGGAAACGCCCATCACTGATTCTGTTTGCACGCCCTGTCTGTTTGCTGAGAGGAAGGAGCTTCCAGATCATGTAAGTTAACCAAACTTTAAACTATACATAAGTCTTTACCTGGTTTAACCTCAATCTAGGTGCATAACTGCACCAATGTTTTATTCTGCTTGTATGTTTTCTCTGCATCTTGTCAAATAAATGCCTCCCTTTGTTACATATCCCTCCCCCTAGCGTCTCCAAGTAGGGAGACGCGGACTTCGCGAGGAGCGCATATTTTCGTGACAATGCATCTGCATTCTTGTGCAAAATCCCAGGTCTATGTTCTACTGAGAACTTGAAAGGTTGCAGTGCCAAGAACCAGCGGGTTACCGTGGCATTTACCTCCCGGTTGTTCTGCATCCATCTCAATGGTGCATGGTCTGTAATTAAGGTGAACTCTCTGCCTAGGATTTAATAGCGCAGAGCTTCTGTAGCCCATTTTATGGCGAGACATTCTTTCTCCACAGTGGCATATTTTTGTTCCCTTGGAAGCAACTTACAACTTAGGCACAGGACAGGATTTTCTACTCCATTCTTCTCCTGTGACAAGACTGCACCTAAGCCAACACCAGAAGCATCAGTTTGGAGGAAGAACCTCCGGGTAAAATCCGGTGCTTGTAGAACTGAAGGGGAACAAAGAGCTAACCGAAGATCAGACCAGGCGGTTTCTGCAGAGTCAGACCAGGTTAATCTATCTGGACAACTTTTTTTTTAACATGTCCGTAAGTGGAGCAGCTCTAGTGGCGAAGTGATTTACAAACCGCCTGTAGTAACCTACTAAGCCTAAAAAGGTTCTTAACTGTGACTTTTTTTCTGGTCTTGCCAAATTTTTGACTGCCTCCACTTTGTCTAGCTGGGGTTTTACACGCCCTCGGCTGACAATGTACCCCAAATATTTGGCTTCTCTCATGGCTATGGCACATTTCTCTGGGTTAGCTGTTAACCCTGCTGACCTTAATGAAGCTAAGACCGCCTCAACTTTGGCTAAATGTGATCCCCAGTCTGGGGTATAAATCACTATATCGTCCAGGTAAGCGGCTGCATAAGCTGTGTGAGGTCATAGCAATTTATTCATGGCCCTTTGGAAGGTGGCAGGTGCCTCATGCAACCCAAAGGGTAGGACTTTATATTGATAGAGACCATCAGGGGTGGAAAATGCAGTCTTTGGCTTGGCCGTTGAAGTCAGGGGAACTTGCCAGTAGCTCTTTGTTAGATCAAGGGTTGTCAAATAATTGCTACCAGCGAGAATTTCCACTAGTTTATCCACACGTGGCATCTGATAGGCATCAAAATGCGACATACTGTTTAGGCGCCTAAAGTCATTGCAGAACCTAATTGTCCCATTGGGTTTCGGGACAAGTACAATGGGACTATTCCACTCATTAGTGGACTCTTCAATCACATCTAACTGGAGCATCTTCTCGATCTCCTTTCTCACGTCCAGCCGTCTGGCTTCTGGAATATGATACGGCTTCTGCTTTACAATGACTCCTGGTGCAGTGACAATGTTGTGTTCGATTAAGGTAGTGCGCCCAGGAATGGAAGAGAAGACATCCCTGTTCCGGCGAATCATTTCTTCAGTCTGTTGTCTCTGCTGAATGGACAAAGCTGGCTCTATGGGCACTTCAGACTTTTCAATGGCAGTACTCACTACCTGAGGAGAGGTTTCCTCATCATGCCAAGGTTTAAGGAGGTTAACATGATATATTTGCTCCTTCCTTCTCCTACCTAACTGGCGGACTCTGTAATTGACAGGACCGACAGCCTCTAGAACTTCATATGGAACCTGCCAATGGGCAAAAAGTTTGCTTTCCTGGGTGGGAACCAGGACTAGGACCTTGTCCCCAGGCTTGAAAGATCGAACAACAGCACTTTTATCATTACTTTTTCTCTGTCGTTCCTGAGCCTCTTTTACATGTTGCTGCACAATGGGCCCTATCTTTCCTAGCCTCTCATACATTTGGGACACAAATTGTACCAGATTTGGCTCCCTGGGACCTTGCTGCTCCCACCCTTCTTTTAACATATCCAAGATACCCCTGGACTGTCTCCCAAATAATAACTCAAAGGGACTAAACCTTGTCGAAGCTTGAGGTACCTCACGGATGGCAAACATCAAATAGGGAATAAGAGTGTCCCAATCTTTTTTCTCTTGAGCCACTGCTTTCCTGAGCATGTGCTAATGTGCCGTTAAAGCATTCCACCGAGCCATCTGTTTGTGGATGGTATACAGAGGTGTGAAGCGCCGTAACCCCAAGCAACTGGCACATGTCCTTCATCAGTTTAGACATGAATGGAGTACCCTGATCTGTGAGAATTTCTTTGGGTATTCCCAAGCGTGTAAACATCAATACAAGTTCTCTAGCTATGGTGCTGGGCTGTATGTTTCGTAGGGGAATTGCCTCTGGATACCTGGTTGCATAGTCAAGCACCACTAGTATATATTGGTGCCCACGTGTGGATTTTTCCAGTGGCTCCACAAGGTCCATAGCTATCCGTTCAAAGGGAACTTGTACTGTTGGTATTGGAATGAGAGGTGCCCTGTACATGGGTTTGGGACAGGTTCTCTGACAAATGGGACAGGACCGGCAATACTTTTTCACTGCCATGTGTACACCGGGCCAGTAAAACCTAAGCAGAACTCGTTCCCGTGTTTTATCCTCCCCTAGGTGTCCCCCACAGACGTGTGTGTGCTGCTTTTAACACTAGGGTACATGGACCTGAGAAACCATTAATTGTTCTACTTTTTCCCCCTGTACATTAGCAACTCTATACAGGAAATTATTTTTAACAATAAAATATGGTATAACTTCTGCAGGCTGGGCGGCTTTCGCTACCCCAATTACCTCAGTCACACTTTTGAAGGCATGTTCCAAAGTGGCATCATTAAGTTGGTCTCGAGCAAAGTCCTGCAGAGGAAACAAAATTGGTATTGCGGACCAGTCCGTATCCTCACTGACAGGCAGGGTGGGCTCATCTGCGACATCACTGACCAATGCTAGTTTGGACAGTCCATGTTTCCCCGCAGGTGGATGCTTTTGTGGAACTCCTGCTGTGACTCCCAGGATGGCATTCCGGTTTGGCGGTTCCCAAAGATCGATGTCCAGATGTTGTGGATTCTTAGGCGGTTCCTTTAGAACCGGATTTCTGACCGTTGCATCAGTTGCCGGCATGTCTGGCCAGATCCGCTCACTGAGGACATCATTAAACAGTGGGAAGTCTCGCCCCAAAATGAGTGGATATGGGAGTTTAGGTGCTATGGCAGCTACCACTATAACAGTTTTGTCTTTGAGTGTTGGTAGTATTGTTCTTTCATAATCCTCTTTCGTGCCATGTACGCAAAGAACCTTCACCATGGGCAACCGAGAAGTTATGGTTTCGGGTAAGGCAGAGCTGGAAACCAATGAGAGTTCACTCCCCGAGTCAACCAAGGCCAGAACAAGGTTTTGGTTGATTAGCACAGTCACTCGGAACAAACAAGGACTTCCTGATGTGGGACTCATGGTAAAACAGCTTGGAAATGCAGGCCCAATATGTGCCACGGAACAGTCCATGGGTTCCTGTAGTTTAGGACACTCTGCCTTAAAGTGGCCTGGCTCACCACATTCAAAACACTTCCGATTAGACAGCTTTGCACCTGGCCCTCTGTCCATATCAGTTTTGCCATTGGGCACTGTAGCAAGGATTGTCAAACCTGGCTTTTGGCATGGCAGCGGCTTTGGCACAAATGCAGGTTCTTTAGTCATTTGCTGTAGTGCACAAAACCTTTCTACCATGGTGGCAAACTCTTCATAAGTTTGTGGGTCTGATTGCAGAACCCATCTTTGCAAATCACGGTTCAGCCCCGGATGCAGTGATCTATCGCCAGAACTTCAATAATCTGAGAAGGCGAATTCTCCTCAGGCTGCAGCCATTTCTTTAAAATTTTAGAAAGCTCAGCCGGTTTTTCTTTATCATAGCGCCATTGGTGATAGCGCTGGGCTCGGCCTGGCCCGGAAACTCCAATGCGAGCTAATATCTCAGACTTTAAGCACAAATAATCAGAGGCCCGTTCCTCATCTAGATCCATATAAGTTCGCTGAGCTTCACCAGTCAGATATGGCGTCAGTCTCATAGCCCAATCTTTAGGAGGCCATTTTACCCTTTTTGCAAGTCTCTCAAAAGACGCCAGATATGCTTCTACGTCATCAGCTGGTGACATTTTCTGTAGAAAAGGACGAGGTGGTTCATTTCTGTCATGCCTCACCTGGCTTAACTCTTCTCTTAAGAGCCTTGTGTTTTTCACCTGTGCCTCAGCGACTCGTAGCATCTGAGCTTGCTGCTCTTGCTGCGCATCGCCCACATTCACGAGGGTTCTCAGTACTTCCTCCATGTTGACGTCTGCTCTGGTTGGGTAGCGGAAACTTGCTTCCCGGAGCATCCCACTCCTGACACCACTTGTGGCAAGAGCCCGCTACTGCTGAAGCACACGCAAACTACTTCTTCCTTTTTATGTAGTTTTATTGTCAGGATGGTAAATGTTTTGACACCGTACAGATTTCACAGCAATTCTTGGAGACCCTAAACGCTAGCTAGACATAGCTCAGCTCTCTCAAGACAAGTCAGCTTCCCCAGCGTTGGTCTTCCTGAACAAATGATACAAACAAGCTTTTATACATGATACTCCTCCCTCAGCCTTAGCTTGATGGACAGGTGACACACCCACCTTCTCTTTAAGAGGAAACGCCCATCACTGGCTCTGTTTGCACTAACAGACACACCCTGTCTGTTTGCTGAGAGGAAGGAGCTTCCTGATCATGTAAGTTAACCAAACTTTAAACTATACATAAGTCTTTACCTGGTTTAACCTCAATCTAGGTGCATAACTGCGCCAATGTTTTATTCTGCTTGTATGTTTTCTCTGCATCTTTTCAAATAAATGCCTCCCTTTGTTACAATATATATATAAATATATAGCAATACAATGAAATACACTATAACAGAGTTACGTAAACATTGTTTACGTAACTTTAACAATAAAATGTAGAGATCCGAAGGAAGTTTTGCCACTGATCATGTATACACGTGCCCTGTTATCTGTTGGTGGACGAAGGTAGTGTTCTTGTATGTGGTTAAAAAGGGAATAGGGGTTATATATACCAAATAGACCTTTTGCACTTGTAACTCCTAAAACAAAATGGACCTATGCGTTAAAGTTCCATACTTGCTTTTTGGAGTTTATCTACTGCTGGTATTTAATATCAGATAAATTGACATATACATTTTTAAAAGCATGCAATGCACGCATACAAATTGATATGTTTTTTTGTCGAGTTTTTTTTGTGAGGTGGGGAGTTGGGCAAGATACAAGAGTATAATTTCACTTTTGCCTCTTGCAGAATGGCTAGACTTTAACTGTAATTTTTCCTTTAACGTCTGCCCAAAGCCCAATTCCGCTTATTATAAGCCCAAAAAAAAGCCCAATTCCGCTTGTTATAAGCGGAATTGGCAACTATGTCTGTGTCTCACTCTATCCTCCCTATCCTGTAGTTTTCCTATCCTCTAGCGATTGAGTCAGGGGAGGCTTTTGAACTCTGAGCGTGGCTGTCTCTTTAGCAGGGGCTGTTACAGAGCTGTCCTTTCTCATCTCAATACATCCATTGGTCCCCCGCTGGGCTGATTCCAAAATGTCTGCTGAATACAACCCAAGACAATAGGGACATACTCAGGTTAATTAAGGAGCATGGCCAAGATTATTAAAGGACACGCCCAGTATTAACCCATTACAAGCTTTTTCAGCCAGACCTAGCTTCCAGTTGTTCAGGAGTTCCTATAGAGAAAGAAGAGGGAGAAGGAATGTAGCTTCAGCCTCCTCACATGTATCCTGGAACCTGATCCTTACCCATAACCCACCTGGGTTCACTTTAAAAACAATGAATAACAGCTTCACTACAATATCAACAATAAATAAACCACCTGGAAGGTGAGTGCATTTGATTTTAACTGTATTTTAATAGTGTTTAGACCATATAGGTCAGTGTAGGACCTGCATATAATGAGGTACCCTTGACGTTGGGATGCAGGCTTAAGTCTTTTGATCAAAATATGAACTAATACCACATGTTTTCATTATGCTAGACACACACAGATATGCAGTTTAAAGGATAAGCGCTGACAATTTTTTTTTGTTTTGTATACATATATGGCTATTTATATTGCCACGCAGCTGGTACCACATACAATATGGGATATACCGAGCACGGGCTTATTGCCAAGCAGCTGGTACCATATATAATGTGGGATATACCGAGCGCGGGCTTATTTTTCTCTGGTTTTGTTTCAAAATATTGCCTTTTTGTCATAACAGCTGTCCATCAAGCCTATTTAAGGCACATTTGGGTGTGGCTCACAAGCCAGCCTTTGCTAGATGTAAACCTCTATACCTGGGAGGTCAGTGCATCTGATTTTAACTGCATTTTAATAGTGTTTAAAGCATATAGGTCAGTGTAGGACCTGCATATAATGAGGTACCCTTGACGTTGGGATGCAGCCTAAAGTCTTTTGATCAAAATATGAACTAATATTTCATGTTTTCATTTTGCTAGACACACACAGATATGCAGTTTAAAGGATAAGCACTGACACATTTCTTTTTGTTTTGTAACAATATGTACATATATATATATATATATATATATATATTTACAATTAGCTACAATGTCCCCTTATCCATATGTAATTAGCATACTTGCCAACTCTCCCGGAATGTCCAGGAGACTCCCAAAATTCTGATAGGTCTCCCGGACTCCCAGGAGAGCATGCAAGTATCCTGCATACTGCAACTTGCTCTCCAAAATGACGCTATTCGCTGTGAATCGCATCATTTTTGCACTGCCCATGCGACAAAACCGGCATTTTGCCCTCCAACCACACCCCCTGCTCGGGATCTCCCTGAAGTAAAGTTTAAAAGGCTTGCAAGTATGGTTATTAGACACTGCATTTGTACTCTGCTGAGTTGGGGGAACATCAACCAGGGCTATAAAATGTACATGTTGTTATACCATACTTTCCAACATTGGCAAGCTGTTTCCCGGGAGGCAGGTGGGTTTGTGGGGGTGGGGCTCGAAGAATTGTGTCATTAGCCCCGCCCCCAAACTGCCATCAGTAGTTTGTACCAATAAAATCAGGGGGTGGGGAAACGATGATGCATGCATGATGTCATTAAGCCCCACCCCCTCCATTTAATTTAACAGAGCTGGCCGGGATCCGGGACAATTGCCTGGTCTCCCGGATGTCATGGAGGACTGCCAGAAATTTGAGAGTCTCCCAGACATTCCAGAAGAGTACGCAACTATGTGTTATATGCCACATTTTATGAGAAAGGAGGGATGGGCTGGTTAAGGTGTTATCAAACTTGTTTTGTCACAAAATTCTAAATGTAATTGAATTTTAAGGATAAAAAATATTGTAATTTATATATCAAAACATTTTCATCTTCAGTCACAATAATATACAAAATAGGCATGGTTAGTAGTTTAGGTATAAAAAATACTTTTTCTATGTTGACATATGAAGACATGCATATAAAATTATTCTCTGAGCTGGGCTTTGGCAGAAAGATATTACTGGTTGCTTGGGGTGTTCATTATAATTTGAAGGGTGGCACTAAGTACTTGGGGAGGCTATTTGAGTAAGTTGAAATTCACACTTTACGTGTCACAAACTTGGATGATTATATATGATGCACCTCAACCTGCAATAATGGCAATTTTAGAAAATGCTAAATTAAAAAAACAAAACAAAAACATTTGTTTGCACAAATATATATATTTGGGAAGGAGGTAATAGCAATAGTGAGGCCAAAATGAGAAAAGAGTGGGGTTAAGATTTTCTTTTCATGTATTTACATTATATAAGTGTTACTTCATTACCTTTTAAACTATTTTTTTTCTTTTTATAGCAATGTTTTCACAACCACAGTGAGAAGGATAGGATATCCCAGCTGTTTCAATAGCTGGATCAAATCCTAATTTGTTTCAAGATTTGGCTCCTTTCGCACTTTAGAAATGGCTTGATCTTGTCAATGTGACTAAGATGTTACAAAAACATAAAAAGTTCAATTATTAATGTTAATTTTCATTCCAGGGCGTCAATAATTTTGACTATGCCATTTGTTTTAATTTTCTGGTTTAAAGGGATATACAGTATTAAATGCAGAATCAAAAATAAAGGTTCTGCATATTAAAAGAGAGAATTGTGGAGGCCAAATCCATTTGTTAATTTCATCTTCTATTTAGAGGGAATGTGAGTTATTTGATAAAAGGGTGACTATATTGTGTGTAGGAGGGCTTTGCAGCTCAGCCTTGGGATTCTTTGATTGTCAATTTGTCAGTTACCTGTGTGTGTTATTTTCAACTACTTATGCCCTTGTGTTTGCTACATGCATTTTTTCTTGCTTCTGCATGCTGTTTCCCTGTACCTTTATTTGCTGTTATTTTTGGACTGACTCCTAGAAATCTTACCCTAGGATTAAACCATACTTGACAACTTTGTCAAGTTTGCCTTCAGGTGATACAGGGGGCAGGGGGGCAGGTGGGGGCGTGGCACGGTGAATCGCATCATTTGGCCCCGCTCCCTAAACACACATCATCAATTCTAGCCTATTATGGTAGGGGTGGGACCACGAAGATGTGTGATTCGCGTCATAAGCCCTGCCCCTGCCATTCAATTAGTTAAGTGTGTCCAGGACCAAGGAGAATAGGCAACTATGGATTAAACCTTTCTTCATAGTCTTCTGAAATCTCCGACCCTGGCTTTATCCTGGACTTTGCTATTTATGTATAAGCCAACCAGTTCTGCCCTGCTTTCTGTCCAACATTGTTTATTTGCATGGACAAGAATCTTCTAAACTGGCACCTGCACTATTTTATAATTGTGATCTGCCAGAATCCATCACCTGCATAGTCTGCTCCGTGAGCTGCACCATTGTTACCTGTTATTTGTCAACCTGGTTACCTGCATTTTCAGCTTTACTTACTGTGTCACCTTGTCCCAGTCTGGCCTCTGGCCTCTATTCTCTTTCCTGTTACATTTCTGTACCTGTGACGTTTGCAATCTTTTCTATTAAGTCTTCTGTTCACATTCAAGCCACTGTCTCAGCTCCCACTATTCATGACAGGGCTGAGCTTGAAGAGCCTCCTCTCCTCCTGGCAAGCTCTCACCCCGAAGTCCCAGAACATTTGCTGCACATGGGCATCATTTTACAAATAAACATATTGGCTAAATCAGAGATACAAGCTGGGTTACTTTGATTGAATTGCTTTGCAATGTGCCAGAGTCCACATTTTAGTTCATCTGGTTGGGTAGAATAAAGTCCTCTTGCTCATGCTTCACAAGCACCCCAAGGACTACAGAATCAGAGAACCTGACATTCAACAAGGTTATATTTCTACACAGATTTCTCAATGTGTGCTCTGGCAGTACCCGCTCTGTCAGAATGTTGATAGATAAAGAGGTTCTCTCTCTCTGATTCTCTGATATACATATACATTGGTTTGGATCAATTCTCAGGCACTTGTTGTTGCAACTTGCACCTACTTACGCATTTTTTATTTCAATTTGACTTTAAGTTAAATCAAAACAGGGCATAGATAACGATTGAGAGCTGAAGAACTCGATAAACCTGCCTTCTGGCTACTTAACACGACACATTTCAATATCCAGATTTAAAAGATCTATTTTGAAATACCTTATTTCAGCGGCCAAAGCAATAATAACAAGAGAGATGACCCTGCTCAAAGGAGCGTACAATCTAAAGGGTGGGGTAGACAGACATAGAGACACAGGGGAGAGAGGGAGAGAAGGAGGAACGGAGGCAGATTAAGGGAAGGGGAATGAAGGGGGAGAGGCAGAAGATAAGGTAGAAAGTTAAGTGGGATACTGGAAGGCTTTAAGAAAAAGGTGGGTTTTTAAAGCCCGTTTGAAACTGGACAGATTAGGGGAAGTTCTGATGGAGGGAGGGAGCTTGTTCCAGTGGAAGGGGGCAGCGTGGGCGAAGTCTTGGATATGCGCGTGGGAGGAGAGAGGCGATGGTCATTGGCAGATAGAAGAGGGCTGGATGGAGCGTGAATAGAGAGAAGGGTGGAGATGAAGGGTGCAGTGGAGTTGGCGAGGGCCTTGTATGCAAGTGTGAGGAGCTTGAACAGGATTCTGTAGGGGAAGGAGAGCCAGTGAAGGGCTAGGTAGAGGGGGGAGACAGAAGAGGAGCGGCGAGAAAAGAAGATAAGCCTAGCGGCAGTGTTAAGTACAGATCAAAGGGGAGTGAGATGAGAGTGGGGAAGGCCAGTAAGGAGGAGGTTGCAGTAGTCCAAGCTGGAGATGATCAGAGAGTGAATAAGACATTTGGTGACATCCTGAGAGAGGAAGGGCCGGATACGAGTGATGTTACACAGCTGGAAGCGGCAGGATTTAGCAAGAGAGAGAATGTGGGGGCCAAAGGAGAGAGAGGAGTCGAGGGTGACACAGAGGCAGCAAAGTTGGGGGATAGAGGAGTTGTCGACAGTGATAGAGAGGTCAGAAGGGGATGGGGTATGAGGAGGAGGAAAGACTATGAGTTCAGTTTTGGTGAGGTTAAGTTTGAGGAATCGAGAGAACATCCAGGAGGAGATGGCAGAGAGGCAGGCGGACACCCTAGTGAGGAGGAGGGAGGGATAGAGATCAGGAGAGGAGAGGTATAGTTGAGTGTTGTCCACATAAAGGTGGTAGTTAAGGCCGTAGGAGCTGATGAGGTCACCCAGGGAAGAGATGTATAGAGAGACGAGTAAGGGTCCCAGAACAGAGCCCTAAGGGAAACCGACTGGAAGGGTGGACGGGGGGGGGGGGGGGGGGGGAGAAAGACCCAGAGGTGGAGACAGAGAAGGATCGGTCTGCAAGGTAAGAGGTGAACCAGGAGAGGACTGGGCCGGAGAGGCCAAAGGACTGGAGGGTGTGGAGGAGGAGGGGGTAGTCAACGGTGTCGAAAGCTGCTGAGAGATCAAGGAGGATGAGAAGGGATAAGTGGCCCCTGGCTTTAGCAGAGAGGAGGTCGTTGGTAACTTTAGCCAGGGCAGTTTCAGTGGAGTGAAGGGGGCAAAAACCAGACTGGAGTGGATCAAGAAGGGAGTGTTCAGAAAGGTAGGAGGTGAGATGGCTGCAGACAAGCCTCTCGAGTATTTTGGAGGCAAAGGGGAGAAGAGATATGGGGTGATAGTTAGAGAGAGAAGTAGGGTCAAGATTAGGTTTCTTAAGAATGGGGGACACGAGAGCATGTTTGAAGGAAGAGGGAAAGATGCCGGTGGAGAGGTAAAGATTAAAGCGGTGAGCAAGGTGGGAGCAGGTGGTGGGGGAAAGGGAGCAAAGAAGGTCGGAGGAAATGGGATCCAGGGGACAGGTAGAGGGGGGGAGGATGAAATGAGAGAGTGGACTTCCTCAACCGTGGTGGGGCGGAAGGAGTGGAGGGGAAGGTGGCTAGAGAGGGGGGTGGAGGAGGAGATTTCAAGTCGGATGGCCTCGATTTTAGAGGAGAAAAAGGAGGCAAAGTCGGAGGCAGTCAGTGAGGAGGGGGGGGAGGGGAGGGGGCCAGGAGAGTGCCGAACTTGGCGAAAAGACGGCGGGGGTTAGAGGACTGGGAAGAGGGATTTAAAGAAAGATTGTTTAGTGAGTGAGAGGGCAGAGCTGTAGGATGATAGGATGAATTTAAAGTGGAGAAAGTCAGCCAGGGAGCGGGATTTTCTCCAGTGGCGTTCAGCGGTATGGGAGCATTTTTGGAGAAAGCGGGTAAATTTGGAGTGCCAGGGTTGGGGTTTGGAGCAGCGAGGGTGGACGGAGTGGGCAGGGGCAACCACATCCAGAGCAGAGGTGAGGGTGTGATTGTAGAGGGAGACTACCTGGTTGGGGCAGGCCAGGGAGGAAAGGGAAGAAAGGAGGGTATCGAGAGAGGAGGACAGAGAGGCCGGGTCAAGAGCGTCAAGGTTGCGTATGGACAGAGTAGGTGTGGGCAGGGGGAGGGGAGCAGGAGAAGAGGGGAGAGAGAGAGGGAGAGGAGATGGTGGTCAGATAGAGGAAAGGGAGAGATGGAGAAGTCAGAGAGACTACATAGGTAGGAGAAGACAAGATCAAGGGAGTGACCAAGGCAGTGGGTAGAGGAAGAGGTCCATTGGGTGAGACCAAGGGAGGAAGAAAGGGAGAGCAGTTTGCTGGAAGCAGGGTCGGTTCGGTTGTCAATGGGGAAGTTAAAGTCGCCGAGGATGATGGAGGGGAGGTCGGAGGAGAGGTGGTGAGGAAACCATGCAGCAAAGTTGTCAAGGAAGAGGGAGGTGGAGTCAGTGGGGCGGTAGATGACAGTGACACGGAGATGGATGGGGTAGAAAAGGCGGATGGAGTGGGCTTCAAAGGAGGAGAAGGAGAGGTAGGGTTCAGGAGGGATGACAATAAGAGTACAGGTGGAGGATAGGAGGAAGCCCACTCCACCCCCTGGGCGGGCACCCGGTCTGGCGGAGTGGGTGAAGGAGAGGCCACCATAGGAGAGGGCAGCGGGGGAGGCGGTGTCAGAATCGGAGAGCCAGGTTTCAGTAATGGCAAGAAGATTAAGGGAGTTGGATAAAAAGAGTTCATGGATAGCAGTCAGTTTGTTGCGGACGTATCTAGCGTTCCAGAGGGCACAGGAGGAAGGGGGAGAGGAGAGGGCGGAGATGGAGATGAGGTTAGTGAGATGAGCAGTGCGTGGGGGAGGGCAGGGAGGAGCGGGAGAGGTAGGGCGGGAGGAGAGTATGGGTATGGAACGAGAGCGTGGAGACATAGTAGGGAGAGGGGGGGGTGACAGAAGGGAGGAGGGATGACAGAATAGAGGGTGGAGGGAGGAGGAAGAATGACCAAGAGCGAAAGGGATGAAGTCGGTTAGAGAGGCCTAGTATGAAGGTACTAAGGATAAGGCATGGAGGGCATGGAAGACAATAAAAAAAAATAGGGCAGGGAAGGTATGGAAAACAGAACAGTGAGATAATGATAATCCTTCTTCATATTGACATCATAAAATACATTTGATTATCTCATTAAGCCATAATGTATTTTATCTTGATAATTTACCAACTTTGTCAGTAATTGTGGTACAATTATTATTGATGTCTTTAAAATGTAACAAAGAAAAATTACAGAAAAACAAATTTGGGCATATTTGACCTTTTTTGGAAAAACCCTGGACTTGCTCATGGTTTTGACCCAATATAATATAACATTACTCTTCAACTGGCTTCTCCAAACATATCTGGATTAACTTCCCATGATAGCTCAGAAGGCTATTCATCATCCAAAGCTGTACCTACATTTCATTATTACTCATAGAAATTCCAATTATCCTGAAGCACACCCAGATACTAATTATTAAGCTCAAACATCATAATTTGTCAAAATAAAATTAGTGTGTCCATATGTGACGAGGGAGTATAACAAATGGTCACTGATGCACAATGAGTGATGACTTGTGAGTGAGTGTGGAGTGACATGGAAAAAATAATTAGTGAGTATGAGAATTGACAGTTATGAGTAAGAATAACAAATGATACTTCGCTTATGAGTTTTATTTCTAAATAGAAGCTCATTGATCACTAAAGTGAGATGCTTGCATGTAAATGTTTTTCCAATTGCTTCTAATTCTGCCCAGTGAAATATAGCTAATTTCAATGTAGGAAACTTTGTGGAAGTTGTAGCTACGTAATAGAAGGCTGCCATTTATCTGGTAACATCACCAGATAATTTAGAATGGATTAGAGGCTGGTGTAGGGTGAAATTGGGTGTTTTAAAAGAAGGATCACTCCTAAGCTCAATTCTCTGCAGTCACACCCTAATATAGTTATCATCTGTTTATTTGTAAAGTGGTTCACAATTCTGCATTTGATTTGCACACGGCTATTTCTACATGTACAGTGTATTTCAATAGATTTTCTCCTCCAGTTAGTGGCAGAGCAGAGTCACTGCTCCAGCCTACACCCCCAGGAAGTCAGAATGATGAATGATACATGATGATGTACTTCCTGCATAATTTATCAGATATTAGTTCTGATTTTAAATTAAAGTGAAGTATGTTCCAATTGAGGGCATTGCTCTATGCTTATAATTCCTATGTAAAATTCCCTAAGTATATATATATATATATATATATATATATATTGTAACAAAGGGAGTGGTTTTCCACAGGCCCCTAAGAGAAGAATCAGCTATTCATCTGACAGTATGCAGGTAAATGCTGCAGACCAGGTTACTCACAGGTATTGCAGTGCACCTAGGTTTAGAGATATACAGATGTAAGACATGTGTGAGAAAGTAAAAGTATAAAATGTGATTTAACTTGCATGCTTCTATCACAGCTAACAGCAAAGCTAACAATGTTTGTCTGCATTGAAGAGGAATTACAGAGCCCCTGAGACTTCCTTCTAAAGTCAAGGTGGGAGTGTTGCCTGTCTGTCAAGCTAAGGTCGTGGGAGGAGATACTGTCTAGACACTGGCCCCTGTTTGGCATTGACACCGATACTAAACAGTGGCCAGTGTCTAGACAGGAGGTGTATGTTTAGCCAGTGATAGGTTGCCTGGTTTCATCCTGATGAAAATATGTGCTGTATTGTTGTGAAGGAACAATAAAAGCACAGTTTCAAGCAAGGATGCTCGTGTCCCTATATACTGCTATATACTTCTAAATTTCCACTGACCTCTGTGTATGTATAATATATATATATATATATATATATATATATATATATACACAGATAGGAGGATGAAATGGCGCCAATATAGGTAGTGTTAGCTGGTAACAATCACCCAGACAGTCAATAATTGCTGATATGCAGAGTATGAATCTTAGCAAGCTGGTACAGTCATTATTCAACAGCTTCCAGATACTCCAACTATATACCGAAATGCAGACAGAGAAAAACAAAAGATGTAGTTGCAAAGGCACCCGTGATGTACAGTAAATAATAGGTGGCAGCGTACCAAGTAGATATAAATAAACAGCTTATCTGTGTCAGAATAATCTGAACGTAGTCTCCAAACAGCCAAGTGAGTCAGGAATCGATGTGTAAACTGCTTGTGAAGATATATTATATCTGGATCATCAACCACAGCAAATTCACTGCTTGCAAACTCCACTCAGCTATTGAAGCAGACTGTTGAGGTTTCCTGATGAGACATGTAGAGCAGACTGACCCATCTCTACTTCTACACAAAGATCTTCACGCTTGAGGACGACTGTCAACTCAATGCAAACTTGTCCGAAGCTGCAGTCTTTAGTCACCTCGCTCACAAGACATGACGCATTATAACAATGGAAGATATATATATATATATTAGTATCCAGGTGCTAGGCACTCCTAAATAACATATGTACATTTCCCTGTTGCCTTTCTCGGCACTTCACTTGGGTGGTTAGTACAATAAATACATTCCAGGTGAGGTGGCACTAAAGAGAGACTGTAGTTGTACCAAAAAGGTGTATTCAATCCATTTCAACGTTTCAAGTATATTACTTTCCTCAGGGATATGATGTACTGAAACATTGGAATGGATTAAATACACATTTTTTATGTCAATGTACAGAAAGGGCATGCCAAACTCCAGCGCATGCAGCAGCATCTCTTCCAAGCTTTGGCCATCACACTGGTACATGATTTGCAGTCGTAATAGTTGCACCAGCTGCAGGACTGGTGTAAGTGCTGATTATTAGTGATTACTTCTGTATATACATGCTTGAACATGTGTTTGCAATCAATAGCAACAAAATGTATTTTATGTACAAGAGACATTAAGAACATCCTAATAATTGTATTTAATGGGGGGACTTTTTAATTTTAATGTTTTGTCATCAATGACTATATTTTTAACAGGTGACTTTAATTGAACAGTTGTTTTCTGTGTTCATTTGTGACTTTCTATTCACATATGTATTGCGGGTATCCTGCAGTGTATTGTCTGTTAGAGCAGAGAGGACCTAGACCTGTATCTTCAGATCCGCTCTTTTTGAATACAAACATGCGTATTCCTTATGTATGTGTTTTTTATAAAAATTAACATTAAGTTCATTTTGCATTTGTTAATGAATCAGGCCTATATTCTTAACCCCTTAAAACTCATCACACTATGCAAAAATGTCTACGGCTAACTTACATTCAAGTAGAAACGCCCCACTTAGTTCAACTTCTTCCATTAAAAAGTCAAGAGCTTGCCCATACAACATAGGCTATCATGCCAAAATATGTATATCATAACAGAAAATATATTAAGCTGTGCATCCAAAAGTCTGTACGTTCGTATTGACTTCAAATATTGGTACACACTGTGGTCAGGAATGAACTTTGAAAGATATACATTTATTTTTCAAATGAATATGATGTGCAGAAGCAGGACAAGTTGCCAAATGAATAATATCACAGCATGCAAGCAGTCGGCTCCATTTTTTGGCACACACGTTCTTGACTACAAAATTTCATTTGTACTTTCTTCCTACCACAAAGTTTACTGTCAGTGCTGTTTTCAAAGGATAACATAACTTTGTTCTAATCTATTTAAAAGTCAAACTTTCATGAGTGTAAATTGAAATTCTGAAACCTGGAAGTCCCCCATGAAATCTGGAGCACTGAAAGCACCACATATATTTTGATTTAAACTTCACAGAAATTGCTTGACATAGTTCTTCATAAAATAGAAACCAACATAAAAGAAAATACAATTCCTCAGTTAAACTGAACTTAAAGCAACAACACAAAAAGTCAACATTTGCTTATTTTGTCTAATGTTGATATCTCATAACAGAGAAAAAGTATTAATATTCTCCTAATATTAATGCCTCATTTTCTAGAGTGGACATAGCTGCCCTGCTATGTGACGGATAAAGTAAAGGTCCATTATTACTATTTACATAAAGCAACATACATTAAGGGCTAGATTTACTAAGCTGCGGGTTTGAAAATGTGGGGATGTTGCCTATAGCAACCAATCAGATTCTAGTTTTCATTTATTTAGTACCTTCTACAAAATGACAGCTAGAATCTGATTGGTTGCTATAGGCAACATCCCCACTTTTTCAAACCCGCAGCTTAGTAAATCTAGCCCTAAATGTATTACTACAGTATAGGCAAACAGTAGGTTTCCCATTTTCTAAGGGTGCTGTAGCACAAGAACTTTTCTGCTGCATTTTTTGCCCCAGAGCTTTATTTCTTAAAAACAGATGCTGTCCTATTGAAATGAATGTGACTTGCCTAGTAAGTCTCACAAAAAACATACTGCTCTGACCAGTTTTAAAAAACTACAAACAGTGTCTAGGGCAGAACATTAAACAATTTACTGGAAAAAATTGCTTCAAAGGAGTAATTTCCTGCATTAGCATACCAGCAAACTGCCCTGATTTAGGCAGTACAGTCCTGATTTGAGGAACTGTCCAGCCATTGCACATAAAAGGACTTTGGTCCCAATGTCACTGACAGTTGGGAGATATACAACGTTCGCTCACAATGTTCCCGGCTTGTGCTTAACAATCTTTTTTGTTTCCTCCTAGTATTCAAAGGAATTGTCTGAAAAAGTAATTCTGCGCCATTTTACTAATACAGTATATCAGTTTGAGATGTGGGAGAGTTGTCATTTTATTTGAGTATTTCTTTTAAGCCTGACCAAATGTCATAAAAATCTTTCACATAGGTGTGCTCTGTTGACTCATCATCAGTGTGACACTCAGAAAGGTAAGCTTTCTTCTGCTAGTAGCATTTTTAGGAGAAGCTGAAGCAGGAGACATGTCATGTGTGATTTGAGCGGACAGCTTAATCACACTGAGTGGCTTGCATCTCTTAAGATTTGTGTCATTTGGAAAGTTATGTAGTGAGTTATACCTAGGATCAAGCGTGTAATACCTAGGATCAAGCAAGATGCGGTGATCTAATTTTAAAATGCTGAAAACCCTTAGGTCCTGGCAAAGCAAATAAAGAACTTGGCTAAGACCCCGATTTGTGACAAGGGGTATGACTTGACTCTGGCTGGCTGTGTAGTGAACACACTTAGTTTGTTAGAATTTAAAACAATTTGAGTAGCGTATAAAAATAAAAGGATACTCCAATGTGCTGAAGTAAGGTAACATGACCCCCCCCCCTCTCCCTATCTCATGGCTTGACGTGTGGATCTTAATGAATTGTTGCTGTTCCTCCAGTCACTGAAGCATATAAAGTGTGGAATTCCATCTTGTTACTACCTCTAGCTTCAGTTGGTGGCATTATTTTTGCCATTTTCTACATTCAGTCGCTGACTACCGAAAATTCTCAGAAATGTTATGGGTTACATACAACAACTCCTGCACTGACCTCTCATTTTTTTAAAAAAAAATTGGATCCACCAAACTTCATGTGTGTGCAAATCATGGTACGTGTTGAAATTCACCCAGTCATAATGCACATACAATGTTCGCTCCGTTATCAGCAATGAGGGATCCTAAGGAGAGTATTTGCAGGGTGAATCATTATGCTACAACGTTCCTGAGTTTGTCCAACAGTTTGACACCGGTCTGCTTCTTAGTGAAGGCAATGATTTAGAGAGTAGCTTGTCTGTGTATATCTTGGCACTGTGTGATAGCATTACTTTGCTGAACAGTTGTTACAATGGCAGATTTTAGGGACAGAGTGACTTTGTGTTTAAACTCCCTGTACAGCTGAGGAATTGCGTTCAGGAGAAATGGAATTGAGATGGAATTTAGTAGTGTGGACACATGACTTCAATTAATCTGCTAAAACCTGATGCATTGATGAAGGAAATTGTCGCTATGATCAGTGATGTAAATTGAAAGTACCGGCAATGACAGAAATCATTATGTAGCGAAAGGATGTTGAGGATCTACAGTGTCATTTTTATTGTAAGTCATCATTTTCATTTTATAGGCATTCTTAATATCGTCATTTTGTTATAGGTTTAGTCGATGTCTGTATAGTGGTAGTCATTAATATGACTACCACCGGTAATGGTAGCTATGGAGTCAGGGGTATGGTGAAGAATAGATTGTTTAATTATTGCACAAAAACACAGTCCAGGGGCTAAATGTATCAAGGTGAGAGTTTTCCGGCGGGTTTGAAAAGTGGAGATGTTGCCTATAGCGAAATATTAGATTCTAGCTATCATTTTGTAGAATGCACTAAATAAATGATAGCTACAATCTGATTGGTTTTTCAAACCCGCCGGAAGACTCTCAGCTTGATACATTTACCACCAGGTAATGCAAAACAAACAAAATCTGGGTGTGGCTGGATAGCAGCTAAATGAAAAATGATAAAAATGCAGGCAAACTGAGTATAATAGGTGTTAAGAAGTAGAGCCAAGGATACACAGGAACCAATACTGGAAAGCAGCAGACTGTCAAAGCCACTGGATGCAGAAGACAACAAGTAATGACCTGCAATGTGCAAGGTTTTGGGGTGGGTACATAGAGCAGTGGGGCAGGTGCAGGTAATGATCAGAGAAGGAGGTTAACTCCTGCAGGTAATCCCAAAAGTCCACGAGACAGAGGTACTGCAGGGGAATTATTCATTACGGAGTTCGTTGTGCAATAGGATGCTGGCTGTAATACTTGGTTCCTCTTACTTCACAGACAATTGTTGTTTAAAAATATGTTTATTCTTCTTGGTCCACTTCAGTATAGAAGTTTCACCCCCAGCAACAGCAAAGTGACAAGAACAGGTAGGAGAGAACAGGATAGTCTGTGAAATGTTGTGATTCTAGTGGGACAAGCTCAATTCTTGGTGACTGTTCTGCCCAATGTAAGGGGCAGGCCAAGACTGTGAACTCTTTGTGTACACACTGTATTCTTTATATACTACACTATGGTGCTAGATGTCCTGAAAGTCAGGAGTGCTGGGACATATGACATGCTCCAGCGAGCAGGCAATGCGCCCTTGTGCCAATGGTGTACACAAGGCAAGTTTTTTTCTGTAGGAGGGTGGCCTAGCGCTTTTCACCTGCTAGCCATGAAACAATGATGCATAGCCACGCCCCAATTGTATGAACACACCCACACACACTTTTGCACCGCCGCAAACTTTTTGCCATGCTCAACTATAAGGGGGGCCCCATGAAGTTGTTGTATAGGGGGCCCTGAATTCCTCTTGGCAGCCCTGATTACCACTTTTTACACAATTCACCCAAGACCCCTTGACCAACATTGCTGTGTGACTGGATCATATAGCATACATATCACTTTTTAACTTTGCACTCTGGCTGGACCAAATTGCAATATGTACACTTAACCTCATGTATCTAACTCCCATTGTCTCATAGATTGTAAGCTTGCAAGCAGGGCCCTCTTACCTCTTTATTTGTATTACCCAGTATTGTTTATTACTGCTTGTCCCCAATTATAAAGCGCTACAGAATTTCTTGGCGGTATATAAATAAATGTTGATGATGATTAACTGCACCTATTTGCTTCCCGTGTTACCGTGTTATTTATAAAGTCACTCTGTTTCACCACCACTACCCTAAATTGTGTTCATACTAGGAATCCTGACAGCTGCTCAGAGTCAAACACCATATTTATTAGTCACTACCTATTACAGATGTGGTACTGCCCATCACACTATAGTCTTCACATTTATCAATGTACTTTAAAATCAAGAAATATTTTGCCTTTTTGTCAGCTCCTACTTAATTAACTAATATACTAATATACTAGTAATACTACCAGTAGTCACTGACTGTCTGCACTTCACACCCACATTAACAGACAATTCCAGCAAACTGTGATCTGTAAATAAACTGTAAAGATTTCTGCAGTAAAATTACAGATAGTCTAGTACACATTGATTGCTTTTTCACCTTCTCCAACCCTTTACAACCCACTATATCAGCACACAATTCCAGTAATGGACCTCCCCGCATGCTATCAACTCTAAAATGGCAGCTGAGAATAGAAAATGACAATTTGCCTCATTTTGAGATCCAAATTTGAAGTTGAACTCTTTAACCAAAATTCGGATCTGTCAGATTTCTCAGAATCTGAACAGCACATCAATAGGATATTTTTTAACTGATTAAACACAAATTTTATTTGAATCTTCAGTGTGGATTGATAAAAAAAATCAATTTTCTCTTTATTTGTTAACCCTTATTTATACACCACCAAACTATTGCTAATGCTTTTGCAAGGAATGGAATCATTCACATCAACCTCTGTTCAAATGGAGACTAGTCTAAATTCTTTGCCTCATAATAGAAATCATGTAGGAAATAGTTTTATATAAAATAAAAAGTTACAGTCTATATAAAATAAAGGTACAAAGTGTTCTTTTACTTCTTGAATTTGTTATTGTGCTTTGCCTTTGCCACTGCAGATTCATGTGTTGGCTTCACACAATTAGACTGTCATTCAAACTAACTTATTTAAAACATTTAAGATGGCACACACTACCCAATATCACAGTAACTGACAACATTGCTGCATGTATGGCCCCAAAAATCAGTTGTACTATTAATGGGCATGTGGTAAATGCTCTGAACATGACTGCTATTAACCTGTATGTGCCGAAGCACATTCATCAGGTCCTAATGTGTTCTGGGCTGGGTCCGACAATCAGACTTAATCCATATTTGGCCACCTTCTATTATTGACACCTTCTTTCACTTAAGACCTTTACGGTACAAAACGTTTTAAGAACTATGTCAAATGAGCCTCGCTTCAGCATAAAGCAGTATAATTCCAGGAAAGAACATATAGAAAACAATGCCATCTCGGTTTCCCTAGCATAGAAATTTGTGTATTGTCAATGAGGGTACACAATACTCAATTACTAATGGAGGACATTATGGAAAACTCGACCACAAAAATCTTCTTTCAATACGTTTTTTAATTCATAGTCACCAACTTATCATCATTATTTTTTTTCTACTGACTGACGCGTGCTATTTAGCCATATCATTTTTTTCATTTGGGCTATAGTTAGAAAAGAAATCTGTGACTGTCTGTGATCTCAAATGAGAGACAACTGAGAAGAGACCCGGGTCATATGTTTGCAAATGTATTTGATAAAGATTAACTAGAATTTGTGCTAAAAACTTATATATTGAAACAATATAGTACTTATAAGAATTTAAAAAAAATAACATTAAACAATAAATAATATGACTTATGAGTGATGAAAAATGGGGTGCATTCACTGTTAAAATGAATATGATAGTTAAAAAAACATCTATTTTTTTGTTTAAATTATAATTAGTTGGGGGCGTGGCTTGAACGTCATACTGCACAGACACGTTTGTTCAGAGCACTAGACATTGATCTACTAATATACATTTATCCTGTGAGTTTTTCCCACATTTTTCGACCCCTGTCCTCCCTTGATATCCTGGGGAAACAGAGGACCCCTTTAGCCATTGAGCAGACCGCTGACCACGTTGGTTCACAGAACAGGAGACACAGCCCTTCCTGAAATGGCACTGCCATTCAACCGCCGTCACCTACAGCCACTACACATCCATGCACCTTGGGGCATACTACCAGAGGAGAGATGACCGAGATGAGCCCCCCCTGTGAGCCTCTAGTAGATTCAGACCACTCCCAACTACCATCCCGTCTCACCTGCTGACTGGCCTCCGAGCTGCCCCTGCCGACCTGGACCTCGACGCTGTTGGTCACTCCCCTTCTCAGGAGCGAGTTGCTGCTGAGTGGTCTGTTGGACAGAAAAACAAGACAAAAGGGCCTACTTCCGGTCGCACGCACAGGCATTGATTATGCACTGTGACTCTGATGCCTAACTTCCAGTGAAAGAGCGACACCGTTCCGTTGTCCTACTCTGCAGTCGGCTTTGTCACTACTGGAAGCACAGTGGCCCCAACGCCATCTATTGGAGAAAATACTCCTCCCACAGACCAAATATCTACCTTAGGTCAGTTAAGACCTCAGGTGTGGGTGCCCTACGAACTATATCTGTAGTCTCTACCACTTTGCCTTCCGATCTCAAACAAGGGGTATCTGTCTGGGATCCTCCATTTGGGCACATTTCTTGTCCTCCATGTGCCTCATACTGCAGAATTACCTCTGTCTATGCACCACTGTTCCTAAGTGAGTTCACACCAACCACGGAACACCACGTTTGAACAACACAGTGGCACGGCTCTTGTCATATAATGCCTCCAAAATGGTACACTGTCTTGGCGTACAGCCTCTTCTCACCTACCTGGCCTCCTGCCTGCCTACTTGTTCTGTTGCCTGAATCACCCGCCACAAATGACTTGGTTCTAATTATGCCTTTGTGTCCCTTTGGAACTTGAGCTACACACTGCAGAACAACTGGATTCTCGCCATCCCTACCGCATACCAACCCTCTTTTCTATCCCCTCATTTACAATGCCTTAAGGGGAAAAAATCCTCAGGAGGGGACCTCTTCCCCTACCTATCCAATCCAAAACTCCCAGCTAGATCTGATGAACATTCTGATTCAGAGACGACCGCTCGCCCATCACCTTCGGGACTTCCTGTCCCTCCTCAAAGAGGTGAAAGACGCCAAAGCCTCAGTACAGGCCTCCATTCACTAACGACAGATATTGCTGATATTGGGAACAGAAAAGACCACCTCAAACATCTAATCGAAGAGGTGGTGACGTATCAGCAATCACTCGATACAGACCTCGACTGAATGCACCAAGACATTCTCCAGCTGCAGGAGGGCTAGGAAGATCAAGACAACAGTGCTAGCGCAACAATATGAGAATTCGGGGTATAACTGAACACGTCAAGCCTGTCCACTTGGAACTCTATCTCAAGAAATTTTTCACCCAGCTCTCCCCCCTAACCCCTGAGGATCATATTCTTCTGAATGGCGCTCATCGTGCACTCAGACCCCGTTCCCAAGATTCCTCCCAATCCAGGGACGTCATCCTTAATATGCAATACTTTACGTAGAAAGAAGCCATCATGAAGGAGGTACACTGCCTTCACTCGATCACCTACGACAACACCACTCTACAAATCTTCCAAGACCTATTCCCACTCACCCTGTCTAAGCGGAGAGACTTCAAACCTATTACTCCTCCATCAACAGGAAATTAAGTACCGCTGGGGCTTCTCTTTCCGTATCCTAATTTGGCATCAGGGCTCCATGTTTATGGCCATAACTCTCCCTGAAGCCCAAGCACTACTTCCCAAACTTGGCATAACCACAGGACTTTCTGATCTTCCTGAAGCACCTACCCTTCCTCAGAGGCCATCTAAACCGTTGTCGCGTCAAGCCCCCAGGACAGAGTGGACCACGATCCCAACGTCATCATCCTCCTCTTCGCAACCCATTCCCTTCTGGGACTTGACTTGCTATACCAGGTTTACTCTCTGTGTTTTTCTTCTATTCTTCCTTTTCTCTCTATCTTGTTTTTTAGGCCATGCCCTTAGTGAAAAATCAGTCAATCATTTGGGCCCTCACCTCCTGTGTTTATCTGATCCATCATTACTCCACTCTTACCTACCTCGTGGTGACCGTGGGATTGCGACCAGGGGCACCCTGCTCCGTTCAAGGGTATATTGTTCTATGTTAACTCTGATTTTTATCTCCTTCCTGCGAACCTAATAATTATCTTGTTATACCATGGGTTTTTCTTTCTTAAATACACCCCATAGCTTCCTTTTCCTACATTCTCCCTCACATGCCCACATTTCCCCGACCTCTATTTTTTATCCTCCACTCACCCTTAGCACCACTTCACCTGTCCCCTCCCTTACCAACCCACCAGATTGTTCTGTTCACTACCTACCACCATTTCCATTCTAGCTACACTACCTCAGATGCCCCAGAGGGGTGCACACCTGCAGCCTTGCTCTTTGTTCTCCTGTGATGTAACCTCTGGTTGATAAAGCATATCTACCGGGATCAAGGCGAAAGAGAGGTGGAGGACAAACCTAATTCTATCGCCCCAGTGAATCAGAGCATCACCCCATTAATTGCCATATCATAGTAGATCTCAGACAATGTCAAAGAACAAGGGGGTGCAACCTATCACTAATAGTATTATAGAATCAAAAAAAGAAAGAATGTTTTAGGTGCACTATTGCTCTCTAGTAGTTTATAATTCTCATGGAGAGAGTATGGAACTAATCAATAAAACTTAACTTTTATTAGCTATATGGATAAAGCGAATATAAAACAAAAATCACATGAACCATAAAAACAAATGTGTGCTTTGAAATCCACTGGATGAATTTTTTGCCATATATTCAATAACAGTAGGGAATAAGATGTATATAGCAATCAGAACTTAATCGGATTGTTACTAAAATATCAAACCAAATCAGAAAATAATTCTGAGGGTAAAGCAATCACTATCCATAACTGTCTGTAGTTATAATGTAGTCTATAATGTCCTCCAGGCTTTCAATGCTGTATCCGGCTATAAAATTAACTATGCGAAATCAGAGGTCACACTACTCCACGTCTCCCCTCGGAAGCCGATCCGTTGCGGACCTTGTTTAATTTTAAATGGCAGACCAGGAAAATATCTAGGAGTCTATCTCACATCCCGCTACGATCTCCTTTATCAAGAAAACTTTCCACCCCTCTTTTCCAAAACATAATCTGTTCGGGCTTCCTGGAACCCCCTTATTATCTCATGGCTGGGCAGGATTATAGCAGTCAAGATGAATAACATACTCAAATGGCTATATCTCTTCCAATCCTACCAGTTGCTGTCCCCGCTTCCCTTCTAGATAATATCCAGAAAGCCCTTACTCACTTTATTTGGAATCACAGGCCCCCCAGGGTCTTAGCCAATGCTTGAAAAAAAACATTCCTGGCGGTAGTAGAGGTCTCTATGATATCAACCTATATTATCTGGTTTCCCACTTCTCCCAAATTGTGGCATCATTTGCCCCCTCAGGCTCCACCTTACGGCTCGATATAGAATCGGCTCATATTGCCCTCCCTGATCTCATTCCAGTCTGGGGCTTACCCCCCATACACCACCCTCCTTCTTCCAAATTACTCCCCACCATTAAATTTGACATTAAGATTTAGGAATCCTATTCTTTCAAATTAAAACTCCCCTCAGCGCTATCCCCCCTGACTCCCATTTGGTAAAACCCTATATTTCCTCCCGGCCTCTCTAAGATGAGACACAGCCTTTGAATTCAGTCTGGCCTTAAATTCCCATCAGATTTCTCAAAGCAAGGCCAATGGCTTCCATTAGCAGAGCTCCAGACTCGCTCCCCATCCCGGACACCAAGCCTGTTCAAGTTCTTTCAAATCAGCCTCTTCTTGCGATCCTTGCCATCAAAGAATGTATTATGCATCCTCACTCCTCTTGAGAACCTTTAAACATCACCCCATGGCTAAGGGCATGATATCACAACTCTATAGTATTTTTCTTGACTTCACTCTACCCCCTCAGAACTCCCATGAAGTTGACAGGGAGAGGGACCTCGCCCCCTCCGGATGAGGAGGCCTTGGAGGACATGAGACTGGGGATAGTCAAAAGCTCTTTATTGACTAGACTAAAAGAAACATCCTATAAAATTTACTACCGTTGGTATTATACACCCACCCAACTCCATACAATATTCCCCTCAACCAACTGCTGGCGGGGATGTGGCCACAGGGGCTCTATGCTACACATCTGGTGGACTTGCTCAGCTATCGATCCCTTTTGGGATGCAGTTCATGACTTTATCAATACCTCATTTGAGGCTCCCCTTGCAAAAGACCGTTGGATTTTTCTCTTTTGTTACCCTCCCCCAGAATCTCGATAAATTTTCTCAAAAACTGACTGCACACATCCTCACAGCCACCAAATTCTTTATAGTCCCTAACTGAAAACATAGCTCTCCCAAATCTTTTTCTGCACTTACAAAATAAATCTGGCACTTGGCAGCCATGGAAGAGATTACTTACTACTTGCATGACAGAGTTTATGCTTTTAATCAAGTTTGGGCTCCATGGCAGTTTGTGGAGCGCTTGTTCTCCCCCTGATCCTTAACGTCCTTATAAAGACCCATGTGGGGCGAACATGATCTTGCTCCTGCTCTATCACTCTACGATCCTCCAACACCCACCCACTATCTACTTTCCGATCACACTCCTGCCTAATTATTATTATCCTTTATTTGTTAGGCGCCACAAGATTTCCGCAGTGCCGTACACCATACAAACAGTACACTATACCGGGTGAAACGGCACAAAACAATAAACAAAAAATACCAGTACTTCAAAAACTCCAGGCTGGTTAATGCAATAAACACGGAGCAGAAGAACAGGTAGGGAGACAGGAGGGAAGGGGGCCCTGCTCATGTGAGCTTACATCCTAAGGGGACTATTTAAAATAAAGAATTATAAAAAATAAAAAAAATATATTAGTTCCTTTGTAACAATATCCTGATTATAAACAAGTAGCTCGTGGGACAAAACAAGTTTCTATCAGATGCTTTCAGGTTGGTCAGGAAAAAAAACATTTAAATATAGCATTATCATTGACAGCAGATATACTGTATTTGTAATTGTCACAAACAGTTCTACCAAGATAGGATTTACATTTGAATTATGACATTTGTGGACAAAATAATCCTTCAAGCAAATGCTGTCTCTTCTGTACTAGAAAACCAGTCCAAGTTTAAAGGAGAATAAAACATTTATTATTCCGTATAATTCTGCACAGAGACATTTCTTCTTTGTTTATTCTTTATAGATTTCAATAGAACTTTAGCCCACTTGCAAAATTCTCCAAAAATAGCCAGACACTTGCAATATGTGCATACACATACAGCAATATTAATGTTATACTACGGTCTAAACAATTGTTTTGCTGAAATTATGGAATACGGAAGCAACTGTTTTGCTATAATCATGGCCATTGTAACAGAGAAGTAGATCAGACTAGCCATATGGATGCGGTCATTTTACAGAATATACGGCATACTTGTCAACTCTCCTGGAATGTCCAGGAGACTTCAGAAATCCGGGTCGGTCTCCCGGACTCCCTGGAGAGCAGGCAGGTCTCCCGCATCCAGCAAATACCTGGTCAAAATAACGCAAATTGCGTCATTTTGGCCCCGTCCCTCGCATCAAAACACATTTTCACCACTTAGGGGCAGGGCCAAAATGACGCAATTGACCGTGCCCGCCCCCTCCTGCCCTCTAGTCACGCCCCCTGTCCGGGATCTCCTGGACCTCAGTGCCTAAAACTAGGCAAGTATGATATACAGGTAACAAATAGAGAGGAGAAAACATTATGGATCAGTTTGCTAGTTTAAAGGAGTTGTGCATATTAAACTAAAAGTTAACAGTTTAGAGAATTTGTAGTAAAAGTAGAAAATCATATGTTTGTGGATCCACCAGATTAATTTGCATAAAGAGCTTAATTAGGATGATATTCAGCAGGTAAAAAATACACCCCAGTAAATTCAGACCAACTGCTGTTAACCAGATGAAATGCAGCCTACTGCAACACATTAGACACCATGACATGCCCATAACCTTAATTATATTGAAGGAGAAACAAATCTCAGTGTCTGTTTAGTGAATCTTGAATCCTGCACAGCAATTTATCTGTTTCATTGATAATCTCACTGATTTCTACACTGGTCATCTCTAAAGCTGTCTACACTGCTCAGGCTATACTGTATGAACTGCCCAGATTTGTCAGTATACAGAGTTTGTACACATCTTGTATTATCTTTCCTCAGTAGCTAAATTGTAGTGAGTAACTTTGTAAGTGTAATTTGTATTATACGGTCATGGCCAAAAGTTTTGAGAATGACACAAATACAGTTTTTCACAAAGTCTGCTGCCTCAGTTTTTATGATGGCAATTTGCATATACTCCAGAATGTCATGAAGAGTGATCAGATGAATTAGAGTTAGAATAACAGACTGGAAGTTTTAAAATGAGGGTGGTGCTTGAAATTAAGGGTGTGCATCGGGCACTTTTAGTGTTTTGGGTTTTGGGTTTTTGGTTCTGATTAGCTTGAGGTTTTGGGTTCTGATTTGTTTTGGCAAAACACCTGACGAAAGGTTTTGGTTCTGATTTATTTTCAAAAAAGCATAAAAAGTGCTAAAATCTAGTTTTTTGTTTGTTTTTCACTCCTACGCTATTATTAACCTCAATAACATTCAATAACAATCATTTCCACTAATTTCCAGTGTATTTGGAACACCTCACACCTCACAATATTGTTTTTAGTCCAAAACGTTGGACCGAGGTAGCTTTCTGGACTGCGTAGTGGAGTGGCCCTGGTACCCAATTTGGTACCGGGGCCACAATAAAAAAACCTTAACTGGTCTCAATTCCACTGCACAGCTATCTGGACTGCGTAGTGTAGTGGCCCCGGTACCCAATTTGGATACCGGGGCCACAATAAAAAAACCTTAACTGGTCTCAATTCCACTGCACAGCTATCTGGACTGCGTAGTGTAGTGGCCTCGGTACCCAATTTGGATACCGGGTCCACAATAAAAAAAACTTAACTGGTCTCAATTCCACTGCACAGCTATCTGGACTGCGTAGTGTAGTGGCCCCGGTACCCAATTTGGTACCGGGGCCACAATAAAAAAACCTTAACTGGTCTGAATTTCACTCTACAGATGGCTGATCCTACATCCACTGCAGCATATACAGGGTGTAGTTCTAACGCGTCAATACCTCTTGTTTTTGACGATGACAGGTCATTTTAATTAATTTTGGATTCGGCCCCAACACTGAATGTAGTTTAATATCTGATACGCATCTATCTGGACTGCGTAGTGGAGTGGCCCCGGTACCCAATTTGGTACCGGGGCCACAATATAAAACCCTCAACTGGTCTGAATACCACTGCACAGATGGCGGACACCGGATGCACATCTAACACCAACATAGCAGTTAAGGCCGCAGTTATTTTTTTTTGGAACTACAAAAAAACAAAACGTAGCAATAGAAATGGCAGTTCGTCTTTTTTGGAAATACAGCAAGAAAGAAAGTAGTAATAAAAATGGCAGTTCCTCTTTTTTTGAAATACAGAAAGAAAGAAAGAAAGAAAGTAGTAATAGAAATGGCAGTTCCTCTTTTTGGGAACTACATATAGAATGAAAATATCAATAGAAATGACAGTTCCTGTTTTTGGGAACTACATATAGAATGAAAATATCAATAGAAATGGCAGTTCCTCTTTTTGGGAACTACATATAGAATGAAAATATAAATAGAAATGGCAGTTCCTCTTTTTGGGAACTACATATAGAATGAAAATATCAATAGAAATGGCAGTTCCTCGTTTTTTTAACTACACAAACAATGAACGTAGTAATAGAAATGGCAGTTCCTCTTTTTGGGAACTACATATAGAATGAAAATATAAATAGAAATGGCAGTTCCTCTTTTTGGGAACTACATATAGAATGAAAATATCAATAGAAATGGCAGTTCCTCTTTTTGGGAACTACATATAGAATGAAAATATTAATAGAAATGGCAGTTCCTCGTTTTTTGAACTACACAAACAATGAACGTAGTAATAGAAATGGCAGTTCCTCTTTTTGGGAACTTAACAAGAATTAAAACATTTTTTTATTCAGAAATGATGAGTCTCTCTATTAGAGTGTAATGCCCCTTAAAACTCCTTTAAATAAAATAGTACGTATTCTAGGAGACCCTGTTTATATATTTAAATTGGTTCTGCAAAAATATGCATGATGATCACTGTACAGAGATCTGTAATAGAGCAGCAATTAAAGTGGCCTGATTAAAGGTCATGTAAGATCTTAAAGCACTCACAATTATATAGATACTGTATTATCGTTAAAGACGCTGCCTAACGTGTATAAAAGTTGGCACTTATATAGCGCTTGCTTCACTGGGTGATGTGAGCAAGCGGAGTGTGTTAATATGTAGAGACCCTATCTAAACATTAATATGATAGAACAAATAGCAGCGCTGTATACGCTGTGTGTAGGTAAGGTAAGGATCTCAAATACCATGACACTCTGTTTAGCCTAATCCCTGACAATGTAATATCACAGAAAGCCTATTTGATTATCAAGGCCAATGGCTAGCTTCTGCTAAATCAGACAGAGTATGCAGCGCACGTCTAACACCAACATAGCTGTGCCGGTGACATGGCCTGCAGGAATATCTCTGATGGAGATAGAACTAGGCCCCAAAGAGCACATAATGCCAAAAAAAGAGTTGCAAGATGGTATTGTCCTTGAACCCTCCCACCCACCCTGATGTTGTTGAAATAGGACATGCACACTTTAACAAACCAATCATTTCAGCGACAGGGCCTACCAAACTACTGTGGCTGAAATGATAGGATGTCCCTAGGTGGCCAAGATCCTTACCCCTGCTTATTTGAGCTTTACATAAGCTACATATGGCCATACATTTGTTGTCCGCATTCGGATAAAAATAACTCCAGACAGAAGAGGTGGATTTTTGGGTCTTCTGACCAGGCATGACGATGGGCTTTTTCATCCCATGGACAACAACTGTTTCCCCACCTGGTGGCTCATTTATGATAACCACATCAGCATCCTCCTCGTCAAGTTCCTCCACAACGCCAGCTACATCAATAGCCTCCTTGACACCTTGATTATCCAAATCTGAATCTACACTGTGGGTCATCCTTCCAGCATATGCAGAGGGTGTGCTGCAAATGGTGGATGGAGTCACCTATTACCGTACAGTGATGGGAAGGTCAGGCTTCGCAACCACCAACACCCTTGGACTCGCCTTGGGGATTTGTGATGTCATCTGTTTAGAAGACAGAGT
Source organism: Mixophyes fleayi (assembly GCF_038048845.1). Taxonomy (NCBI): domain Eukaryota; kingdom Metazoa; phylum Chordata; class Amphibia; order Anura; family Limnodynastidae; genus Mixophyes; species Mixophyes fleayi. The sequence continues at coordinate 164,568,330 of NC_134403.1, read as the reverse complement.
TGTTTGCTGTTTTGTTGTTGTTGCTGACAGCATAACTCTCTTCAATTTTTTTGAGAGGGGGGAGGAGGAGGGCTTAGATCCTTGGGTGAAGCTGAACCACTAGTCCTGAACACGGGCCAGGGCCTAAGCCGTTCCTTGCCACTCCGTGTCGTAAATGGCATATTGGCAAGTTTACGTTTCTCCTCAGATGTTTTCAATTTTCTTTTTTTGCTAATTTTAGTGAACTTTTGCTTTTTGGATTTTACATGCCCTCTACTAGGAGATTGAGCATCGGCCTTGGCAGACGACGTTGATGGTATTTCATCGTCTATGTCATGACTAGTGGCAGCAGCTTCAGCATTAGGAGGAAGTGGTTCTTGATCTTTCCCTACTTTATCCTCCAAATTTTGGTACTCCATTATATGCAGCACAAGAGAGCGTACCCCTAAACCACACACACTGGGCAAAGCCTTTACAAATTATTTGCGGCACAGGAGAGTACCACTGGACTGTAGTTATACAGCAGTACCTAATTTTTGTGACAGCTGGAAGAGTGAACGTAGTGTGACTTTGAATTGAAATAGTACTACCTATTTTTTTCAACCTAATTTTTTTTTTTTTTCGTATCATTTTTTTATAATTTTTTTTATTTTTTTTATATTTATTTTTTTATAACTTTTTAATAATTTTTTTATAACTTTGGAATAATTTAGAAATAACAATGCCCTTAGCAGAACAGAGCACAGGACACAGCACCACTGGAATCAGCAGGATACAGCACTGCACAAAGCACCACTGGACTCAGCAGGACAGAGCACAGGACACAGCACCACTGGACTCAGCAGGACAGAGCACAGGACACAGCACCACTGGACTGGACTGAGCAGAACACAGCACAGCACAGCACAGCACGAGAAATCACAGGACAGAGGACCACCTAACACATCCTCCCTCTTCCCTGATCAATGCACGAGTGAAGATGGCGGTGGCAAGCGGGGAATTTAAAGGATCCGGGTATCGCGAGATCCGACAGCGGGATTATGAGTCAGAGCCTCGTTTTAAGTTTCGGAATCGGTGGGAATACCCGGACATCGCTCGGATCTGATTCGGAATCACACTGTTCGGGTGGGCTCGGATTCCAGACATCCGAGCCCGCTCATCCTTACTTGAAATCATTGTTCTTCCTCTGCTAACCATGGTTATCCACAAGGAAACACATGCTGTCATCATTGCTTTGCACAAAAAGGGCTTCCCAGGTAAGGATATTGCTGATAGTAAGATTGTATCTAAATCATCCATTTATCGGATCATCAAGAACTTCAAGGAGAGAGGTTCAATAGTTGTGAAGAAGGCTTCAGGGTGCCCCAGAACGTCCAGCAAGTGCCAGTACAGTCTCCTAGGGGTATATTCGCTAAAATGCAGGTCTGAAAAAGTGGAGGTGTTGCCTATAGCAACCAATCAGATTCTAGCTGTCATTTTATAGAATGTACTAAATAAATGGTAATTAGAATCTGATTGGTTGCCATAGGCAACATCTGCTCTTTTTTAAACCTGCGGTTTAGTAAATATACCCCCTAAAGTTGATTCAATTGCGGGATCGGGGCACCACCAGTGTAGAGCTTGCTCAGGAATGGCAGCAGGCAGGTGTGAGTGCATCTGCACACACAGTGAGGCAAAGACTTTTGGAGGATGGCTTGGTGTCAAGAAGGCCAGCAAAGAAGCCACTTCTCTCCAGGAAAAACATCATGGACAGACTGATATTCTGCAAAAGGTAAAGGCATTGGACTGCTGAGGACTGGGATGAAGTAATTTTCTCTGATGAGTCCCCTTTCAGATTGTTTGGGGCATCTGTAAAATCTCTTGTCCGGAAAAGGAAAGGTGAGCGCTACCATCAGTCCTGTATCATGCCAACAGTAAAGCTTCCTGAGACCATTCATGTGTGACGTTGCTTCTCAGCCAAGGAAGTGGGCTCACTCACAATGTTGCCTAAGAACACAGCCATGAATAAAGAGGGTACCAAAACATCCTCCAAGAGCAACTTCTTCCAACCACCCAAGAACAGTTTGGTGACGAACAATGCCTTTTCCAGCATGATGGAGCACTTTGCCATAAGGCAAAAGTGATAATTAAGTGACTCGGGGGGTAAATGTATCAAGGTCTGATTTTTTTCAGCGTGTTAAAATTGCGGAAAATCACGGGTTATCACCCGCGATTTTAGTCAAAACTTTCTCAAATGTATCAAGCTGCGATTTATATCCTGATCTTCAAAATCGCTGGTCATCTCTGGCGATTTGCTGCGATGTAAAACATTGTAGCAAACTCTCCTGTGTTGTAGCAGCGAGTTGTATAAACCCATCACTGTTACACTGTCTGTCATAATGCCGGAGCTGCGGCAACTGTCAAAACAGTAAAAAATAGATCAAAGTTAAAAAAAAGAAAAACGTGGGGTCCCCCCTCTATTTTGTCTTAACCCTAGTCCTGCCAGCCCACTGGATAGTCATTATGGCAGGGCGACCCCTGCTACGTGTCCCCCTGCTATAGTGCCTCCAACCACGGCTGGTTTGCCTAGTGCTGGTTCCGTGAAAATAGGGGGGACCCCACGCAATAATTTTCCCTGATTTTCACGGAACCAGCAGTAGGCTGGCAGCACTAGGGTTAAAACTAAATAGAGGGGGGACCCCACGCTTTTTTTTTTTAAACTTTGATCTATTGTTTAATGTTTTGACAGCTGCCGGAGCTCCGGCAGTATGACAGACAGTGTAACATTGATGTGTTTATACAACACGCTGCTAGAATGCAGCGTGTTGTATCTAGCATGTTGGAAAGCAAACTCTCCTGAGTTTGCTTAATCGCAGTTTCATACATTTGAGACTTGTATAGCTGCAGTGGCAAAAAGTTGGGAGTTTGATCTCTATCGATTTTGGAAATAGCGATTTTGGCAGAAACACAACTCTGGCGATTTTACATGAAATCTCAGGTTCATACATCTGCGAGTTTCAACTCTCCCGAGAAAATCGTTGGATTTGCAAAATCGCACCTTGATACATTTACCCCCAGATCTTAATCCCATTGAGAACTTGTGGTCAATGCTCCAGAGGCAGGTGGACAAATAAAAACGCACAAATTCTGACAAACACCAAGCATTGATTAGGCAAGAATGGGCGGCCATCAGTCAGTATGTGGCCCAGAGGTTGATTGACAGCATGCCAGGGTGAATTGGAGATGTCTTCAAAAAGAAGGGTCTACACTGAAAATATTGACTCTTTGCATAAACTAAATGTAATTTTAAATAAAAGCCTTTGACACTTGCTTGTAATTTTACTTCAGTATACCATTGCAATATCTGACAAAAAGGACTAAAAACACTGAAGCAGCAAACTTTGTGAAAACCAATACTTGTGTCATTCCCAAAACTTTTGGAAATGACTATACATACTGGAACTGCTGTTCAATAGTAACTGATTTACTGACTTTTGGATCACCCAGATTTTCAAACTTTGTTTTTGCTAAAAGAACTACTGCAGAAGGTGTGGTTATTGATTACTAAAATATACATGTATTGTTTATATAAAATAAATTATTCTATTATATATTTGAACAAATAAAATGCCTGTTTTTTAAAATGTTAGTTTTTCACTCTAATAAGTACCATAGTAGGTAAGATTCAAATGATTTTAATATACTTTATTTCAACTGCAACATTCAATTGTCTGTCTTATTAATCATCATCATCATCTATATATATAACGCCACTGATTCCGCAGCGCTGTACAGAGAACTCATTCAAATCAGTCCCTGCCCCACTGGAGCTTACAGTCTAAATTCCCTAACATACACACACAGACTAGGGTCAATTTTGTTAGCAGAGCGGCCAATTAACCTACCAGTATGTTTTTGGAGTGTGGGAGGAAACCGGAGCACCTGGAGGAAACCCACGCAAACACGGGGAGAACATACAAACTCCACACAGATAAGGCTATGGTCGGAAATTGAACTCATGACCCCAGTGCTGTAAGGCAGAAGTGCTAACCACTTAGCCACCGTGCTGCCCAATATCATTCTAAGTGTGAATTAAAATAAAAATGCTTTTCTTTTCTAATTGTGACATCCTATCCTGTGATATAGCCTTCTCTATAATGAATATGTTCAATGTAATCAGAATTCACTTATAAATAAGATATTCAACTAATAAAGATAATCTGTATTATATAAAAGCAAAAAGTGTGCTACATTAAAAATACTGGAAACCAATGCTTCCAACGACCCCCAAGCTCTTATTCCCATTAGTTACACCAAAAAGAAAGAAACATGTCTCTGAGAGTGGAGGAACTATGCTGAACAACCTGTTGGAAATGCTATTTTAACCAGAAAATCAAGAAATTAATTAGTGGATTAATTAATTTCAAGATAAAATTTGTAAATTAGTCACAAAAACCTTAAATACTTGTTCTTCTCACAAAATTAATGATTTCATTTCATATTGGCACAGATCTTTAAAGTGAAATAGTGTGACTCATAACTGTTCAAACTCCAGATCCTCATACATAGCTTGGACTCAAAGCTGTATATAGTGCTCAGGACCTGCACCATTCTTCCATCTCATTTCTCCTATTGCCTCTGTAACAAATTGTTCCCTTGTAGCAAGAGGGCAGAAAATGTCAGAATTCCATTCCATCATGTATTGAGAGCACTGACAAGGCTACAGCAGGAGAGTTAACTATTATAGGCATGCTGGGTGGTGGCTCCTCACACTGTTTTAGTAATTGAGGATTAGTGGTTAATATTCAATATTTATATTGAGCAGACATCTTTCTATGTTTCCTATCCAATGGTATTGAATTTAATCATGTTATTACTGTTAAAGACTCTGGCTGATATCACAAGTGGGGGGTGCTGTCAAGTTGGTTGCATCCATAAGCAGGTGATGGACTTCATGATTAGACATCCACAGGTCTCAATCACCAGGTTTGTACTGTTATGCCACTGTTGACAATGAATTGATCAGGGAAGCAGATAATAGACACAGACAAAGATAGTTCAAAGTTCAGGACAACCATCACCATTACAGATTGTCCATAAGTAAGCTGAAGGTAATTGTCAGGGTTTGTACAGTGGTTACTGGTTTGGAAGATTCCAGTGGCAGGAACAGTTTATAATGAAAAAGATGGACTGTACCTTTATGTACACAGGTCAGGATGAGCATAACAATTCAAAGAATGGGAAAGCAGCCAGGAAGGTACAGAATTCAGAATTATTGTTCACTGAACCTAAACATGTGGTAACAAGCCTCAGGTGCTGGCAACTCATTAACAGATGTGGATCATTGGGCTATTCCTTGGTGCAGGTCTACACAGATGAAATAAAAAAGATGCAACCGATTGTTGACTGAGCCTGTGACTCATTGCACACTGCTGCAACCCAAAGTTGGCAGTTTGAGTACCAGATTATTCTTGGGCATTGGCATGGCTCTGTGCCATGTCAGAAAAGACCCCTGCATGATAACTGTGAAACCTTCAGGGCATATGAAACTCACACAGCAAGACAAGTCACTGACTGTAGTAGTACCTGATCTGACAGTCAAAGTTGCAAGCAGTCAGGAATGGTCAGTAAGAGATGATCAGACAAACAATACAGAGTATTTAAGTATTATAATTTCTTATAATCTAAGAAAAACTATTACCCAGACACAGAAAGGTGCACTGAGCAAACTTATAAAACTTTTAAACAATACGGATACAGCAGTGAGATCGAGCACATACGAAGCTCTGTAACCAGTCCATGACCCAGGCTGATGAGTGTGGTAATTGTCTAGTATTTAAACATGTATAGAGTATCCCAATCACATAGCAACAATATTTTGTTGTGAAAAACTGCTCCAGACACGGAAACTTGCACCATTCTTATTAATTCTAAAATGGTTCAAAACGGCTCACTGACCTCTACTTACAAGGCATGGTTCAAATTCACATGAGTGGGATGGTCTTAGTAGGGCTTAGAAAATCAAACATTCCCTGATGTCTAATTTCTGCATGTGGATCCATTCCCACAACACATATCCATTTAAATAAGTAGGAGCAACATCTGAAAGTTCTCTCCATTCACATTAGTCTCTGCTATATTATATTAACAGTGACAAGAAATCAAACAATACCTCAAATTAAATACAAGTGTAATTATTTCACCTCTGACACCAATATATTTTACAATTATGAGGGCTGTGATGTTTGCAGAATCAAGATCACAGTGCAGTACAGGATAGATATGCCCTGAGGGAGCAGACTGCAGTCTTTAGATCTTTTAAAACTGACAATGTCTGAAGAACAAGTCTTTTATGAAAACATGACACAATACTACTTACTATATATCAGCTGTCCGATATATACTACAAGTATTTAAATAACAGTGGAAGCAGAAACTACAATTATCTAAGCATTCCATGCAGAAGTCTAGATGTAAAGGCTGCTCGGAAAGTAATGTTTTTTGATGGGTGGGGGTTAAAAAAAGAGGACTATTCCCATAGTACAGACTACATGATAAAAGGGAATATTTAGTGCTCATTCATCATCTGAATACAAATTTGCCAGTTTGTTGGAGACTCATCCTTATAGCACTCCCAGCATCCAGGATGCATCACATTCAAAGACACTGAATTTAAGAATACATTTACGATATCCTATTATTCTTTATTGTATCATGATATTATTATTATATTATTGGAATCTTTCGCTGCTTTTGTACAGCTGGGAAAAAAATAGTGTTATTTATGCCCCCTCTGTAAAGCTGTCTAATCTCAAAGTTTTTTAATTGAATTTTTGTAATCTACTTTTCCACGATGTCTGCGTTGTTACAATTGATAGACTGTAATAGACATTGTTTTAATTTTTCTGTCACCATTTGTTATCCTTCGGGAGATATTTATGTGAATTGGTGCACTGTAGTGAGTTCACATCAAGTCACCAGCCAAAATCTTGAGTCCATGATTGAACAGGAGCTTTATTGTGAAGATCCACAGCTCAACACATGTGAACAGCAAATCAGAATTACGGACAAAGTACAGGGTATATTTACTCCTTCAGTGTAGAGGTATGAGACTTCCACCCTCCCCAGACATCAGCCAAGACTAGACTGAAATTGATCCCCCAAAATAGGCCCAAACTCCTCCCCTATGAGAAATTGTGTGGGTCTTCACCTGACTCCCATAAGGTTAACCCTTTCCTCAGAGGAGACAGTTTCTCATTCTGCCACATACACAAAAAAAAGGTTCTGTAACTCATATCAACCAATCACTATCTGTCATTTACCTGGCATGATTTTGTAAATTTTTGATTGGTTGCTATGGGTTACCAATGTGTGACATAACAAACAAGGCTTGATAATGCTCTGAAGCTAAAACAGTACTAAACAGGATGTTCCTTTTATATCCACAAGAGTTATTTCTTGTAGCTTTTATGAAGCAGAACATTCCTTGAATATTTGATTGTCCTGTGATAATGCAGATTTATAGTTGTGAGTGTCGATGGTGGTGTTTATTCATATTCCAGGTGAAGATAGTATATACCTTCAGGCATTGTTAATGTTATGGGTACACACAATGCATATGCATAGTGGTGAATGAATATCACCACTATCTCTGGCTTGGCTGATGATTATAAATAAAATTTGCAAGAATGTATGTTATTTCTTATTTTGGGTCACAGAGCAGGGCACTTCTGACAATTTTCACCTGGTATGTAATTCTGCAGTTTCCAGTAATTATATTCAACCAATGCATTCATTTGTTGCTTGAAACTATCCATCTGTGTATTTTGCTTCTTTAATAGCTCTGAGCTAGCATTAGATTGTTTTGTCATGTGTTGCTCTTGCTTTTATTGCATTAAATGAATGTAAAAATAAAAAAACATGTCATTCTAGCTCTATCTTAAATAAGGCCATATTTCTGATTGAAAAATATTACATTTTTCACTGTGCCAATGTAGGTAAGCGAGCAGGGCAGTAATGTACATACTACCGCAGTGGACATGCTTCAGTCAGTAACACAAGTTATAAAACAAGTTGAATGTATGAATTTTGTTACACGTAAAGGTGCATTTTACACCATGGTTTATGTGCACCAGTTTAATAGCAGCCTCACATTAACACATTAGTGCTATTCAACACGGTCCTTGTTAATCCTGGGGGAAAGGGTGTATTGTATTTGCAGAATATTCAGCCCTAATGTTGACTGGCCTGGGGCTGGTTGTCACGATGGCAGGGGGCCCCATGCTGTGGGTTTACATGCTACAGAGCCACCAGCCCTGGCCGGCATAGTCTATTGCTGGTATTTTGTTGGGACCTCATGCTTTTCAAATCCCCGGTTTTGCCAGCTGAGATGGAAAAACCTAGGCAAGCAGCACTACTGCTGGTTTCGGTAATTCAGGGGGAACCCGCGCTTTTTGTCCCGTTTTTGTCATCATCAGCACAGATCTTGCACCAGGGAGGAAGCAGCTGCAACAGATACGCCTCCTAAAAGCATGTCTGTAGTTGTTAACTACTCTACATAGTACATAAGGAGCGTTAACATACCCATACTGTATTTTGGCTATACAGGCCTACCCCTTTCCCTGTTACATCTCTCTACAAGCAGCAAGGAAAAGTGCATTTTGCTCCTCCACATCTGACTTAAGTCTGACTCTACATGAAACCCTTACTGTGAAGTCAATCGATGCCCTCAGTTGTCAACTTGATCCATAGAAATTAAATTAAAAACTTTGTTTAACCTAGTCCACTAAAGCATTATTGCTGGTTTGTCAACACTGAAGGATTCCCTGAAATTAATACCCTCTGAGTTCTGATTGTTTGGGAGTTTTATAAAAATTTAAGGAAACTATATTGAAAAAACTCCAGCTCCTTTCTTCTATCATTTTTTTTAATAAGATTTATTAACTTCATGAGTTTGTTAATGGAGTAAAACAAGGTAACTGTCTTGATTGATGACTGCAGTCACCATTCTTAACACACAACACAATTTTCTGAATTTTATTCAAGTTATCTTATTCTGAAATATATTTTCATTTAACAATTTATGCACACACTTTTATGGGTATAATTACTAAACTGCGGGTTTGAAAAAGTGGAGATGTTGCCTATAGCAACCAATCAGATTATAACTGTCATTTTGTAGAATGCACTAAATAAATGAAAGCGAGATTCTGATTAGTTGCTATAGGCAACATCTCCACTTTTCCAAACCCGCAGTTTAGTAAATCTAGCCGTAGTGGTTAAAATGGAATTTTTGAAGTGTTGGTATGGACAGTGTTTGGAATTAACTTTAGAATCTTTTTTTAACATTCCCTCCCCCACTTGAATTGAATTTCCCCCAGATCTGTGTGCTTTCCCAACCACTTCTCTTTCCTGCTTTGTGTTTTGTCTGTGGTATCAATTGTACAAAGAGAAAGTTGTGGTTATTTTAATTGGGATGTGCTCACAGAATTTTTTTAAATACATATAAATAAATATTAAAATTATATAACTATTCTACTGTGCACCGTGATAAAATACCCACAACTTTCTCTTTGTACAACTGATATGTCTAATAGGTGGTAGCACCCCTAGAGTGTTACCAATAATAGGTTAATACACAAAAAAAAGGAAATAAGGGCTGTGCATTCTAACTAACTGTATATATTATAAACATTAACCAGTGCGTTTAGTATGTTTCTTTCGTACTATATAAAAAAGTTTTGTCTGTGGTCCAACTCTCCTCTCCTCCTGGTTTCTGCTCATTGTCCCTCATTGATTAGCGAAAATCATTTAGACCATATAAGTGTCATTTGAATGTTTGTGCACCGTTTAAGTTTCGCTTAAATATCATATATTATCATGTATATAAACAACTAAATTATGTACTAGGAAGCACAAAACTATGTTGTTTTCATTGCACAGCTCAGTTGCTCAGAAACCATCCCTCCGGCTGAGACTAATTGACAGGCGCCATCGGGACCAGCCACTTTACTGCTGTGGAGCCGTTCTTCCCTCCATTATTCATTGTGCCCTCCCCTCTCTTCCTCCGCTGGATATTAAGTTAATCATGAGGGTGAATGATGATCATTTAATAGTGAGTGGGAGATATTAATTTGTTGGTGGAAAGTACTGTTTTATGGTGAAGATTAGTTTATGTAATAGTGGGTTAATGGTAGTGAATTCGTACTGCGCATGCGCGATCGTCGCATGCCCATATTTAACATGGCCACCGGAATTTCACTAACTATATCACTTTCTGCCGTAAACAGGACCCTGTACTATCTTAATTTGAGTCCATCTGTCTGCCGCCTGTCTTAGTACTATAATGTTGGTCTTAACATTTAAGTAAATAGAAATCAATGATTTGTACCAATCGCGCATGCAGAGTACTGTTATGTGCATCTAGTCACTATCTAGTAACAATTGTCCACTTCCAGTGATGTGCTTCCAAAGCACAATTCGATTTAATAGCAGAAAATAGCAGAGTAACAATGCAAATAAAATAAGTACAGCCGTTACTATTGCAGGCACCCTGGATCCAGTATACAGTCATTAAGTCCTGAATTCTCTGGTCAATGTGACTGAATACTGGTCCCAGAGACCCTGCTTATATACAGTCAGTGATACAGTGAAAACAATACAGATGATTTGGCATGTTTCCATAGGTTCAAGCTTCAGGAAGGTCCAATGTAATGCAGGTCATTGGCCAGTTCAAACGATGTCATCCAAGGGTGGGGGTCAGCTCTCCAGAAGATGCATTCTTAATCTTCCCGCCAAGAACTAGTTCAAACTGGTCTATTAGCATTATACACACAATACCATACATCAGGGTTTCCCAAACCCAGTCCTCAGGGCTCCCTAACAGGGCAGGTTTTTCATATCTCCTTGCTGGAGCACAGGTGTATTCATTACTGACTGACACATTGTAACAAATCCACAGGTGGTCCTAATTATGTCACATGTGATCCAGAAAACCTGCACTGTTGGGGAGCCCTGAGGACTGGGTTTGGGAAACCCTGCAATACATGATCATTTATTCCCTATAATCCATAACTAGCATACACAAGGTGTGATCCTTTCGGCAATTGAACCAGATGTCTGCGGATAAATATGGGATTAGAATGATACCAGACATGATATGTTTCCTGTGACCTGAACCTTTGATCTCACTAACGTGTATATAACATTATAATATTTCACCATAAACTTTGTTACATTTCAGTACAAATAATTATGTGTTGCAGCTAATTTTAATGTGAGCTAATTACAAGTGTATGTGTTCCTGTAAATGCGTGTATAAGTGTTTGCACATGTTGCAGTTATTTACGCTCCTCCACGCCGTAGCGTACTAGTCGCATAACTTCAGACATAGACAATCGGATTGTAAGATATTAATTTGCGATGACCATATCTAATTATCTGACTTTGACAGTACGCATTCACAAGTGCGCATGCGCAAAATTGTTATAAACAAGCAATTTGAGTACCACATTAAAATTCCTCCTGATGAAGTCAGAATACTGATGAAATACGTTATTGTTTTATATATGGACCCTGATTAATCAAAACTTACATCTAACTACTGGGTATATATTTTCTTGTTTACATTTTTTAATGAATTGCTTTGAAATTGTTCCAAATAATAATGTTTCAAAGTCCAAAGAAAATGCCATATGTGAAATACGATGAACTGTAGCCTCTTCAAAGACACCTTTTCAGACTAAAAAATATCCATGTGCTTGAAAGTAAAATGTTGACAAATGTTGAGTTTTTTGCAGAATTTGGTCTCTGGTTGGATAGTTGTTTTCTTTTGGAAACAATCAGTATATACATTGGGGCTAATGCCAGTTGGATGTACATTGGTTTCTCTGCATAATAAGATACAAATAAGACACAAAAAACCGAATCCATATGTATGTATCAATATTTTTGTGCCTTTCAGAAGGCATATATCTTGCAGGTGTTGGAGGGCTGGTGCAAATATATGCGCCAAAGATAGCCAGCAGCAGTACTTCAGATTGGCTGTTTGCTGAATGACCTCCAACGGCTTCAGCCATCTGTTTGCATTGCTCTCCATTTCCGTAAGGACTGCGGCAAGAAAGATAATTCACATTTCATTTTTAAAGAGATAAATAACTGATGTGAAGGTGTTGTATTTAATTTCTTTATATGGAAATATTGGCTTTTTTTCAATAATTATTTTCTGGTGTGTATTTGACCACATGATCGTACTTGTACACAACATAATAACGTATTAAAACATGTTATTACATTTTTAGGTTGTGTACAAATAGGGTAATGCCACTTCTTCATGGGGTACTAAACCATATGATTCCAGCATCACAAGATCACATTGGGACATAAGAACGCTTTTTCTTGCATGCGTTGCTCTTCCTATGTATGCCAAGAGCGTATATGCGTCCACCTCTAAATAAGCACCATTGTATTTATTTATGTATTATTGCACTGCCGTGGATCAAAAGCTGCATACGATCTTTTTGACAGATAGCACTTGTAAAAAGTCACCTAAATTGGTGTCCTTCAAAACATAGTGTCCTTCATCTAGTAATACTAAAAAAAGCTACTTGGTTTCTGTGGTGGTGTCACATCGGAGTTGGGGTTCGTATGGCTGTTGTCACGAGAGTGAAGTGCTGGATGAGCTGATGAAAGAGGAAAAAATTTAGTGATTAAAATAATTGCGCTCTATAAGGGAGGTATGATTGATAAACAAGGTTTAGACAAGGAATGAGATGAGAAAAATAACTAAATAAAAATATAGACATAAGAATAGTAAAAAAATTAAAAATAAAATAAAAGGAATAAAAAGAGAAAATATAGGAAGAAAATGGTAAAAAAAAAAAAGAAATAGAGTAAGAAATAGAAGAATTAGCAGACATAAAAGTAAGAGGAAATTAACAGGAAGGAATAATATATTTTGAGGATATTTGAGACGAATAGTAGAATAAAGTGGAGGAGATGGGATTTGGGGCAATATGGGGGGGGGCAGGGATACATAAGATATAGATGAAATGTAGGGGGTTTGTATGAACAGTTGTGTGTCTAAGTTGTAAGCAATGAAAATGACTATGAAGTGTATCAGATATATAAAACAAAGACAATAAACAATCTATATAGAGTCAGGATGAAGAAGTATGTGGAGGGTAATGAAAACAGAAGAAAAAGAATAATCATGTTCCTAGTGGATAGGTATTAGGAATAATGTTAGAGTAATAGGAAATACAAAATAGAGTAAAAGAATGGGATGATTGCGTAAGAGAATGTATAAATAAGTAGTGGTGAAATAAAATTTAGAAAAATTAAGAAAATCTAAAATAAATAAATGCATTGGAAAGCAATGAATAGTAATAAAAGAAAAGAAAAATCATAATAATAATATGTGGTAAATTGTAGGTAGAAGGTGGTAATTGGACAAAGTCAGGGCTTGCTGGAACCAGTAGTGTCACTTATTAAAATACTACCGACAAGCAACAAAACCAAATCTCCTAGGCGCTAGGTTTAAAAACAAACCAGCGAGAGTCAGTTCCTTATGGATGTACGTGCCAACTCCTTCCAATATTATTCAACCTAATAAAACACCACAATCACAAAAAGGAACTCCAGTCACCTTGGTTAATATCAAATAAAAATTAGAAATTGAACAGATATGGCAGAATACACTCAGATTCCTGATAATCATTAAAAAACAATTTATTTAGCATAAAATCAATAAAATATATTATGTATAGAACTATATCGCTATTATCTACAAACTTATTTAACATTTATTTCACATACAGAATATGTACACAAATGTATTAGAACATTAATTACCAGATTCTCAAATTTAATATAGAAATCACACACACACACACACATATATATATATTTAAGTCACAATTAACCAGCGCTTGCACTAGTGGTTGGGGTTCATTGAAGGGTAATCATCATCATCATCTATTTATTTATATAGCACCACTAATTCCACAGCACTGTACAGAGAACTCATTCACATCAGTCCCTGCCCCATTGGAGCTTACAATCTAAATCCCCTAACACACACACACACACACACTGACCGAGAGAGACTAAGGGCAATTTAATAGCAGCCAATTCACCTACCAGTATGTGTGGGAGGAAACCGGAGCACCCGGAGGAAACCCATGCAAACACGGGGAAGACATACAAACTCCACACAGATAAGGCCATGGTCAGGAATCGAACTCATTACCCCAGTGCTGTGAGGCAGAAGTGCTAATCACTAAGCCACCGTGCAGCCCAAATAGCGCAGACAGTGCTTCTCTTGACCACAGACATAAGCGCAAGTTGGCAGCGTCGGACTGGCCCACAGGACTACCGGTAGGCCCGGCTACCTTACGGCCACACCCCCTTTTAGATGTGGGCCCTAGAGGCCCGTTGTTCACACCAGGGCGCTCGCATTCCTCTCCGGCGTCCCCGCTGCTGCCAGTGACAGCCAGTCATCTTTCACCTTTCACATGCGATAGCAGCTTCGATCATGTGACCCACCCACTCACCATGTCAGCTGATGTTCCCGCGCCGCTAAAGGGAGAAGATCAGAGAGGCTGCATCAATCAACTTTTGGGTAAGTATACTTTAACCACTTGTTTATATTGTTTATGCTAAAAAATCATTTATGTAATACAGTTTTTTATCTTGATAACACTGGATTACAATGTTATTAGTATTGGTTTTGATATTAATTTAGCTTTGTTGATCATTACACAGACCCAGTATTAGATACACATTACAGTCCAAATAGGTGCATATGTTTGTATCCTTGTGTGTCCCACTTCCCCCCTGATTTGTGCCCATCCCATAAAACCCTGTAAATTTTCATTTTTTTGAGTACTGTCAGGATACTCTACCCCCTGGGAATAGTGGCAGCATCACCCTCTTCACCTTCTTTTTATTTTTACCAGAAAGTACTAAGGTAGCGCTCATCATAAAAAGTATATGGGGTCTCCCATTACATCTGTTCTCAATAAATAAATATATATATATATATATATATATATATATATATATATATATAATGTGTGTGAATTAAGAGGACGATTGCAGGCATAATATGAATCGGCGGGGACACTTGCTTGGCTTAAAATTGTGGCCACTACCGTGTGGCATAGCATTGTTTTGGGGGCACTACTATGTGGCATAGGGGGGCTGCCTATCTATACTAAACTATAGGGGGGCTGACTATACTAAACTCTAGTGAGGGGGGGCTGCACAGAGAACACTATAGGGAGGGGGTGATGGGACCTTTAATGCTGAGGTGGTTTGGGTCTATAATTGAATGTGGGTGCTGTTGATTTAATGGCAGGAATGGTTGGCATTTCTAAATGTACCCTTTATTTTTTCCAAATAGGGCCCTCAACATTCCTGGATCCAGACAAGCCGCAACTAAAGAAACCAGCAGCCACAGGTGGTAAAAGTGACAACAACAGGTAGGACAGTCTGTTAAATGTTCTGAGTCTAGTGCAGGCTTGGCTAACTTGTGGTACTCCAGGTGTTGTGAAACTACAAGTCCCAGCATATCCTTACAGCAATAAGCTGCTATATATTGGCAAAGCATGCTGGGGCTTGTAGTTTCACTACACTAAGGTGCTATCTGTCTTTCGTGGACTGACCACTCCCCCTCTAGTGTCTGGTTCCGCCTCTATGATGGCTGACCACACCCCCTTTGGTGGGCCCCTAGTGTTGCATTCCCCGGTGGGCCCTTAATGCCCCAGTCCGACACTGCAAGTTGGTATGGATTGTAGAAAATAGGTTCCATCACTCTGCCCATTTCCATGCTTTCAGTAGTGATTACTGCTTATAAAAGCATTATTTTTTTTACACATGTTTCGTAAGGCACCATTTGCTCTCATTATCTGCTTCATCCACTCCACCCTCACATTGCCTATAAATGATTTTAAGAGAACTGTGTAGATATAATTCTATTTGTGAAACACAAATTATTAAATCAAGTGAAGCACGTTACGGATACCAATTTTATACAGTTTTACTGCTGTAGTTGTCCTTACATTTCCTTGGATTTTGTCTCTAATTCTGCTGTACATTTCGAACAGCTGCATTTATACATTTTTTATGTGCTCAGGGAAAGTCCAGAGTACCTTTAACCCATCATTACGTTTTACCCTTTAACAGGTGTTATACACCAATGAGAGGATTACTGCTCATGTCTTCTGAGACTGTACTACTCTTCCACATATAATTGTGTCTGGAAAGAAAAGGAACATCTGATAATAGTAAAGAAGAAACATATTGATTCAATTGTCCCACACAACCAACAAGATAATTTTCATATTAGAATAACACTGTAAATTCTTTCACATATATCTAATTACAGATTTGATTATGGTAGAATACAGCTGCAATCATGAATATTTTAGGAGCATATGTCTACACTCTGTGAACTGCCGGTAGAGCAGCATGAAGATTTGGAAACTGCCCTTTAAATTCTAGATCAGATGTGCTAATTACTGAACTCATAAGGCAGGTTTTCATCATTATATCTACACAGGTGTTTTAATCAAAGCTACTAAGCTATTGACCCAACTTTGTACAAGCAGATATATTCTTAAATGCCAATCTGCTTGAAACCCAAATCATCATAAAAGCTTGACTGGAAGTGCTTTGAGTGGCTTGTGTTTGAGTGAGTTATTAAAATACAGAAACAGTTTAAACACTATTTTCTACCAGTGGTAAATAAAATACACTATAACAATTAGGGATGAGCGCACTCGGATTTCTGAAATCCGAGCCCACCCGAACGTTGCGGATCCGAGTCGGATCCGAGACAGATCCAGGTATTGGCGCCAAATTCAAAAGTGAAACTGAGGCTCTGACTCATAATCCCGTTGTCGGATCTCGCGATACTCGGATCCTATAAATTCCCCGCTAGTCGCCGCCATCTTCACTCGGGCATTGATCAGGGTAGAGGGAGGGTGTGTTAGGTGGTCCTCTGTGCTGTTTAGTTCTGTGCTGTTTAGTTCTGTGCTGTTTAGTTCTGTGCTGTTTAGTGCTGTGCTGTGCTGTGCTGTTTAGTGCTGTGCTGTGCTGTGCTGTGTTCTGCAGTATCAGTCCAGTGGTGCTGTGTGCTGTGCTCTGTCCTTCTGAGGTCAGTGGTGCTGCTGGGTCCTGTGCTGTGTCCTGTTCAGTCCAGTGGTGCTGTGTCCTGTGCTCTGTGCTTCTAAGGGCATAGTTATTTCCCCAATATTCCCCTGTGTTTAAAAAAATAAAAAAAAGTTTTTTTAAAAAATACCAAAAACTACTTTAATATTTTTTAATTACCACAAAATTTTCACAACCAATCCTGCAGTATAAGCCCATTGGTACTGCAATATTACCAAGTTCACACATTCAGCAGTAAAAGTCCAGTGGTACTGCAATATTACAAAGTTTACACATTCTGCAGTATCAGTCCAGTGGTGCTGTGTCCTGTGCTCTGTCCTGCTGAGTTCCGTAGTGCTGCTGGGTCCTGTGCCGTGTCCTGTTCAGTCCAGTGGTGCTGTGTCCTGTGCTCTGTGCTTCTAAGGGCATAGTTATTTCCCCATTATTCCCAAGTTTTTAAAAAATAAAAAAAAAGTAAAAAAAAATAAAAAATTTAAAAAAAAAAAAATATATAATAATTATAACCAAATTTGCAAAACCAATCCAGCATTATAAGTCCATTGGTACTGCAATATTACCAAGTTCACACATTCTGCAGTATCAGTCCAGTGGTGCTGTGTCCTGTGCTCTGTCCTGCTGAGTTCCGTAGTGCTGCTGGGTCCTGTGCCGTGTCCTGTTCAGTCCAGTGGTGCTGTGTCCTGTGCTCTGTGCTTCTAAGGGCATAGTTATTTCCCCACTATTCCCAAGTTTTTTAAAAATAAGAAAAAAGTAAAAAAAAATAAAAAATTTAAAAAAAAAATAAAAAATAATAATTATAACCAAATTTGCAAAACCAATCCAGCAGTATAAGTCCATTGGTACTGCAATATTACCAAGTTCACACATTCTGCAGTATCTTGTGCTACATATAATGGAGACCAAAAATTTGGAGGATAAAGTAGGGAAAGATCAAGACCCACTTCCTCCTAATGCTGAAGCTGCTGCCACTAGTCATGACATAGACGATGAAATGCCATCAACGTCGTCTTCCAAGCCCGATGCCCAATCTCGTAGTACCGGGCATGTAAAATCCAAAAAGCCCAAGTTAAGAAAAAGTAGCAAAAAGAGAAACTTAAAATCATCTGAGGAGAAACGTAAAGTTGCCAATATGCCATTTACGACACGGAGTGGCAAGGAACGGCTTAGGCCCTGGCCCGTGTTCATGACTAGTGGTTCAGCTTCACCCACGGATCTTAGCCCTCCTCCTCCTCCCCCCCCTACAAAAAATTGAAGAGAGTTATGCTGTCAGCAACAAAACAGCAAACAACTATGCCTTCTAAAGAGAAATTATCACAAATCCCCAAGGCGAGTCCAAGGGTGTTGGTGGTTGTCAAGCCTGACCTTCCCATCACTGTACGGGAAGAGGTGGCTCGGGAGGAGGCTATTGATGATGTAGCTGGCGCTGTGGAGGAACTTGATGATGAGGATGGTGATGTGGTTATTGTAAATGAGGCACCAGGGGGGGAAACAGCTGATGTCCATGGGATGAAAAAGCCCATCGTCATGCCTGGTCAGAAGACCAAAAAATGCACCTCTTCGGTCTGGAGTTATTTTTATCCAAATCCAGACAACCAATGTATGGCAATATGTAGCTTATGTAAAGCTCAAATAAGCAGGGGTAAGGATCTTGCCCACCTAGGAACATCCTCCCTTATACGTCACCTGAATAACCTTCATAGTTCAGTGGTTAGTTCAGGAACTGGGGCTAGGACCCTCATCGGTACAGGGACACCTAAATCCCGTGGTCCAGTTGGATACACACCAGCAACACCCTCCTCGTCAACTTCCTCCACAATCTCCATCAGATTCAGTCCTGCAGCCCAAGTCAGCAGCCAGACTGAGTCCTCCTCAATACGGGATTCATCCGAGGAATCCTGCAGCGGTACGCCTACTACTGCCACTGCTGCTGTTGCTGCTGTTAGTCGGTCATCTTCCCAGAGGGGAAGTCGTAAGACCGCTAAGTCTTTCACCAAACAATTGACCGTCCAACAGTCGTTTGCCATGACCACCAAATACGATATTAGTCACCCTATTGCAAAGCGTATAACTGCGGCTGTAACTGCAATGTTGGTGTTAGACGTGCGCCCGGTGTCCGCCATCAGTGGAGTGGGATTTAGAGGGTTGATGGAGGTATTGTGTCCCCGGTACCAAATCCCCTCGAGATTCCACTTCACTAGGCAGGCGATACCAAAAATGTACAGAGAAGTACGATCAAGTGTCCTCAGTGCTCTTAAAAATGCGGTTGTACCCACTGTCCACT
Source organism: Mixophyes fleayi (assembly GCF_038048845.1). Lineage (NCBI taxonomy): Eukaryota > Metazoa > Chordata > Amphibia > Anura > Limnodynastidae > Mixophyes > Mixophyes fleayi. The sequence goes on along the minus strand of NC_134403.1, from coordinate 164,548,922 downwards.
TAACCACGGACATGTGGACAAGTGGTTCTGGGCAAACGAAGGACTATATGACTGTGACAGCCCACTGGGTAGATGCATCCCCTTCCGCAGCAACAGCAACAGCTGCATCAGTAGCAGCATCTACAAAATGGCTGCTCATGCAAAGGCAGGCAACATTGTGCATTACAGGCTTTAATAAGAGGCACAACGCTGACAACATATTAGAGAAAATGAGGGAAATTATCTCCCAGTGGCTTACCCCACTTAGACTCTCATGGGGATTTGTGGTGTCAGACAATGCCAGTAACATTGTGCGGGCATTAAATATGGGCAATTTCCAGCACGTCCCATGTTTTGCCCACACCATTAATTTGGTGGTGCAGCATTACCTCAAGAGTGACAGGGGTGTGCAGGAGATGCTTGCGGTGGCCCGCAAAATTGCTGGACACTTTCGGCATTCAGCCAGTGCCTACCGCAGACTAGAGGCACATCAAAAAAGCTTGAACCTGCCCTGCCATCACCTCAAACAAGAGGTTGTGACGCGCTGGAACTCCACCCTCTATATGCTGCAGAGGATGGAGGAGCAGCAAAAGGCCATTCAGGCCTACACAGCCACCTACGACATAGGCAAAGGAGTGGGGATGCGCCTGAGTCAAGCGCAGTGGAGACTGATTTCCGTGTTGTGCAAGGTTCTGCAGCCATTTGAACTTGCCACACGAGAAGTCAGTTCCGACACTGCCAGCTTGAGTCAGGTCATTCCCCTGATCAGGCTGTTGCAGAAGCAGCTGGAGAAAGTGAGGGAGGAGCTGGTAAGCCATTGCGATTACAGCAAGCATGTAGCTCTTGTGGATGTAGCCCTTCGTACGCTTTGCCAGGATCCGAGGGTGGTCACTCTTTTAAAGTCAGAGGAATACATTCTGGCCACCGTGCTCGATCCTCGGTTTAAAGCGTATGTTGTGTCTCTGTTTCCGGCGGACACAAGTCTACAGCGGTGCAAAGACCTGCTGGTCAGGAGATTGTCCTCTGAAGAGGACCGTGACATGCCAACAGCTCCACCCTCATTTTCTTCCACATCTATGGCTGCGAGGAAAAAGCTCAGTTTTCCCAAAAGAGGCACTGGCGGGGATGCTGATAACATCTGGTCCGGACTGAAGGACCTGCCAACCATTGCAGACATGTCTACTCTCGCTGCATTGGATGCTGTGACAATAGAAAAAATTGTGGATGATTACTTTGCTGACACCATCCAAGTAGACATGTCAGACAGTCCATATTGTTACTGGCAGGAAAAAAAGGCAGTTTGGAAGCCCCTGTACAAACTGGCTCTATTTTACCTGAGTTGTCCCCCCTCCAGTGTGTACTCGGAAAGAGTTTTTAGTGCAGCGGGGAACCTGGTCAGTGAGCGGCGAAGGAGGTTGCTTCCTCACAACGTTGAAAAAATGATGTTTATAAAAATGAATAATCAATTCCTCAATGAAGTACAGCACTGCCCTCCAGATACTACAGAGGGACCTGTGGTTGTGGAGTCCAGCGGGGACGAATTGATAATGTGTGATGAGGAGGAAGTAGACACTGTAGGGGGAGAGGAATCAGAGGTTGAGGATGAGGACGACATCTTGCCTCAGTAGAGCCTGTTTAGTCTGTACAGGGAGAGATGAATAGCTTTTTTGGTGTGGGGGCCCAAACAAACCAATCATTTCAGTCAAAGTTGTTTGGTAGGCCCTGTCGCTGAAATGATTGGTTTGTTAAAGTGTGCATGTCCTATTTCAACAACATACCTCTCAACTGCAGCTCATCCCTCCTCTGCGGGGATAATGTCTCCTGTGCTCTGACACGTCACTCTGTGTACTCTCAGCCTCAGGATCTGACACTACAGCTACCATGCCTCTTGTAGCAGCCCTCACTCCAGGGCCTCTTCCATGTGCAGTGTCCCCCTCTCTCTTGGGTTCACTATAGTGGCATGGAGTTCTCCCCCTCATCCAGGGCACACATTCCTTGCCCTGGCTCAGTCACCACGCTCAGACTTCCAGGCAATGCTGGGGGAGCCTGGGAGCTTCCACCCCAGGTCCCCAGCTACAACTCTCCTCTCCTGTGTCTTCTCTCTCTTTCTGACACTTTAAAGATCGTGCCTTTAAATGAAAAAGTCAGTCTTCATTGCACGACTATGTGCAAGTGCAACAGGGACATTTTTTTGGGTTTACAAAGTCAAACAATAACACTTCGACCCTGTCTGTCTGGGGTCTCTCAATGACGAATTGTCTGTAGCATGTTTGGAGGAGGTATTGTGGCCCCGGTACCAAATTGTGTACCGGGGCCACCACACTACGCAGTCAAGATACTTGTTTGGTGGAATTCAGACCAGTTGAGGGTTTTATTATTATATTGTGTGGACCACTCTATCTATACCACACTACAACTCTATACCACTCTATTTCCTACTTTAATTCTATTTAATTCTATTTCCTACTTTAATTCTATTACTAATTAATTACCATAAAGAGGAACAAAAAAAACCAATTTTACCAAAAGTATAATATGACTTAGACTTACAAACACTACACTTTAAAGATCGTGCCTTTAAATGAAAAAGTCAGTCTTCATTGCACGACTATGTGCAACAGGGACATTTTTTTGGGTTTACAAAGTCAAACAATAACACTTCGACCCTGTCTGTCTGGGGTCTCTCAATGACGAATTGTCTGTAGCATGTTTGGAGGAGGTATTGTGGCCCCGGTACCAAATTGTGTACCGGGGCCACCACACTACGCAGTCAAGATACTTGTTTGGTGGAATTCAGACCAGTTGAGGGTTTTATTATTATATTGTGTGGACCACTCTATCTATACCACACTACAACTCTATACCACTCTATTTCCTACTTTAATTCTATTTAATTCTATTTCCTACTTTAATTCTATTACTAATTAATTACCATAAAGAGGAACAAAAAAAACCAATTTTACCAAAAGTATAATATGACTTAGACTTACAAACACTACACTTTAAAGATCGTGCCTTTAAATGAAAAAGTCAGTCTTCATTGCACGACTATGTGCAACAGGGACATTTTTTTGGGTTTACAAAGTCAAACAATAACACTTCGACCCTGTCTGTCTGGGGTCTCTCAATGACGAATTGTCTGTAGCATGTTTGGAGGAGGTATTGTGGCCCCGGTATCAAATTGGGTACCGGGGCCACCCCACTATGCAGTCCAGATACTTGTTTGGTGGAATTCCGACACGTGGAGGGTTTTTTAATTATATTGTGGCCTCGGTACCAAATTGTGTACCGGGGCCACCACACTACGCAGTCAAGATAGATAGATGCGTATTGCGTATCATAGATAAAGTACATTCAGTGGTGTGGGGCAAATTGAAAAATATTCCAAATGCACTGACATTATCAAAAACAAGAGGTTGTCACACGCTAAAACTCCAACATGTATATGATGGAGAGGATGGAGGAGCAGCCGTATGTGTAGTGTAATGCAGATCTGTTGAAGGTTTTTTATATATTTTATTGTGGTGCCCAGTGCCCACTCCTCTACGCAGTCCAGATACATTTATTGGTGCGAATCATAAAAGTTCAGGGTTTTTAATATATATTGTGGTGACCCACTCCTCTACGCAGTCCAGGTACAATTATTGGTGCGAATCATAAAAGTTCAGGGTTTTTAAGATATTGTGGTGACCCACTCCTCTACGCAGTCCAGGTACAATTATTGGTGCGAATCATAAAAGTTCAGGGTTTTTAATATATTGTGGTGACCCACTCCTCTACGCAGTCCAGGTACAATTATTGGTGCGAATCATAAAAGTTCAGGGTTTTTAAGATATTGTGGTGACCCACTCCTCTACGCAGTCCAGGTACAATTATTGGTGCGAATCATAAAAGTTCAGGGTTTTTAATATATTGTGGTGACCCACTCCTCTACGCAGTCCAGGTACAATTATTGGTGCGAATCATAAAAGTTCAGGGTTTTTAAGATATTGTGGTGACCCACTCCTCTACGCAGTCCAGGTACAATTATTGGTGCGAATCATAAAAGTTCAGGGTTTTTAAGATATTGTGGTGACCCACTCCTCTACGCAGTCCAGGTACAATTATTGGTGCGAATCATAAAAGTTCAGGGTTTTTAAGATATTGTGGTGACCCACTCCTCTACGCAGTCCAGGTACAATTATTGGTGCGAATCATAAAAGTTCAGGGTTTTTAAGATATTGTGGTGACCCACTCCTCTACGCAGTCCAGGTACAATTATTGGTGCGAATCATAAAAGTTCAGGGTTTTTAAGATATTGTGGTGACCCACTCCTCTACGCAGTCCAGGTACAATTATTGGTGCGAATCATAAAAGTTCAGGGTTTTTAAGATATTGTGGTGACCCACTCCTCTACGCAGTCCAGGTACAATTATTGGTGCGAATCATAAAAGTTCAGGGTTTTTAAGATATTGTGGTGACCCACTCCTCTACGCAGTCCAGGTACAATTATTGGTGCGAATCATAAAAGTTCAGGGTTTTTAATATATCTTGTGGTGACCCACTCCTCTACGCAGTCCAGGTACATTTATTGGTGCGAATCATAAAAGTTCAGGGTTTTTAAGATATTGTGGTGACCCACTCCTCTACGCAGTCCAGGTACATTTATTGGTGCGATTCATAAAAGTTCAGGGTTTTTAATATATATTGTGGTGACCCACTCCTCTACGCAGTCCAGAAAGATACCTTGTTGCAACGTTTTGGACTAATAACTATATTGTGAGGTGTTCACAATACACTGTAAATTAGTGGAAATGCTTGTTATTGAATGTTATTGAGGTTAATAATAGCCTAGGAGTGAAAATAAGCCCAAAAACTTGATTTTTAAACTTTTTATGTTTTTTTCAAAAAAAATCCGAATCCAATACCTTAAATCCGAACCGAGACCTTTCGTCAAGTGTTTTGCGAGACAAATCCGAACCTCAAAAATAACGAAAATCCGGATCCAAAACACAAAACACGAGACCTCAAAAGTCGCCGGTGCACATCCCTAATAACAATGTGAACTATGTTGATGTTATTTAAGAGGACTGTACGCTGTACACTAGCAATCCCTGCTAGTTAGGCACACTTCCCTCATTGCATCCCTTAACTGGATCCCTCTCCTCCTCTCAAAGCCCCATAGTTACTGAAATACTGCAGACCTGAGAGCCAGGAAAGGAGAGAGCCATCAGGACTGCCGGACTCAACCTGTCCTTGTTTAAAAGGGTGTGTGATGAGAACAGCTTTTGAATGGATCAGCCACCACTTCTGGTCATTCAGAAGAGACATTCATTATTTACATACCAATTTTAAATCTCCCACTCAGTTCTCATAACCATAGAGATTTCCAAGGGGAACCCCATGGAAAAGTTAAATGGGATGTGTGCCTTTCTAGCATGGATTACACAAAGTGTACAATCCCTTTCAAATATTACAAACTTGTAAAATAAAATATTGGACATTTCACAACAATTAACCCTTATGTCCATTTTGATAGGATGATTCCATTCTGGATTACCTTAGCAAGTACAAGCGTTAGGTATGTGATTACCCTAAGACAAGTGGCTTGGGTTTATGGTAGTTTCATTAGCAATGCATAATGCTTTTATAAGCACCATTTAGTATTCATTATGTAGCATTACATTCATTTTGAGAATACACATGCTACAATATTGGGTTAATTGCCTGACAAAAGATGTGCAAATTTTAACAGCATTGATAAACAACATTGCTAATATACAAAGCAGAGTTCATTTTAGTAAATAGTAAACAAATTAATTCCCACCATGGTGTCAGTTTTTCAATGTAGAAACCTCTATGATGGTTAGTGAACAATGTAGGCCCCAATTCAGTGGTGAGTATGTAAAGGAGATCCCATCTGGTATTTAGCATATAAATCATACCTCCAATATGATGGCTGAAAAATAAAGCATGGTATCAATCTAGTGGCTTGTGTACAGCAGACATCCAATCCGGTAGATAGTGTTTGCAGCTGGTGACAAGTATATAAAGGATACCACCAATGTGGAGGCTAGTTGATAAATATACCTCCAATCTGGTTGGCAATATATAGCAAATGTCAATTTTGCTGTGTAGACAATTATCACGAACACGCTCCCAGCTGCCGTGACCTTGGGGTGTTCGCTGTATGAGGTCACTCACAGTTTCAGGCCGCAGTCTCTCTCTACCTATCACACAGGTTATAGACCTACGAAATCGCCCCCAAACATAGTGCTCTCACACCCCCAGAAACGTCAGGTTTGCCACCACCTATTGAATAAGGGCAATAGGACCCCAATACACTGTCCCACACTGGAACGCAGGCTTATAGCTATTCACAGATTAGCAAGACCCACACCAGCACACAAAGGGTCACCTCTTCACACCTCCAGACTGTTACACAAAAGTAAATGCAAGCACACACAGCTTGTTAATCAAATGTATCAACAAATCACACACTGGCATTCCAAGGGTTAACTTGGTTGAGCAATCTCTTCTAATAGTCTAATGGATTCGTTAAGAGTATCAAGGACGCAACTTATTAAATTATAGATTTAATATACAAAAATACAGGGCATTTAGATATAAAGAAAAATAATGAATAAACAATTAATAGTTTGACTTAAGAAGCAAAACAGTTTAAAATAAAAGGGGTTACATTCAGAATAGCACTTACTTGAGTTGCATAATCTGCGCTATGGGGAATTTGGCTAGGAAGATGGACAGCTTATCAATGTGGCTTGATTTCCCCAAAAAGTCTGACATCTTGTCCTTTCAAAACACAGGATTTTAAGCAAAATGAAATGGGATGGTCTTCACAGGGGCAGTGTTTAATGCTAATAGGGGGCAGGGATGTTCCCTGGGTGTCACTATACTTTGCTCAGAAATATTCCCAAAGTCTTGACCTGTTGGTAATTCTTCACAGATATATCCCAGAGAAATAACTCCCCCTTCAATAAACCGGTCATAATCTCCCGCACATTTAAGTAACATACTTTTTCCAAAGACATGTGTTTTTAGCTGTTCACGGATACCACCCGTACCTGTCATTCACAACCCTGGTATGATTTCTGCTCCTCAGTATGGAGTAGCACCCAGATTTCACAAAATATGAGCTATGTAGACATTTTCCTTTGAAACCCATATTTCCATATATCTTTATAGGCAGTCTTCAAACGCTATCTTTGTCTACAAGGATCTCACCTAGGCATATGGCTCTGTCATTTACATTTAGTGATTCCTGGTATTTACACTACCTATTGAAAGGAAGTCAATTAAGTGGAATATAGGATCAAGAACAATGGATGTCTGTGATCTTCATATCTTAAGCAGGCCTCCTCACAAGAGGGTTTGCTTAACTTAATTACCCCCTACTGGGCTAAAGGTTTTCCTTTTAAAAACATTTGGTCACACATTTATCTGAGTTGAAAATTAGCTTCATTTATGGATCAATGTCATGTTTTATTAGGGCCCTGACATTCAATATTCTATTGAATCATATCAGATTTATGCTCTCATCCTGACAACAATGTTCAACCTGGTGGTTAGCAGACCTCTAAATGATGGGTGAGTGTAAAAAGGATCTGGCGGTTGATAGAATATAAAGGAAATCTAATGGTTTATGTCTATAGTAGCCTCCCTCCACTCTTACAGACACACATGGTGTACTCACTAAGTCAGAGGCAGATTAAGATCACCTTGAGCTCTGGGCAATAATTAACAGATGAGCCCTATACATCCACCTTCCTATTGTTCTCCTCTCATTCTTGAATAGATCCACATTAAAAGTAATTCAGTTCTCTGCTGTCTGTTCTCCATTCTCCAATTTCTGACAGTTATAAAATGCATTGAAAAAGGTTTTAACAATGGGTAGGTAAACAAAGAATATGAAATAAATATAATTATTGGACAATTTATAACGTTGCTAAAGGTTCTTTGTTATAAGAAAAAAAATGTGACACAGTTTTATTGCAATGTTTTATTAAAAATGTATTACACTTAAAATTATCTACTATATAAAAGCCTAGTGGCGTGTGTCTGTGTGTGGGGAAAAAAAAAACCAAGCTGCAGCGCCACCTGCTGGGCGAAGTTATACACTGAACTACTAAATTCTTAGTGTGTGGGGAAAAAAACTCAGAAAGGGCTGAAATTTGGTATACTAAGATGTTTTTAATTTGTTTATTTAATTTGGTAATTGTTAAAAGTGTTTATAAAGATTTAAAAAAAATATATATATATATTTCTTGAAGGAGAAGTGACAGTTGGGAGTGATTGGTGGTTGCCGGGGGTGACAGTGGGGAGTGGTTGGTGGCTGCCGGGGGTGACAGAGCGAGAGGAGTGTGATACTCAGGACCGCTGAGAGAGATCCCTGTGTCTGGATACACATCTGGATAGATGTTATTAAAGTAATTTTATCGTTTTAAAATAAGCATTGCCCAATCAATTGTATGTGTTTCCAAAGCACAAAGTGATTTATTTTAGCAGATGTAAATAGTCAACAATTCAATACATTATTATATTATGATACAGTACAGTACAGCCAATACCAAAAGATAAGTACATACCAATGCTATCGCATGCGCTCGCTGTGCACCCACGAGACCCGGTGGACAGTATATCTGTTAGAATACTGTGTCAGAGTTGACTGAGAGCCAGGGGGTGTGCAGCTATGATTATATACAGTACAGTGTTACACTTGAACAATAAAGATGACGTAGATTGTTTCTATAGGTCCAGACGTTGGGTGGGTCCAGGGTAAACAGGTCATAGGCTGATTTAATCTAAGGAATCCAAAGGTGGGGGTCGTCTCTCCAGGGGGTCTGCTCCTTTCATAGCCAGCATCATACAAATGGTTTATTCCCTAATATCAATAACTAAAGTATGCAATATGCGATCTCTTCGCCGACTGCACCGGACAGCTGCTGATGAATAGGGTTTTAGTATGATACCAGACATGCCACCTTTCCCATTAACCTGAACCATATATATCACTGAAGTGTACGTATAATCATTATATATATATATTTATATATATATACTACTAATATACCAAATATTATCTGCTCATAAATTACAGTGTAACGAAACCAATATGAATATGAATAAATAACTAAATTTTGTAATGAGAGTGTGTGCGTGCATATTTTACCGTGCGATCGCACCACGCCACGTGTTACGTGGCGTACGGATCGCAATCGCACGGCAAAACAATATTAAACCAATATACTTTCGTTCATCCAATTATATGACTTCGACAATGTGGTGATAAAGATGAAGGATGAGGTGATGGAGAAAAATGATGAGGTGGTGACATGTGGACAAAACCACGTTAAAAAAGGCGTCGGGAAGTAACGCTCTTCCCCTGAGGAGGCCTGGCCTAGCCCCAAATGCATGACAAGAACTTTTTTAACACCTTAAGTAGCTTGATTTGACTAGAATGCATGAGTATCATGCACGGGTTAACTTGTATAGATATATGTGTATAATTTACACGTACACACGTGTATAAATGTAACCCCCTGCCTAATATTGTGTAGGTCCCCCTTGTGCTGCCAAAACATCTCTGACACGTTAAGACAAGGACTCCACAAGACCTTTGAAAGTGGCACCAAGATGTTAGCATAAGACCGTTTAAGTCCTGTAATTTGGGGCCTCCATGACTGACATGTTTTTCCAGCACATCCCACAGATGCTCAATCAAATTGAGATCTGCGGAATTTGAAGGCCAATTCAAGATCTGGAACTCTTTGTTATGTTCTTCAAACCATTCCTGAATAATTTTTGCAGTGTGGCAGGTTGCATTACCCTGCTGAAAGAGGTCACTGCCATCAGGAATATCACCGCCATGAAGGGGTGTACTTAGTCTACAACAATGTTTAGGTAGGTGATACGTGTTAAGTAACATCCACATGAATGCTGGGACCCAAGGATTTCCAGCAGAACATTGGCCAGAGTATCACATTGCCTCCATCCACTTGCCTTATTCCCATAGTGCATATTATATACAGACACACACACACACATATATATATATATATATATATGGGCAGCACAGAGGCTAAGTGGTTAGCACTTCTGCCTCACAGTGCTGAGGTCATGAGTTCAATTCCCGACCATGGCCTTATCAGTGTGGAGTTAGTATGTTCTCCCCGTGTTTGCGTGGGTTTCCTCCCACACTCCAACAAAAACATACTAGTAGGTTAATTGGCTGCTATCAAACTTGACCCTAGTCTCTCTCTCTCTCTGCCTGTGTGTATGTTAGGGAATTTAGACTGTAAGCTCCAATTAGGCAGGGACTGATGTGAATGAATTCTCTGTACAGCACTGCGGAATCAGTGGCGCTATATAAATAAATGGTGATGATGATTATATGTATATGTATAAACATATCTATATCTCTCTTTATATCTATATATATACATATGTGTATACATTTACATACACACACACATATATATATATATATATATATATATATATATATATATATATATATATGTATATCTTGGATGTCGTTGTTTTTTGTTCTAAAACATCTTTGTGTTTTGGTTTTGTCATAGGTTTTGCCCCAAAATCATGAAAGGTTTTGGTTTTGGATTTGGATCTGGATTTAATTAAAAATTGTGAAATCTAGGTAAAATTATGCGCTTTTGAGCTGTTTTTGCTCATATATTAATATATATAAAATTAACAGTAATTTACAGACTATTACATCTTCACAACTGTAAAAATGTTCACTAATTTTGGCCAAAGTATTGCTGCTGACCCTCTAAGATATGTAACACATACTGCATAATTGTTACCTACTTGGTGTATCTTCTTCTTTTAAATGAAAATGTAATTGATGCAAACATCTTTGATGAGTATGATGGTAACCATACTAGGTCAGATACTACACTTAACCTTAGCCAAATGCATGAATCGAGATTGACATTTTAATCTCAAACTGGACATTGTAACTGGATGTAGATATACGTGTTAACTGACATATATATCAGAGTTCCCTTGTTTAATTCACAAGAGCAGCATTACGGCACAGATGTACCTTACTCATAGCATATAAAAAAATTAGGTATTTGAAAGCTCTGCTCTTGACTCAGGATGAATGCTCTGCCCATCGAGAAGTGCATAGTACTAGTCTATTATCATCATCAACATTTATTTATATAGCAACAGCAAATTGCACAGTGCTTTACAATTGGGTATCTACTTCTAAATATATACTGATGCCTCTGTCCATCTAATGACATCTGATTGTCACTGCGTCCTCACTCTCCATTATACACACTGTCTAACATTCCCAATTTAGCGTGTGCGTAGTGTTTCAAGATTTTTACTGTTTAATTTATCCAGTGGGCTTGATTCAGTTGGCTGGACATTTTTTTAAGGTACTGCAATGTTCAACATGCTGTCGCTAAATGTCAAAAATGCCCAGAAAAACCCTCACACATAAAAAACATTTTTCCCCCATGTTATGTTCGTTTTATTGCTACCAATAAACATTGTCCAATGCGATTATTGTGGTTCCAATGCACAAAGAGATTTAAAAGCAAAAAATAGCAGGATTTCAAGCAGGCCATGCTGAAGCATTAAAGATATAGCAATAAACAGGAAAGAATAAAAACTGAATACAATACATTTATTTGACTTTCACAGGCCACCCTTTGAGATTATACCTAACACTCTCACCCTATGAAGATTTTTTTATTGCAGGACCTCATTAGTACACTTCATTCTCTGTAATGTATGTCCCCCTTAGTACAACCACAATGTCTGTGGATATCCTTCAGGTTACCATAAAAAAGAGTCATAATTCTAGAAACCATTTTTTTTTTTTTATACGGGGCATATACCATTGGAGCTCGGAGTTAACCTTTTGTATGCCCTTTACCTGCATATGTAATACATTATCTGGAAGGATACAAGGTACAATAAAATATTTTACATCAATACATAATATTCTAACAAACTTCCTCATGTCTAGCATGTCTATCTGCCCAAGGCATGTCTTAACTTATATAGGATTTAAACAATAAACTTTCACAAATAACGCCAATCTACGTCTGTTAACATAATCTTCAACCTTTAAAGATAAATACACTCTAATAACATCAATGGGTTTTTCATCAACATTTGTGGGGATGAGCTTTTGCCTGTTCATTCTGTCCAGTCTCCTAATACTCAAGTTTCTTTGTACGTGAAACAGTGATCGGTCTGACGAATGTTGGAAAACTTCAAACTAAGGAACCTACTGTTACGAGCCGCGGCGGTGCCCAGCCGCCACGACTCTCTCACAGGCGTCCCGGCCGTCGCTATGACGACCGGGACGTCACTTCCGGGGCTCGCCCCGGCCGTTGCCTAGGCAATGGTCAGGATGCTGAAGGAGAGAGCGCCGCATCCCAGCATAGGAGAACCGCTGGGCGCGTGCGCAAGTAGCAAACCAGCCTGCGGGCTTATTCTGTTAATTTATTCATTAGGTATAGGCTGGGGGCAGTTTCAGAGCTAGGCTCTGATTGGTCACACTGTGTATTTAAGGCAGGGAGGGCTTAGCCTCCCTGCCGGTTATAGCTTCCAGATTCCTGTGTTGCTGCCTGCTGCTGTACTCCTGTACTCTTGGTGTTAAGCGTTTGGATTGTTGCCTACCGTGTATAACCCCTGCCTGTTTACTGGATTTGCCTTTTTGTCTGTGCCCTTGACCTTCTGGCCTGTATCTCCGTTTCTGCTGTTTTGCCCGTGACCTCGACCCTTGGCGTGTTCCTGACCATTCTTCCTAGCAAGTGACCCCTGACCTCTGCCTTTTCCTTGGAATTTCTGTCTGCCATTACCCTCGGCTCCTGGGTTCCCCGCAGCTGGTACACGCCACACGACCCTCTGTTGTTTGCAGCCAAGTCTGTCCCCACCACTAGGGGCTCCAGCGAACACCTGACTATCAGAGTAGACTCCGGGTGGTGTTGTACTGGTTGGAGGGGTTCCTGACACCTACCTGTATTGCCTTCCCTCTACTGGCCTACCACTCCATAATTCGAGTACCTCAGAAATATTTAGTGGAGAGAGAACTAGTCTTACATATGTGGTGGCCGAGTACTGATGGGATTTCTGTCCCTTACCTTGTTCTCCAGACACGATTCAGGTTCTTTGATATTCGGACATCCGGTGGTCAGGAGATAAATACTTCAATGAAAGGGACAAGGATTGGACAAATAACTTGGGTTTATTAATAATGCGGTAAAAATAATTTTGGTAAGCAACCGCGCCACTGACCCCTTCAACTCAATGGTAATGACAAAATATTAATTTGATCAACATAGAGCACAATAGCATTTAACATATAATAACAATAAATCAATTTTCAGGTAAATCACTTAACATTAATATTCAACTAAAACATTTGGTGCTCCAATATTATCTTGGTAACGTTACCATATTTTACACTCAGTCCTGGGTTGAACTGTGCACAGGAATTTAGTAGAAGTGCTGCACGTGGTTGGGGCCCATAAATTACTTTTTCACGCCAAATAAACTAATGATCTTTTGTATTGCACAGTCTCTTTTGTGTGTATTCACAGACCTCTCTATTTTCTCTCCTCTCACACTGTCCTCGGTACATAGCTCAGTCTGTTTGGTGTGATGTCACAGATCTCTATACTACTTATTTGTTTTCAGTACTTTCCTTTTTACTCACACCTCTCTTTGGCTCACTTCTTCTCTTCTTCTCTTCTTACACTAACTTCACTTTTAATGTGCTTATATTTCACTTTGTCCGATTTTCATTCTGTTCCTATTTTTCTCTCTCAGGCTATGCAGACACAGGGATCTCTCTCCCTCAGAAGTCTAGAACTTTCCTCTCCCCACTGCCTTCTGGGAGTTCACAGTTATTACCAAAGTTTGTGGACTTGTTGCTATGCCACACACTCCTCCTTCCTGTTACTCCCGGCAACCACCAACCACTCCCAACTGTCACTTCTCCCTCAAGAAGAAAATATATATATTTTTTTTAAAATCTTTATAAACACTTTTAACAATTAACAAATTAAATTAACAAATTAAAAACATATAGATACACCCCAGGGTACTCAGATTTTGGGGCACCACATTCACCCCCACTTTTTCAGGTGCGTGTCCTCACGCATTAAGACATAAAGGTGGTTGTTCTTTATCAACTCAAATCACACATCTACAACATTTATAATAGCAAACATTTTCAATGACAACAGTTTTAATATACATTATATACATTATATACAACAGTTTCAGTGAGAAAGATCTCTAATCCTGATACCGCCAATAGTAGCTCGAAAGGGTCGGTGGGCAGCTGAGGCAAAGTCCCTTGTCTATCATCTGGTTCTTCGTCCCAGTCATCCCTTGATGTTTCTTCTTGAGGACAATGCTTCCTTCTGACAGCCGATAGGCCTGCGCATCCCAGTCGTAGTCTTTCTGCTGCCGTTTGTAGAAGACCGGAGAAGGGCGCCTGCACTGGACAGGTCTCTGCTGAGAGGACACTTCTTCTGCTCTCTCTCCCTCGCTCACTTGCTCTGTACTTACTTCCCCACCAGATTCTGCAGCATTCTCTCCTCTTGGCCGGTAGAAACGTCTGCGGAACCTTCGTCGGTAGGGTGCAAAACTGCTTCCTTTTACTGGTACACCACCAGGGCCAGTCACGTTTGCTGCCTCGGCACCCTTCTCTCCGTCCACAACATCAAATTCCACAGTCTCCCCGTCTCCAACACTGCGCAGAAACTTCCGTGGGTTATTTCGCTTTATTGCTGTCTGGTGGACAAAGACATCTTCTTTAGTGTCATTTCTGTTGATGAAGCCATAACCATTCCGCACACTAAACCACTTGACAGTGCCCGAAACCTTTACATGGGAACCAGCAGACTTTTGGTAACCTTGTAGGAGCCGAACAGTATGTTGAAAGGCCTGATGACCAGGGGAAGCCGCTTGGGTTAATTTACCCTTCAAAGTCGCCACTAGCTCATCCGGGCATCTTTGCAGCACATTCATCCCCAGGATGATGGGGGCTATGTTCCCTTCACAGGGTGCGGTGACAAGACAGCCTTGTCTTGGCAACAAGGTCGCTCCGATCTGGATGTCCGCTTCCCAATACCCTTCACACGCAATCTCGAGGCCGTTACTGGCGGTCAGCTGCAGCCAGGTTGGGGGTGGTGATAACAGCTGCTCTTTGTCCCAATACTTGTGGAATGTAGGGAGCCGGATGGTCGTAATCTGTGACCCCGTGTCAAGCATAGCCAGGGTCTCCACTCCATTAATTGTAACGGGTAACGTGGGACATTGTCCGATGAACTGGGGCCTCCAGTTTTCTGGATCCGGATCTATTCCCGGGGCTCGCCCCGAGATTCGGCCCTCAATCTCGGGGTGTTGGAGTTTAAATGTTCATTTTGGTCGCAGTTTCTTTTTATGTGTCCTATCCCATGGCACCGGCGGCATATCGGGCGCCCTTGACTATCGAATTGGTTGGGCGATCGCCGTACATACTCGCGAGGTGGTTCCCACCTGCCTCGGACTGGTCTTTGTCTTTCGGGCCTCCACTCTGGTTCCCCGTAGGTGGTTGCGGGTGGCCTCGCCATTTGGCGCATTTCTCGCTGGATTTCTGCCATTCCGACGGCCAGCTCCTCCATTTGCTCTTTGAGCGTTTGCATTGGGTCTCCGGTGGGATACTGACCGCTCTGTATTACCGATTCTTGAGCCCGTGTTGACTTTTCTGTGCTGCTTGCTATGGCTCCCGTCGAGCTTGCGCTTTCTCTGAAGCCTACCAATTCTGGGTATTCTTCCTCCCTTCCCCGTTGGTTACCGACAATGGCGATGGCGGTCTCTTTAAACTCTCGGAAGGTTTTGCCTGGCATCTGTGCTTTCATCAGACGTAGCTGAATCTTAACGCTTTCTTGGGCGACTCCTTCTACGAACTGTACGGTTAGGGCTTCATCCGCGTTTCTTACTTCCTCTTTGTCCACTGCCTGAATGGCTCTTAACATCTCTTGTAGGCTCAGGGCATAGTCCCGCAGTGTCTCGCTTGGTTGTTGCTTGCGAGCATATAGTTTCATCTTCAACTCCGGAAGAGTTCTTGTCTCAAACGTTGTGGAAATTTTTTTTAAAACTTGTGCCGCTTCTTTCTTGTCGTCCATCGGCCATGAGATTACTTCTCTGAGCGCCGACCCTGTGAGTTGCCCTATTAAGATCTCCACTTTCTGCTGTTCATTCAACGGGTATAGTCGGAACATGGATTCCAGTTTATTCTCGAATTCTGTGAATGAAGTCTTCTGTAGCTTGTCGTCCCCCCCGCTGTACTTCGGTTGCCATGGGGCCCCGAAATAGTATGGTAGGGTTATGGGCCCTGCCGGTTGCTGATCCATTTTTCACTGAGGGTATTACTCTCCTGATCCTGTTCGGTTTGACGCCAAAGTTATGTGGTGGCCGAGTATGATGGAATTTCATTCCCTTACCTTGTCCTCCAGACACGATTCAGGTTCTTTTTTATTCGGACATATGGTGGTCAGGAGATAAATACTTCAATGAAAGGGACAAGGATTGGACAAATAACTTGGGTTTATTAATAATGCGGTAAAGATAATTTTGGTAAGCAACCGCGCCACTGACCCCTTCAACTCAATGGTAATGACAAAATATTAATTTGATCAACATAGAGCACAATAGCATTTAACATATAATAACAATAAATCAATTTTCAGGTAAATCACTTAACATTAATATTTAACAAACATTTGGTGCTCCAATATTATCTTGGTAACGTTACCATATTTTACACTCAGTCCTGGGTTGAACTGTGCACAGGAATTTAGTAGAAGTGCTGCACGTGGTTGGGGCCCATAAATTACTTTTTCACGCCAAATAAACTGATGATCTTTTGTATTGCACAGTCTCTTTTGTGTGTATTCACAGACCTCTCTATTTTCTCTCCTCTCACACTGTCCTCAGTACATAGCTCAGTCTGTTTGGTGTGATGTCACAGATCTCTATACTGCTTATTTGTTTTCAGTACTTTCCTTTTTACTCACACCTCTCTTTGGCTTACTTCTTCTCTTCTTCTCTTCTTCTCTTCTTACACTTACTTCACTTTTAATCTGCTTATATTTCACTTTGTCCGATTTTCATTCTGTTCCTATTTTTCTCTCTCAGTCTATGCAGACACAGGGATCTCTTTCCCTCAGAAGTCTAGAACTTTCCTCTTCCCACTGCCTTCTGGGAGTTCACAGTTATTACCAAAGTTAGTGGACTTGTTGCTATGCCACACACTCCTCCTTCCTGTTACTCCCGGCAACCACCAACCACTCCCAACTGTCACTTCTCCCTCAAGAAGAAATTATTATTTTTTAAAAAAAAATCTTTATAAGCACTTTTAACAATTAACAAATTAAATTAACAAATTAAAAACATATAGATACACCCCAGGGTACTCAGATTTTGGGACACCACACATAATTTAGTCTCTGAGGCATGTGAGAGCTACCCAGCATTCAGTTTGGTTTAAAACCTTATCCACCAAAGAATGATAATCATTCTCATGGATGCCTGCTCAAGTCCAAATTATTTTTAGACTGGCATAGCTGGATGCACCTCTCTTCAACTATCGGGTCACAGTACTTACAGACACAATATTCTTCAGACAATAGTCCCTCACACTGTCCCGAGCTCCAAGGTTAGCAAAACTTTTTTTGCCCCTGAATTGAATAGTGTAATTGGCTGGACAGATTGTGCTACAAACTTGTCATTAATCCCCCCATCCTCAGTATCACTACCTGAACCAGTCTCCATCCCCTGATCACCAATGAAAGAATTGAAAGTCCTGGAAAGAGAATAAGGATGAGAGAAACACTGAAAAGGGAAAAACAGGCTAACAGTTTTTGCAAAGTCCTTTGGCTCAGTTATTATTAACTGCATTCTTAGGTCTCCCGGCAGAATTCTCAACTGTAATTTGAACCTTCTCTGGTTTGTTGACTCCTCTGCAGTGGGTGGAATGTGGCTTAGTGTCTCTGCTACAACCAGGGAAGTGGTGCCCCATGTGCCATCACACACACTACATTACCCCAAGCCCCTGTGCCATTTCACACACATACTACATTGTCACAAGGCCCCTGTGCCATTACACAAACATTCTACATTGTCACAAGCCCCCTGTGCCATCACACACACATTATTGTGCCTGTTCATCACCATGCTGTGCCACCTTATGATTACACTGCGCCCTCCAAGCTGCTTTTGCTCTCCCCTTTACCTGCCCCCATTCATCACACTGTGCCATGCTGCTTTTGCTCCCCCTTATCCTGCCCCTCATCCCTCAACCTGTGCCATTCTTCTTTTGCTCCCCCTTTATCACACTGTGCCATCCTGCCTCCCCCCTTCATCACACACTGTGCCATTCTGCTCCCTCCTTCACTCTGTGACATCCTGTTTTCCCACTTTCATTACTCTGTGCCATTCTGCTTCTCCACCGTTCATTACTCTGTGCCATCCTGCCCCCCTTCATCACTCTGTGCCATTCTGCTTCACTCCCCCCTTCATCACTCTGTGCCATCCTGCCCCCCTTCATCACTCTGTGCCATACTGCTTTCCTCCCCACTTCATGACTATCTTCCATCCCTTCTCCCCCTTCATCACTCTGTGCCATCCTGTTTCCCCTCTTCATCACTCTGTGCCATACTGCTTTCCTGCCCCCTTCATCACTATATGCCATCCTGCTTCCCCCCTCCCTTCATCACTCTGTGCCATCCTGCTTCCCCTCTTCATCACTCTGTGCCATACTGCTTTCCTCCCCCCTTCATGACTATCTTCCATCCCTTCTCCCCCTTCATCACTCTGTGCCATCCTGCTTCCCCCCTTCATCACTCTGTGCCATACTGCTTTCCTGCCCCCTTCATCACTATGTGCCATCCTGCTTCCCCCCTCCCTTCATCACTCTGTGCCATCCTACTTTCCCTCTTCATCACTCTGTGCCATACTGCTTTCCTCCCCCCTTCATGACTATCTTCCATCCCTTCTCCCCCTTCATTACTCTGTGCCATCCTGCTTTTCTTCCCCCTTTATCACTATGCACCATCCTGCTTTCCTCCCCCCTCCCTTTATCACTATGCACCATTCTGCTTTCTTCCCCATGCCTCCGTTTATTTTCTTACCTTCCTATTGGCTTCTTTCCTCTCTTCTCTTCTCTTCTTGTCTACTGGCTTCTGACTTTTTCCTTGCTTGCTCCTCTCTGCGTCGCTCCTCACTTAATGTCAGGTCTGACTCAATCACGTCGCTCCCAAAATTAAGTGTGAATAGAGCAGAGAGGAGGGAGAACGCACCGTATTCACAGGGTTCTTGTCTAAAAAAGAGAAAAAAAAACTAAGTTTCTTAGTATCAGAAAACAAACAAAACATTTTCATTTCTTTACTTTCAATCCTAGTCATCAACCAACAACAGGAAACAACAGAAAACAAAAAAACTCAGACTGTATCCATTCATTGGCAGCAACTGTTTCTTATGTAAATATTTCCCTAGCAACTGTTATCTCTAGTCTTTTGTTTGTTCTAACTCTATAGCCTCATTGCAACCAGGGTCAATTAGGTAAAACCATTGTCCCTACACAAAGGATAGCTCTCACCTAATAATAGTACATACATGTGAAACCTTAGTTTTCCTTTTAGGATTTCTGAAACTAAGCCATTACAGGGATATAACAAACTTTTTTTCACTAATATTAATGCATGGCACACTTCTTTTCCCTGGCTGCACTTTAGTTATTATCCACGTAAGTTGGGGAATGTCACTTTACATATTGAGCTTGAAGATGAATGAAATAGAAACCTCTCTCCAGACTGTTTGAAAAACTGGTCTAGATTCAATTATTGCCCTTTCGTCTTCCCTATGTTGTACTAACTGTACTTCTATTGCAGTGCTTTTTATAGATTAAATCACTGTCCCTTTTATTGCAGGGCTTTGACACAAACACATAAACAGAAACAAAACACATAAACAGAAATAAAACACTTTTTCTGAACAGTTATACACTTAATACAGAATATCAGTTACATTTGTTATTTTCATAAGTTTCTTTTTATTGTATTGGTTTGTACTTTCCCTACTTGCGCTTGCTTCTCTTCTCTTCACAACGCTACTTTCCACTATGCAAGCGCTATTCTGCCACATGCTCCCTTCCTATTGCAATAGTTTTAAACAGTCAGTTTGTTTAATTCTCAGTTTTCACAAATATCTTTTATCTCTAACCATAGTCAGTACCTCTGGATCAAAACTACCAACCTTGGGAAAGGGTTTCACATAGTCAACGGTCATTTTGAGCCACTTCGCAATATGCCATTGCAGTAGGGAATAGGGTTCATGAGCGCATGAAAATATAAACATATAACATTGGGAAAAATTTAATACAAAAATAAAATTTGTATTCAATTATAAAACATGAGCACGTTCTGGCCAGGACAGTTTAAAATCATAATATATAGAAATATATAGCCTGCAATTGTATGTATATTATGCTGCAGCAAAGTATATACAGTATTGGTTGCAGGGATGACAGGTGACAGATATAGATCTGGTGAGTCCAATGGTATAACAAGTGGCTGAAGTGGCTGAATAGGAGCATATGTGAAGATGATGAAAAAAAGTCAATTGTAAATCCGTCTAACTCCCAAATTTGTCCAATCGATAGACGGATCATAGATATGGAGAACCGCAAAAGTATATTTGAGACTCACATTTGAGTAGTATTGTGGTTCCGTCAGGTTTGGATGTCCTCCTCCTGCAAATCAGGAGTTTTTTTTCATGCCCTGGTTACGGGTAGATGTTTCCGTTGGTCTCGCAAAGATGTGTAGTGGAGAGGTGGCGCATGCACTCTCCGATCATCCAGAAGCTAACTTACACTTTGCCAATATTCAAAGCAGTTGTTATGGTGCCAATGGCTCAGCTAGCATGCTAACAGGCTGGAACCCCGCAATTGCGAAATATTGGCAGACAGTGAAACAATAATGTAGAGAGAGATAGAGAGCCCGCAGGAGGCTAGCTGAGAGTGCTCAGCGGTAAGTATACAATAGGGAGTATGGTTTCTGCCATGTTGTAAGAGCTCACAGAGAGGAAGATATTTACATTTACAAAAGAATAGACAGCAGATGCGCCACTAATTTCTTACTCAGGTAGAACCAATGCACAGATTTTTAATAATTCTTGTTACGCTGACGGTCTGTTCACAAACTTACAGAACTAGTAGGCGGAGGTCTTCACCTTTAGCAGCTGCCTTTCCCATAGAGCTTTATAAGCTCACCGGTACTCAGATGCAGGGCCATCTTTTCCATTGGGCACGATGGGCAGGTGCCCATGGCAGGGCTCTTAATTAGAATAAATAATCCTGCAAAAGAAAAAACCTGCAAAAAAAACCTTCAAGAGTCACTGAGCAAGTACATCTATCTATCTCTATCTCTATATATCTATATCTATATCTGTATCTGTATCTGTATCGCTATACATCTATATCTGTATATATATATATATATATATATATATATATATATATATATATATGTAGGGGCCCCAGTGCACTGCTTTGCCCGGGGGCCCATAATATTGTTAAGATGGCCCTGCTCAGATGCCCCCAGGACTTAACTCCAGATGTAGTGTAAGTTTGTAATGCAAAACCGTAGTGGCAGGCCAGGAGGCAGCGTAGAAGGCAGCGGATGGTTAGACAAAAGCAGAGGTCAGAGGTCACTAGCAAGCAAAATAATCAGGTGACACGCCAAAGGTCGGGGTCACTAGCAATACAGCAGGGTCCAAGGTACAGGCAAACGAATAAGGGTCACAGGCAAGCAGGCAAGGTCCAAGGTACAGGCAGGGGTCATACACAGTAGTTCAATCCAGAAGGTTTACACCAAACAGCACAGGAGCAGATTAGCAGACAGGGAACTGGAAACTATAACCGGCAGTCAAGCTGAGACCTCACTTCCTTAAATAGTTCTGAGAGCTAATCAGGACAGAGGAGAACAGTGCTGACAATCAGCCTCAGGACGCTGCTAATTAATTACTAACTAGAACTGGCATAGGTAATAACATAACCAGGAAGCATGTATAAAAATATAAATGAACCAGTTTAAATCATATGAGCGCTCCCCCTGGAGTTGGAGGATGTCCCTACACCCTCCTACATCTATGCCACAAGGATAGTCCCAAAGAATAAAAACAGAGCATAGAAACTAGAGCACGCGCCCGGCTTCTCGATCACGCCAGGATGCGGCATACCGCCGCGGCTCGTGACAGTTCCCCCCCCCCCCTTGAGGGGGGTTAAGGAACCCCTTAATCTAGGCTTATCTGGAAACTTCTGATGAAAAGCTCTGCTTAACTCATTGGCATGCACGTTCCTGACAGGTATCCATGATCTTTCTTTAGGGCCATACCCCTTCCAGTGAATCAAATAGTGGCGTTGGCGTTGTACCCATTTGGAATCAAGAATCTTTTCGATCACAAATTCCGTGTGACCATCCACTATCACTGGGGCAGGTTTGCTTGGCTGCTTCATGGGAAACCTCTGGGAAGTAAGCGCTGGCTTCAATAAGGATGCATGGAATGTACGGGGTATCCTCAAAGAGTATGGCAGTTCCAACTGAAAAGCAACAGGGTTAATCTTCCTGATGATCTTAAATGGACCAATGTATCTTGGTCCGAACTTAAAGGAAGGCTGGCGGAGCTTGATGTTCTTAGTGGAGAGCCATACTCTGTCTCCATCCTTGAACTTACAAGGACGTCTGAAGCGATCCTTAAATAACTTGGCTTGAGACGCAGCTTGCTTCAAAGATAAGTTTATCTTTTTCCAAATTGTCTTCAGAGAATGAGCAATGTGTCCGATCTCTGGTGGGTGGGTGCTATGATTTCAGAAAATGAAACAGACTTGGGATGTCTCCCATAAATGCAGAAAAATGGGGCATAACCAGAGGAAGAGTGTGGTGAATTATTGTAGGCAAATTCCGCCCATGGCAGGTATTCTACCCAGTTGTCATGTAATTCAGAAATGTAGCATCTTAAATACTGTTCCAAAGACTGGTTTACCCTTTCCGTCTGTCCATTAGTTTGTGGGTGATAGGCTGATGAAAAGCTTAGTTGAATGTCAAGCAAGGCACAAAATGATTTCCAGAACTGGGCCACAAATTGAGTACCTCTATCTGATACAATATTAGTGGGCATTCCATGTAATCTGAAAACATTTTGAATGAACAGAGGAGCCAAAGAGAGCAGATGGTAGCTTAGGTAAAGGAACAAAATGAGCCATCTTACTAAAGCGATCGACTATCACCCAAATGCAATTAAACCCTTTAGACAAAGGCAAATCCATAATAAAATCCATGGAGATGTGGGTCCATGGAACACTGGGCACGTGTAAAGGCATCATCTGTCCCATGGGTAAATCTCTGGGTGTTTTCACCCTGGAACAAATCTCGCAGGACTGTACAAAGTCTCTAACGTCTTTCTTCATAGAAGGGCACCAAACAGAACGAGAGAGTAATTTAATAGACTTGGTGATACCTGGATGTCCAGATATTTTGCTGTCATGGACCTCAGACAAGACAGACTGTCTCAGACCAGCTGGCACAAACAACAAATTGGGAGACATGGAAGCTGGTGCCTGATCCTGAACTGCCTGTAACCGGGTTGCCAAATCCTGAGTTAGCCCTGAAACAATGGTTTCAGAAGGTATGATAGGAGTGTTATAAAGGGGATCCTCATGTTTCTGTAAAAAACTTCTGGATAAGGCATCCGCCTTCAAATTCTTAGAACCAGGGCGATATGTGATCACAAAATTAAATTGAGAGAAGAAAAGAGCCCAGCGCGCCTGTCTGGGATTCAACCTCTTAGCAGTCTCAATGTATTGGAGATTTTTGTGATCATGTACATCGTGATGTTATGCTTAGCACCCTCCAGCCAATGTCTCCATTCTTCAAATGCCCATTTAATGACCAGCAATTCACAATTTCCCACATCATAATTTATCTCTGCTGCTGAGAAATTCTTAGAGAAGAATGCGCATGGGTGTAACTTTTTATCAGAACTGGACACTTGTGACAGAACTGCCCCCACCCCAACCTCAGAAGCATCCACTTCAACAATGAAAGGTAGCTCTGTATCAGGATGTTTGAAGATAGGAGCAGAAACAAAGGTCTTTTTTAGGGTATCAAATGCTTTGACAGCTTCTGGCGGCCATACCGCTGGATCAGCTCCTTTCTTAGTTAATTGAGTGATAGGTGCCACAATTATCGAGAAATTGCGAATGAATCTCCTGTAGTAATTAGCAAACCCGAGGAACCTTTGGATGGCTTTTAGGTTACTGAGAAGGCTCCAATCAGTAATGGCTTGGACTTTGGCTGGATCCATCGTAAATCCGTTGGCAGAAATGAAATAACCCAAGAATGCCACAGTGGAGACTTCAAACTCACATTTCCCTAATTTGGCAAATAGATGATTGTCTCTAAGTTTCTGTAGTAGCAAATGGACTTGTTCACGGTGTTGGGGCAAGGATGAGG
This sequence comes from Mixophyes fleayi, assembly GCF_038048845.1. NCBI lineage: Eukaryota > Metazoa > Chordata > Amphibia > Anura > Limnodynastidae > Mixophyes > Mixophyes fleayi. The sequence goes on along the minus strand of NC_134403.1, from coordinate 164,524,395 downwards.
AATAGATCAAGATGTCATCCAGATACACAATGACAAATTTACCCAGATAATCGTGTAGTACACCATTGATCAAATCCTGGAACACGGCTGGCGCATTAGAAAGACCAAACGGCGTAACACAATACTCATAATGTCCAGAATGAGTGTTAAAAGCGGTCTTCCATTCATCGCCCTTCCGTATGCGTATCAAATTGTATGCTCCACGTAAATCAATTTTAGAAAATACTGAAGCACCTCTTAACTGGTCGAACAACTGAGAAATCTGTGGCAGAGGATATTTGTTTTTAATGGTGATCTGATTCAGACCTCTGTAATCAATGCAAGGTCGTAAATCTCCGTCTTTCTTTTTGACAAAGAAAAATCTGGCACTCAGGGGTGAACGAGAAGGTCTAATGAACCCTTTTTTCAGGTCCTCAGAAATATAGTTCTCCATGGCTTTGGTCTCTTCCACGGAAAGAGAATATAAACGAGTCTTAGGAAATTTACTCAAAGGCTGAATATCAATAGTGCAATCATACGGGCGATGTGGTGGTAATGTATCTGCAGCTTGCCTGGAGAAAACATCAACAAAATCTTGATATTGCAGCGGGAGTGTGAGACCTGATTTGACTGAAGCAATAGCAACCTTAACAGGTGTTGCTAGGCATGTTCCTTGGCAGTTTTTCCCCCATGCCACCAGTTCTCCTGTGGACCAATTAAGGACTGGGTTGTGCTTGCTAAGCCAAGGGTACCCCAGAACCACAGGGTATGTGGGCGAATGGATAAGGTAGAATGACAGCATTTCCTTATGGAGTGCTCCCACTGTCAGAGTAAGAGAGCTGGTACTCTCTAGCACGCTTCCGCCCTTAATTAGGTGGCCATCCAAACCAAAACAGATACTGGAACTTTTAATGGTTGGGTAGGAACAGCAAACCGCCGTGCCAGAGAAATATCCAGAAAATTTCCAGCTGCTCCGCTGTCCACGAAAGCTAGGACATCAACACTCCCAGAGGCCAGGGAAATCTGGGCAGGTAACTGGAGGGAATTTTTATTCTCTACAAGGTAAACGCCTAGATGAACTTTTCTAGTGTCCCCGGTATTAACGGAGTTGGAGATAGGGAAAAAGTTCTGCGGATGAAATTCCTTTTCCAGTCTTCTTTCCTTTATTCCCTGATCAATGCGAATTGCCAAACACATAAAGGACTCCAGAGACTCAGGAGCTGGATATTGCACCAATATGTCCTTTATTAGTTCTGTAAGGCCCAAACGAAACTGACTGCAGAGAACTCGATTATTCCATTCACAATCTGAGGCCCACCTGCGAAATTCAGTACAATATTCTTCAGCAGAACAACGTCCCTGTTTCAAAGATCTAAGTTTAGACTCAGCAGTAGCGACTTTGTTAGGATTGTCCTACAGGAGACCCAAGGCTTGGAAAAAGGAATCTACAGATAACAATTCCGGACTGTCAGGGCACAGTCCAAATGCCCAGGCTTGTGGATCTCCTTGCAACAGTGATATAACAATACCCACTCACTGCTGTTCCGAACCAGAAGACAGTGGATGTAGCTTGAAATATAGTTTGCAACTTTCCCTAAAGTTGTGGAAATCCCTTTGGTTGCCAGAAAATCTGTCTGGAAGATGAAGCTTGGGTTCTTGAACTTCAACCTCCTGAGAAGAGGTAATCCTGGAGGCTTGTTCCTGTACGGACAATCTGGTAGAAATGTCTTGAACTATCTGAAATTGAGCCTGCAGTTGATTAGCCAGCACTTGTGCAAGGGAAGGAGGAGTAGGATCCATGGGAATAAATCCAAAGTATGTGGTGCCGGTTATAATGTTACGCTGACGGTCTGTTCACAAACTAGTAGGCGGAGGTCTTCACCTTTAGCAGTTGCCTTTCCCATAGAGCTTTATACGTTTACCGGTACTCAGATGCCCCCAGGACTTAACTCCAGATGTGGTGTAAATTTGTAATGCAAAACCGTAGCGGCAGGCCAGGAGGCAGCGTAGAAGGCAGAGGATGGTCAGACAAAAGAAGAGGTCAGAGGTCACTAGCAAGCAGAATAATCAAGTGACACGCCAAAGGTCGGGTCACTAGCAATACAGCAGGGTCCAAGGTACAGGCAAACGAATAAGGGTCACAGGCAAGCATGCAAGGTCCAAGGTACAGGCAGGGGTCATACACAGTAGTTCAATCCAGAAGGTTTACACCAAACTGCACAGGAGCAGGTTAGCAGACAGGGAACTGGAAGCTATAACCAGCAGTGAAGCTGCGACCTCACTGTCTTAAATAGTACTGAGAGCCAATCAGGACAGAGGAGAACAGGGCTGTCAATCAGCCTCAGGAGGCTGCTAATTAATTACTAGCTAGAACTAGCATAGGTAATTACATAACCAGGAAGCATGTATAAAAATATATATGAACCAGTTTAAATTATATGAGAGCTCCCCCTGGAGTTGGAGGATGTCCCTACACCCTCCTACATCCATACCACAAGGATAATCCCAAAGAATAAAAACAGAGCATAGAAACTAGAGCACGCGCCCGGCTGCTAGATCACGCCAGGATGTGGCGTACCACCGCGGCTCGTAACAATTCTGTTTTTATTTTTAGTAATTTTTGAAAAGATTGTGGATTAGTTATTTTGATTTTACACAATACTTAAAATCCTACCTCAGTATATTTCAAATTCAGTATCTCCTGCAACAATGGGAATTTTTTTTGGGTTGTTGAATACTTTTTTTGGGCATTGTACAATGAACACCGGGAGCCAACTGCAGAAAGTCGTATGCTACATAAATACAACCAACTGAATTTAGAACTCTGCCTGTTTGTTTTCCAAGGTATTTTTTATAGGATGTTTCAAGGATGGTAACCTTGCTCATACCAACCAATTGTCACATTTTCAGATAGGTGAAAGGGGTGCAGTCTACCAGAATAGAGCATCACCCAAAATGGGTATGAGTTTGATGAACTTAGGGGTGTGGCCTAAATGGATGCAATGTTGGCAGGTATGCCCTAATTTAAGTGACTCCCTAGGAACAGTTGTTGCCTCTTTCTGCCCTCTGTGAATAAACATATAGAAATATATTTCAGAGTTAATCCTTGGCGGATTTATTCCATTGTTTTTAGACCTGTTCTATTATAAAGAGCTTCTGGATCCAGGTGTGGAGATTTGCAATGGCAGAATTGGTAAATTATTTGCATTTTGCACGTGAATGGGCAATCTTGAGGTGTCCTACCGTAGAAGACCAAAGGAAGCCAAACAATATTGATGGTAAGTTCTGCAGCAGTTAGAAAATGTGTTCTCCACATGTGGATCCAGAGTCCCCATCCCTCCCCACACACTCAAATTATTTAAGGAAAATATTTAGGGAACTAATGTTTTTCATTATGAGAATGGACTGAATGGAGGATCCCCTACAAAGAGAAGCATACCCAAAACTGAAACATGGGAAAGCTACACACAACACACTATCAGCCTCCTTAAAAGAACAAATCTGGGGATGCTTCCATCAGACTATTTGATATGAAAATAGGGGATTTTTGCAGTACCCTCTGGTGTACCACTGACAGGTCCTAGGGTGCCGATGAGCATCAACCAGAGGCATGTTCACAGATTGACAGCAACATCAGTTAGACAACAGATTAGGGATGCACGGACACTGTGCCCCTGATTTTCACTCCTATACTCCCAGGATTCTACTGCTAGCACTCCGCCCAGTGCCGTAACTAGACATTTTAGTGCCCTGGGCGAGACAGGTCACCGGCGCCCCCATCTAAGTGGGAGTGTCAATAGTCGAGTGGGCATGGTCAACCTAATGTGGGGGCGTGGCTAGCGCTTTACAAGTTCTAGACCGCACTGAAACCAGTAAGGATCTTTATGTAATAAGCCTCCATAGAATCAAAGTACTTTAAATGCAGCTATCACATGCTAGCTGTATAAGAAATGAATTGGTTTTTTAAATAAAACTCACTAAAACAAATTAAAACATAATTGTACCATCTGTATCACACTGCCCCTTCATTACACTGTGCCTTCCATCACAGTTTCTCCTTTATCACACCGTGCCATGGAGCCATTTTTATCACATTGTGGCCCCTTATCACCATCACACTAAATGAATAATATATATATATATATATATATATATATATATATATATATATAGTGATTAAACAGGTGCTCAGTGTATATCACCAAAAAGTGCTTAAAGTGCTCAAATGTAAACAAATACACATACAGTAGGCTGCTCCAACTCCAAAAGCATCAATTGCAGATGCAGATAACCTAGATAAACATAAGAGAAAGGGCGCCAGACATAGTGTAAAACCATAAAATTATGTAACATAAAACAATGTGCTTCATAAGCCGCGTACCAAATAGAGAAGTGTGTCCCTTAGACTAAACGCAGTTAAAATCATGCAGATGAGTGACTTGCCAAAGAACTTGTGTTGTGGATTCCTGGAATTTCAGCCAATAGGAGCAGGAAGGGGATGGGACTTATACACAGTTATAAGTCAGTGCTCAGAGGTTACTGTCCTTCTGCTTCCGGATTCCTCCCGCCCTCCCTACAAATCTGAGATATCTTCATTGTTATTGGTTAGAGTAGGAGAGCAGTGCAGTCTGTAACTGGGCATATGGTGCTCCGGTGATCTTGTCATAGGTCACTACCCCCCTGTGGTTATGGTGTCATACCATGGTTGGTCCGTTTGTTAGGAGGACCTTTGGGCCAGTTTGTATGCTTTATACTGGCGGAGTTAAATAGGGGGCGTAGTCTTGCCGTTGGACTTGATCTTAGCACCGGCCAATAGATAAGGTATGATCCTGGGTTGGTGGTACTATGGTCTGACCTTTCCACCTTATTGGTTTTGCGTTCCTGACTGCCCTGCTCTCGTCCGTCTTACAGTCCTATTAGTTTAAATATAAATAAAGTCATTCATTCCAACTTTAATTGGTTTCCGTGTCTTTATTTGGTTTGGTAAAAGGTAATGTCACAAAGGTGTTATTTGGAGAAAACTTCCCTGCTATGCATTTTATATAAATATATCAGGCTTATCTGGTTATTGATCCAATTTCAGATCCTCCTCGAGAGATAGCAGGTTCACAGATGCACCACTAGAACTCAAAGATAATGACATAGTGTAATATGTCCATGTATCAATTTTAAAAGGTTTAATGTCCGTTCATAATACGGACATTACCTTTTGATAAAGTCTTCCCGACGAAACGCGTTAAGGATTGAAGAGGCATCGTTTTTGCTATCTATGGTCCCGTTGGAGGAAAGATCTTTGGGACTTCTGTTGTTCAGATAAGCTGTTTTATATATGTTTTAATGTACGGGCATTTAATTGCTTTTGTACCCGGATGGGTAATTAAACCTTTTAAAATTGATACATGGACATATTACACTATGTCATTATCCTTTGAGTTCTAGTGCATCTGTGAACCTGCTATCTCTCGAGGAGGATCTGAAATTGGATCAATAACCAGATAAGCCTGATATATTTATATATTTGGTACGCGGCTTATGAAGCACATTGTTTTATGTTACATAATTTTATGGTTTTACACTATGTCTGGCGCCCTTTCTCTTATGTTTATCTATATATATATATATATATATATATATATATATATATATATATATATACACACACACACATACAATATAAAGAGCCTCCTAGTGTCCGCCATACCATACAGAGAGCATTCCTGTGACCTCCATACCATACAGAGAGCATTCCTATGACCGCCATACTATACAGAGAGCATTCCTGTGACCGCCATACTATACAGAGAGCATTCCTGTGACCTCCATACTATACAGAGAGCATTCCTGTGACCTCCATACTATACAGAGAGCATTCCTGTGACCTCCATACTATACAGAGAGCATTTCTATGACCGCCATACTATACAGAGAGCATTCCTATGACCGCCATACTATACAGAGAGCATTCCTATGACCGCCATACTATACAGAGAGCATTCCTATATCATCAAAACCTGATGACAGCATAAAAATTATACAGAAGAGATATTCACCCACCTGCTTGGGATTTGGTGGCTGTGAGACAGGGAGAAGGTTAGGGCTCCCCTTACTGCAGGTCAGTGTGTGAAATATTCTGTGTTTATATTGGAGGGAAAGGGGGCAGGTATCAGCTACATGGAATTAGGGGGTGGTCTATATAAGATATAAGGAAGACGAGGGATACCTGCAGTAGTGATGGAGAGGGTGCAGAGGTTACAGCTGTATTTCGGGGGTCCAGCCAGGAGTCAGAATTGACAGGTGTCAGGGATCAGGAGAAAGGAAAACATATCTGGATAGAAATAGAGGTACCTGATATGCAGGGCAAGGAAAGGTCAATGATGAGGGTTCTGTACGGTACAGTGCACCGAGAGTTGGGAGGAGCAGAGGTAACAGGTCGGCAACTGAGAGGGCTGTCAGTAGGAGCTGGGGATGCTGGGGGGGGGGGGGGCAGTCCTGGAAGCAGAGAGCTGCTAACACACAGCATGTGATTTAACAGACCAGTGCTTAGGGAGAGAACAACTAACGGAGTTGACAGATCCCCCTCCCCCTCACTTACTTAAGGTCTGTTCTCAGCCTCCCGCAGTGTTGGCTCCTCTGCACTGACGGCATGGTGACATCATCAATGATGCTGCAGTGACAGGAGCCGGCGTTTTTTTCATAGTTCTTTTCTCTTACTAAATTCCGGGGGGTGGTGAGTCACGGGGGGGCACAATTTTTTATTTTTTTTTATATATATTTTTTTTACTATGTGCCACAGAGGGGAAGGTAGTGGGCGGCTACTGCACCCTGGGCGACGGCACCGCCCGCACCACCCTAGTTACGGCTTTAGCTCCGCCCTCCCCCTTCAGAGGAATCATGCCGAGGGGCCATTTTGCACACAGCAGCAGCAGCAGCAGAAAATAGTTGAGTTTGACCTTAATATGGACAAGTTTGTGTTCAAGACAAAACATGATGATTGTTCTAAGCAGTTTGAATGGAAAATGGACTAGCTGTGCAACAGAATGAGATATATGACTTGAAGGGTGCCATCACTGAACAAAGGTAGAAAACCACTGATCTATGTTCTCTCTCCATCCTAGTCTTCCTTTGCCTCAAGATATAACTCCAGTGAACTGAGAATTGATTATACTTGATATGAATATCAATCTTTAATGTTTAGAGAAGAATTCAAGATTGTGTTCTCAATAGATTTTATTAAAATTCCATACAGTATAACTTTGCAACAGACATAAACATTTTTCTTTTTTTTTACTTTTTATCTTTCCAATATCTTCACTTTGATTCTCCTGTTGCCTTCTGATAATTATAGATGACAACTGGTTTTTCATTACTTCTCTTTTTATAAGCTTTTGGACTTGGAAAGAAAAAAGAAATATAAATCAGAGCCCACATATAGGTGATGGTTTTTATCATATGTTTTAGGTAGATGTTGTTGTAGATGTCTGTAGATCTCAGATAAGCAGGATGGCCTATTGGTTTGTGATACAGTATGTCTGTATAATTGTATTTTTATGTACATGGTGATATCAGGGAAATGTACTGAATAAACGGAGCATGAGTTTCATAGTGTGAGGAAACTGACTAAGCATTTTGACAAATGATTAATTTCTTCTCAGTGGTAATGTAAATTAATATTAAATCATTTTAACACATAAGGATCTACCAACTCATGTTTTCTAGTGGCTCACACACTACAACATTTGATTCTTGGTCTGATTTAGCATTCACCGCTCTTTGTACTTTTTTTGTTTAATCTGGTAATAAAGGACCTGATTCATTAAGGATCTTAAATGAAGAAGTATCTTATTTCAGTCTCCTGGACAGAACCATGTTACATTGGGTGCAAACTAGTTTTCTGTTTTGCACATAAGTTAAATACTAAGCCCTAGCCAACTACACCGCACCCTACATCTCCACCCTCCTCTCTATTCATGCTCCATCCTGCCCTCTCCGATCTGCCAATGACCGTCGCCTCTCTTCCTCCCTGATCACCTCCTCCCATGCGCGTATCCAAGACTTCGCCCGCGCTGCTCCCCTCCACTGGAACAAGCTACCTCCCTCCATCAGAACTTCCCCTAATCTGTCCAGTTTCAAACGGGCTTTAAAAACCCACCTTTTTCTTAAAGCCTTCCAGTCTCCCACTTAATTTCCTACCTTTTCTTCTGCCTCTTCCCCTTCTTTCCCCTTCCCCTATCCTCCGTTCCTCCTTCTCTCCCTCTCTTCCCCCCTGTGTCTCTCTGTCTGTCTACCCCACCCCTTAGATTGTACGCTCCTTTGAGCAGGGTCACCTCTCCTCCTGTCTTCACCACTGTTAACTCTGCCCTCCTCCTCAAGGACCCTCTTCCCCCCGTCCCCTCTCGCTCCCTCCTCTCCCCTCTGGTGGTCTCCCTGTCATCCGTGCCCTCCCTCTTGGGCTCCGTCGTATGCAGACCTTCCCCTCTCCCCTCCCCCGCCCCTAGCTGTGCGGAATTACTGTGCTTATTGTTTACTGTACTGTGCTGTCTCTCCTCGTATTGTAATTTCGCTTGTCCCTGTATGGCGCTACGGACGCCTAGTGGCACCCTATAAATAAAAATTAATAATAATAATAATAATAATAATAATAATACTGACTGTTTTTTTCATGTAGCACACAAATACTTGATAGTTTATTTGTACACTCAAATTTAAAGTTGATATTTGTGTGCTACATGAAAAAACAGTCAGTATTTAACTTATGTGCAAAACAGAAAACTAGTTTGCACCCAGGGCCGGACTGGGACTAAAAATCAGCCCTGGCATTTAAAGCACACAGGCCCACGTGTTGTGGGCTCCATGCACTATATTGTTGCACACTGATGCTGGCGCAGTACAACATGATGTAGTATGAGTGTGTGTGGGGGAGGGGGGTATTTATTTCTCCTAATGACCCTCAACATTACATTATTAGCACCCCAATTACATCAATAAACACCATGACAATACATTATTAGTACCCAAATTACAGCAATAAATAACCCCCCACACACACTCATACTACATCAATCACCCCCACATTACAGCAACCGGCATCACCCCCCACATTACAGCATCCAGCATCCCCCCACATTACAGCGTCCAGCATCACCCCCCACATTACAGCATTCAGCATCACCCCCCACATTACAGCATCCAGCGTCACCCCCCACATTATAGCAATACCCTCTCCTACTTATTAGCAATACTAAGCACCAAACACACTACAACATTGCCACCAGCACGCCACCCCATACTACAGCAATACCACCAATTATACAGGCGCCACTGTAGGAAACAATGTTTTGCTTTTTTCAAATCTCCCACAAAATAGCAACAACGAACAGAGTACTTACACACACATATAGGTAACAGGTACCCTATTCCCTCAATTAAATAGTAATGGCAGAATTTTCATGAATCATTCCACATGAAATAAAACTAACATATATCTAAAAAAAACATAACTATTGAATGATCAGTTGAACCCACACGGCCGCATTAAAAGTATTTCCATCTACAGCAAAATGTCACAGAAAAATATTTTTGTTTTACTACAGTAATTGGATATGCGTCTTTTCTATTCATTTTAAATAACACAGTATATAAATTAAGGGGGATAGAGGAGGTGGGTGAGAAATAATTGGATGTGATCCATCAGTTTGATTAGATAGGAAACATCTAGATTATTTACCTGGAGGCGCCTACCGCCTTGACTCAGAGGCAGGGCTGACAAGAGGAATTTTGGGCCCCGATACAGCAACTTCTTTGGGCTCCCGTCATATTCAACAATGAAAGACTTGCCTTTGGCAGAAGTTCATATGATGCCACACCGTAGTGTGCCCAGTTCATATTATGCCACATCGTAGTGCCCCACGGTCATATTATGCCACATAGTATTACCCTCAATACATATTCGGTCATGCAGAAGTGCCCACAAATCATATTATGGCATAGTAGTGCCCCCAAATCATTAGTAAAGCTCAGATAAAAACTCATTCACAAATAAAAATTGGTACAGCATATCAGATACTGAGTGTGAGTCTCCCAAGAGCAGCTTAATACATTATTTACAATGCAAACAAAAATAGATATATTGACACAATTACAGATAAAATTTATGACAAGCAATGTTTTTTCCTCTAAATTAAAAATCTCTGTACAGATAAATATGCAAAAAACTTTACAGCGCAATAATGAGCAATACATAGTATTAAACATTATTGGATACGCTGTAGTGTCCCCAGTTCAAGAAAGGATGGTTAAAAACATATTGCACACGAGAAAATATATGAACTTACCTGATTATGGCATCCTGTGTTCTGTTCTCCTACTGGGCGCGCTGGGCGAGGAGGGATCAGCAGCTGTCAGCTCACACAGGCAGTCGGGAGCAGGAATAGAGGGCAGTGGTCGAAGCAGAAATTTAGGAGTGGGGGTATAGAAAATATAGGTGAATGGAGTATGAAGGCTTGTTTTTTTTTGTTTTTTTAACACTTGTCCCCTCTGTGCATTTCCATTCTTCATTACTACTTGTGTTTTATGATGGCTGCATCCCTGACATTCCCATTCTTAAGATGTCTCTCCCTTTACACTTTCTTTTACCTATGCCCCTGCACCATCTTCTCCTTTGTCCCTCTCACTTAACCCCCTGCACCACCTTCTCCGCTGGCTCTCACACATCTTCCTGTACCACCTACTCCCCTGGCTCTCTCACACGTCTTCCTGCACCCTCTACCCCCCGGCTCTCTCACTCCTCTTCCTGCACCCCCTACCACCCTGGCTCTCTCACCCCCTCTCCCAGAACCCCCTTCCCCTTTGGCTCTCTCACCCCCTCTCCCAGCACCCCCTGGCTCTCACCCCCTTTCTCAGCACCCCCTTCCGCTCTCTCACCCCCTTTCCCAGCACCCCCTTCCGCTCTCTCACCCCCTTTGGCTCTCTCACCCCCTCTCCCAGCACCCCCCGGCTCTCACCCCCTTTCCCAGCACCCCCTTCGGCTCTCTCACCCCCTCTCCCAGCACCCCCTGGCTCTCATCCCCTTTCCCAGCACCCCCTTCGGCTCTCTCACCCCCTCTCCCAGCACCACCTTCCACTCTCTCATCCCCTTTCCCAGCACTCCCTTCCGCTCTCTCACCCCCTCTCCTAGCACCCCCTGGCTCTCACCCCCTTTGGCTCTCTCACCTCCTTTCCCAGCACCCCCTTCGGCTCTCTCACCCCCTCTCCCAGCACCCCCTGGCTCTCATCCCCTTTCCCAGCACCCCCTTCGGCTCTCTCACCCCCTCTCCCAGCACCATCTTCGGCTCTCTTACCCCCTCTCCCAGCACCCCCTGGCTCTCACCCCCTTTCCCAGCACCCCCTTCCGCTCTCTCACCCCCTTTCCCAGCACCCCCTTTGGCTCTCTCACCCCCTCTCCCAGCACCCCCTGGCTCTCACCCCCTTTCCCAGCACCCCCTTCGGCTCTCTCACCTCCTTTCCCAGCACCCCCTTCGACTCTCTCACCCCCTCTCCCAGCACCCCCTGGCTCTCACCCACTCTCCTAGCACCCCTTGGCTCTCACCCCCTTTCCCAGCACCCCCTGGCTCTCACCCCCCCCCCCCCCCGAAAATCGCGGCACCCCCGCGACCACCCTCTGAAAATCGCGGGCACCCCCCGAAAATCGCGGCACCCCCGCGACCCCCCCTCCAAAAATCGCGGGCACCCCCCGAAAATCGCGGCACCCCCGCGACCCCCCCCCTCCGAAAATCGCGGGCACCCCCCGAAAATCGCGGCACCCCCCCCTCTTCAGTAAAAAAAAAACAAATTAGAAAAAAAAACAGGAAACTCACCAGTGTAACTGGCTGCACAGCATAACGGGGAAGGGAGCTGGGGAGCGCGCAGCAGAGGTGGCTGGTTCCTGGAACCACCAGCCACCAAGAAGACAGGGGGAGTTGGGCCGGCCCATATAGCCATCGGCCCTTCTGGCATTTGCCAGAAGTGCCAGATGGCCAGTCCGGCCCTGTTTGCACCCCTTGCATTGTAACATGGTTTTGTCCAGGAGACTGAAATACAATGAATCAGGCCCAAGATTATTATCTGGCTGTATTCCTCTCTGGTATCTGCTTTATCTAAATTGCTTCTTGCTTACTGTCCTCTGTTCTATGTCATGTGAGATGTTGTAGGACCACTCCGCTCCTCCCCATATACTGATGATAGAACAGTCTTTGTGCCTTAAAAAGTTGCAATGATTTCCTATACAGGTAGCTATTAATAGTATCAACTTATATTCTCATGCTTTATCTACACATCTATCTTACCTCTAACACAGTATCACTATTTGTTTGATATCACAGAATAATATCTACAAGTAGAGGGTAAACACAGTTAATACAAGGTAGCCACTTAACAACCACTCACCAATCATTTCATACACAGTGTTTATACTGAACAATAAGTAAGTTAATGCACAAGTAGATTTAACGCATTGGGGTTGCTACATTATATATACTTCTAATGTTGTGGCGGCACGGTGGCGAAGTGGCTAGCACTTCTGCCTCACAGTGCTGGGGTCATGAGTTCAATTCCCGACTATGGCCTTATCTGTGTGGAGTTTGTATGCTCTCCCTGTGTTTGCGTGGGTTTCCTCCGGGTGCTCTGGTTTCCTCCCACAATCCAAAAACATGCTAGTAGGTTAATTGGCAGCTATCAAAATTGACCCTAGTCTCTCTCCCTCTCTGTATATGTTAGGGAATTTAGACTGTAAGCTCCAATGGGGCAGGGACTGATGTGAATGAGTTCTCTGTACAGCGCTGCAGAATCAGTGGCGCTATATAAATAAATGTTGATGCTGATGTTGTGGACACATTCCCAAATACACCCTTTAGGTGAGATATCTCTATCCGCTGCTGGAAGGCTGGTGCAATGATACACAATAATGATGATGACAGCATCACTGTCTAGACACTTTTCATTGGCTCCTTGCATATTTACCCCTCCATCACTTAAATCATTAGCATCAAGGCTATATTATACCAAGTTGTGGCATTTGGACTACTGCAGGAAAAGAGATTCCCATTTAATTTAAAGGGGAAAATAATAGATTTGGAGGCGTTTGAATTTAAATATATTTTATATGCAAAATGCAACTTTCATATTTATTAATAATGGTCAAGACAGTATTCTTTCTTGTATAAATAACACTTCATTACATTATAATGTGTACTGCATTATGTAATGGTGGGCGGGGCCAGGATGATGCAATTCGGTGTGAATTAGGCGGATATGGGAAATGGCACGCTTTTGCTTAGAGTCCAGGAGAACTACTATAAGTCTCCCAGACATTCCCAAATAGTAGGAAACTATGTCTTGGAATTATCTTGCATAAGCACTAAATCATTTAAAAAGAAAGCCTCATCTCGTTGATAGAGGGATCTCTTGTCTTCTTAGGACAACAGTTGAAAACTCTTATTAGGATTAGGAGTAACCAGGACTAAGCCAGAGGTTGTGGGTCAGAAGCAAACAATAGGATTCACAAAACAGGCCAGAAGGTCAGAGCTTGTAGCAGACAATAGTCCAGAGAGTCAAGCCAAGAGGTCAGGGGCAGTCAGCAAACAAGCGCAGTCCAGAAACAAGCCAAAGGGTCAAAACAATTAATCAAGCAGCAGTTCTCAGTACAAAGAGCAGGCTCGGTAATTGCAGGATAAGCTTTCCCTGCCTTTTAAACTTAGGAGAGCCAATCAGAAAAAGAGGGAGAAGGCACATCCCCACGACAGCATGGTCACACGCCTCAGCAGCCTGTCAACAGCAGGGGAAGAAGCATGTAAAGGCGTCACTCTACTTCGGGATGCGAAGGAAAGTAAATGACGTTCCAGCTAACTGGGCAACAAGCGGGATGCAGCTATCTCAGATAACAATCGAGCTGGCATGGCTAGCGCTGCAACTCATAACAATTAGACATTGTTGTCATGCAAGGGGTTCAAATGCATTTTTTGTTTGCATGCAGGGAAAATACTCTAAATCTGTCCCATATTTTAAATTTACCCCTACAGCACAACATGGCTTTGCCAAGGTGCCAAACTGCACCTTCCAACTGTATGAACTATAAACCGTTTTATGAACAAATCCAAACATGTCCCACATTTGCACAATGTCAGAAAAAGTTCACTCACAGTAGTTTTTTCTTATTCAATTAAAAGTCTCCAGGTACAACAGTGTGGAATGTTTTGTATGTAATTGGAACGGATTCAATATAGCATGAACAATAAACTGCAACTGACACTCTGGGCCTGATTCATCAAGGCATGCATGCTGAGAGCAAAGTGCGTTTGTTTAAAAAAAACTCCAATGCCTATGTGGAATATACATTCGCAAAAGAAAAAAAATATTGATTTAATGTTACCTGAGATGAGATGCCCAAAGCTTTATTCAGACATTGCTGCACGCGCTCCAGTTTGGCACGTCCTTACTATATAATGACCATGTGCCTTGATGGATCAGGCCCTCTGAATTTTGTCCAACCAGAATCAAAATATTCCAGGCTGGTTACAGCACCTAAACACTCTATACTCATCTGTCCAAACACTACTTATCTGCTACATCCTCAGTGTTGAAATTGCTTAACAGCCGTCCAATGGTTAAAGCTCAGGAACCAGCAAATGACATAAGCTTGAAGATCAATGACTGTAAAGTGTTCTACAGGAAATTGGTAATTCATTGTGGCTTATTTTTATGTACAAAGCTATTACCAATGACTGCTAAACCTCAGATATTGGAGTGCCTTCTAAATGAGTCATATGATAAAGGCTGATAATGTGGATATATGTAGCTCTATTTACGAGAGAAGTAATATATATATATATATATATATATATATATATATATATATATATATATATATATATTTACACACACATACAATACAAAGAGCCTCCTAGTGTCCGCCATACCGTACAGAGAGCATTCCTGTGACCTCCATACCATACAGAGAGCATTCCTGTGACCTCCATACCATACGGAGAGCATTCCTGTGACCTCCATACTATACAGAGAGCATTCCTGTGACCTCCATACCATACAGAGAGCATTCCTATGACCGCCATACTATACAGAGAGCATTCCTGTGACCTCCATACCATACAGAAAGCATTCCTATGACCACCATACTATACAGAGAGCATTCCTGTGACCTCCATACTATACAGAGAGCAATGACCGCCATACTATACAGAGAGCATTCCTGTGACCTCCATACTATACAGAGAGCATTCCTGTGACCTCCATACTTTAGAAGTGGTTATATGTAAAGTATAAGTGAATGGAATTTGATTGTTTTACAGTGAAGGTTGTCGAAGTCGTATAATTGGATGAACGAAAGTATATTGGTTAATATTGTGTTACCGTGCGTTTGCGATCAGTATGCCACGGTACACGTGGCATGGCGCGATCATGCAGTAAAATACGCACACACTCGCACTCGCACATTTAGCTATTTATATATTTCATATTATAATGGTTCCATTCCCCAGTGTATTTATGAGCAGATGGTATTTAGTCTATAGTTATACATATATTTTAAGGTCATATGTACACTTTAGTGATATTTAAGAATCAGGTTACAGGAAACATGTCATGTTTAGTATCATTTGAATCCCCTATTCATCAGCAGTTGTCCGGTTCATTCGCCAAAGAGATCGCACATTGCATACTCTAGTTAGCGATGTTAGGGAATAAATGTTCAAACTGTTACTGCCTGTGTATTGTGAATAGATTAGCTTAAACTGGTTTCTGGGCGGGAGAATTATCTGGAATGTTGACCCTCACCCTTGCAGGGGGTTGTTTGAACTAGCCTATGACCTGTTTACACTGGACCCTCCTGAAGCCTGGACCTATAGAAGCAAGCCACGTCATCTGCATTGTTCTCTCTGTAACACTGAGTGTATATAATACAGCTCTAGCTGGTATTAGCCCAGTTTTCTCTGATCACAGTATTCTGGAGTGAAGTACTGTACTCTGGTACCAGTGGAGCGCAGCTTAGCGAGCGCATGCGGGCGCGGTATGTATGTATCTTTTTGGTATTGGCTGTACTGTATTATAATTATGTATTGAACTGCTAAATTTTGCATCTGCTAAAATAAATTACTTTGTGCTTTGGAAACACAACACAATCACTTAGACAATGCTTATTTGAAACCGATAAAATTACTTTAATAAGGTAGTAGATGAAGTGGCAGTATAGCATGACACAGATACCAGCTCACTTCAACCAGTAGTATCAGTGTACTAGATTAACAGTTAGAATAAGCAAATAGCAAAGATGCTGTTCAAAAAGCACTTCACGAAATGCGTAGGAACGTGGTCTGATGTTCATCATCATCATCACTATTTATTTATATAGCGCCACTAATTCCGCAGCGCTATTTATATAGTGCCACTAATTCTGCTGACTCATTCACATCAGTCCCTGCCCCATTGGAGCTTACAGTCTAAATTCCCTAACACACACACACGCACACACACACACACAAAGAACTAGGGTCAATTTTGTTAGCAGCCAATTAACCTACCAGTATGTTTTTGGAGTGTGGGAGGAAACCAAAGGAAACCCACGCAAACATAGGGAGAACATACAAACGCCACACAGATAAGGCCATGGTTGGGAATTGAACTCATGACCCCAGTGCTGTGAGGCAGAATTGCTAACCACTTAGCCACCATGTTCACACTTCATTGTTCATCACTCCACAACAACACAAATGAATCAAGAGCATTGGCAGTGCATTTAAAATGCATATTTGCGATATGTTTTTATTAGCTCTTTATATGGTACGCTTGTTTCCACTAATGTGGTAATTGCTGAGTAAAAAGGATTAATTGCACTATAGCGCGCCCCCTTTCTTTTGGTTTTTTTTATAGATTGTGTTACCTAGAGAAAAAATGGATTTTGCAAGGTGAAACTGCAGGTCTTCAAGGACATTACTGAAACACGATCATTGTTGTCGCTCTTAAGTGGATTTTCTTAAGTTAGGAGTTGTCATTCTTAAGTGAATATATGTAAATATTATATATTCTCTCTGTACCGCTCTCCAGTCCTTCAGCTAACAAACTGCCTTCTGTTGCAGCCAAATATTTAAAATTTTGACCTTATCAGTCCAGAGCACCTGCTGCCATTTTTCTGCACCTCAATTCCTATGTTTTCGTGCATAGTTGAGTTGCTTGGCCTTGTTTTGACATTGAAGTTTGGCTTTTTGGCCAAAATTCTTTCATGAAGACCACTTCAGGGTAGACTTCTCTGAACAGTTTATGGGTGTACCTGGGCCCCACTGTTTTTTTTCCAGTTCTGAGCCGAAGGACTGGAGAGCTGTACATTAATGAGTGTTTGTAGGCAACAGTGAAGCATGGTGAAGATTCCTTGCAAGTTTGGGTCTGTATTTCTGCAAATGGAGTTGGGGATCTGTTCAGAAATAATGGTGTCCTCAATGCTGAGAAATACAGGCAGGTACTTATCCATCATGTAATCATGTAATACCATCAGGGAGGCGTCTGATTGGCTCCAAAATTATTGTGCAGCAGGACAACGACCCCAAACATACAGCCAATGTCATTAAGAACTATCTTCATCGTAAAGAAGAAAAAGGAGTCCTGAAAGTGATGATATGGCTCAGACAGAGCCCTGATCTCAACATCATTGAGTCCGTCTGGGATTATATGAAGAGACAGAAGAATTTGAGCAAATCTACATCCACAGAAGATCTGTGGTTAGTTCTCCAAGATGTTTTACAACAACCTTCTTGCCGAGTTCCTTCAAAAACTGTGTGCCTAGAAGAATTGATGCACTGATGCTGTTTTGAAGGCAAAGGGTGGTCACACCAAATATTGATTTCATTTAGATTTCTCCTCTGTTCATTGACTTTGCATTTTGTTAATTAATAAAAATAAACTATTAACACTTCTATTTTTGAAAGTCTGCTTACTTTGCAGCATTTTGTTCCACACCTGAATAAAACTTTTGCACAGTATTGTATATGTATATATATATATATATATATATATATATATATATATATATATTTACATCTTATTTCTCCAGCCCCCTATGTTTGATGGACCATTCCACCACCATTCAGATTCACAGTCTACTCATATACTGTTCAGAAAGAAAGTGAGAGACACAGTTTGTCTCTTAGCGTTTTTTCATTGATGCGCTATAATACCAGATTGGAGCATTGATCTGATTTAAGTGTTGCAGTCATGCCTGCTGCTTGTTATAAAAGCAAGTCCCTGCTGCTGATCACTGGCACTGTATGCTTTCTCTTCAGAGCACTGTTCCAAGGAGACTGCTGCTGCCAGATTGCATTCATAAAAAACTGATCTGGAGTGGAACAGTGACATAGGTGGATTCTGTGCAATGGTAAATCCTCCGGGTGCCCAGCTGCCTTAGTAGAATTTCATTTTGGAATCCCTGAATGCCCACTGGTGAACAAAGCATTCTGGGGATTCAAATGCCTTACAGTGTCTGTGGCCACACATTACGTTTCCTGTTGCCCGCAGACAACACTCCATTCCCTCTGAGCCTAGCACTTATAGGAGATGACAGAAGGGAGCAGGGCCAGGAGTAGCACAGGTGGCAGTTACATGGGGCCTGGCAGCTGGTACCCCTGCTACCTTGGTAGTTATCACAACTAGCCACTAATCTATTCTATATAACCCATAAAAATAAAAACAATATAATTGTACAGTCACAATAAAACATAACATTTTGAAATAACTTCAGATATACTAACAGCTATAAGAATATTATTACATTAATAATAAATTAACTACAACTCATTGCAACCACTATTTTAGTGTATAAGAGCAGCATACTTAAAACTTATAGAGCCAAAATGTAACTATTAACAACAGACAAGTACTACATCACTGATATAAGGATCCATTAAACAAGTGTACATGTGTATATGATTTAACTGCCCAACTACTATGATGTAGTTGGGCAGTTAGCTTACTGCACTTATCAAATCTACACTATGTAAGCATATTGTAGTGTTTCAACTATACATAGTGGGGAATTGTAGGCTGTAGAATGGTATTTTGTTTGCAAGTTAAAAGGCATCTAAAATGAGTTAAAGTGAAACTAGAGCTGAAAAAAATATTGTGATATGTGGTAGAAGATCTGTAGAGTCTTACCTATCTATCCATTAATGTCAGAACACTTCTGTATGGAGAAAAAATTAATCAGAAGGTGCTCAATGACTTCATCCCTTGTCCTTAGTCAAAGAATCATTTATGAACATCACATCAAAGTTAACCCTCCTACCACTTTATAACCACTCCTTTTATTAAATAATATTTTCAGTATTTCTCCTAAAATACTACTAGATGTAGCCTCATTTATGGCTTATATTATTCTTGAGAGTCAGAGGACATCAAGGGGTAAATGTATCAAGCTGAGAGTTTTCCGGCGGGTTTGAAAAGTGGAGATGTTGCCTATAGCAACCAATCAGATCCTAGCTTTCATTTTGTAGAATGCACTAAATAAATAATAGCTAGAATCTGATTGGTTTTTCAAACCCACCAGAAAACTCTTAACTTGATACATTTACCCCCAAGAATGTTTCAATCATGTTAAATGTATGGGACAACACATATAGACCACCAGTTCTGAACTAGTGCAAAATTAAAGATGTTTTGTGAAGTGAAAATGGTGGTATGACCTTCCACTCAGCAAGGAACATCCGCGCTAAGCGGAAGGGCAGTATTATGAGAGGATGTACTAAAAGTACTTCCTGTTATCCCATTATCTTGTTTCAGTAGTCTTTCTCTGCTTAATGAAATCTTGTTTTTGCACTGGTGCAAAAGTAGGCACAACATTGCACCTGCTCTGTACTTAGCAAGAAATGCCTTCCCTCTAGCCAAATCCTCAGCCTGTACAGATGTCTTTATCTTCGCTAATGCTCCCATCTTGCTCCATAAAACTCATGCACTTTTACTGAAATCAAGATAAACAGCAGGACCGAAATGTTTTTGTACTGTGCCTCAGTAAATGACCTCCACTAACTTTAAACAATGAACATGCAACCCTTTTACCACTATTGTATTAGGGCATGAAGGTCCTATTGGGGGAATGAAAGGATAGGGGCCCATTAAATAGGGAGCAAGGTGTACCTTGTCAATAAGACAAATTTACAAACATTAAAAAATATTAGTATAGAGAAATATATTTCTTCCTGTAACTAATGATTATCAATGACCTGATTCTGGATTCACAATCTGTGTGTTGCTGGAGTGACACCAGATCTGTTTCTGGACCCCTGAGATGGTGCTTGGCTGCCAAGCTGTGGCCTGTGTGGCTACTTTTTTGCGACTTGCCTGGTGATGGGCCCTTACTAGTGCATGGTTGGGGCATGTCTAGTCCAGGCACCCCTGATGTAGCTTGGCTGAGGGGCTGTTGCTTGGTCCCACACTCCTGCTTGGACTTGCAACTGTGCTGGTTTAAGGACTGCCTGCTGCAGTGAGCCTGTCCCTGATCCTTTTGTCTTTTGCCCCTGCATAGGCAAACCGAGGGGGGTTTCCTAGTGCCTGGAAACCCCCCTCAAGCCTGGGCCACTGTATAATTGAGGTGGCTGGACCCTGCCCTCGCTTCACACGGCTCTGTTTGAAAAGAGAGAGCTGCGTGCATCTAACTGTAGTGCATGCAGCATTGCCCATGTATATTATAGGGATAGGGAGAGTTGGAGAGCAGCCAAACACTGTTTAATATTATAGCCATGCCCCAAAGCATGCTGGTCTAGCCCACTGGTGGCGTGGTGTGAAAACCCCCCCTCTACATATCCTGCGTGTGTGTTTGTGTGCGAAGCCTGCAATGGGTCAGATGGAAATGCTCTAAGGCATGATAAACGACCGATTGGCCCGATATCGCATTAGTGTGTACTCAGCAATGATGAATGATTATCATTCCAAAGCACATCATATCATTTCATTTGATTTTAAACCGAACTAAAAATCCCGTTCAATGATGGAATGATGTTCTTCCAATACTGCAGTGTATATGTACTCACAACCGGCAGTGTCCATAGATCTCTATGAAGTGTGCAGAGTCCCGATCTTTTCAATTGATAGTTATGACAGATGAAGAGCACAGACCTGAAGGTAAATCGTGTAAAACGTGTTCAGTGTGTACACATGAATCGACATGCTGTTCGGGCTTTTTTTCTTTTTCCAGACATGGTAAAATCGTTAACTATATTGAATCGGGAGAAATTTTCTGTAGTGTGTACCCAGTATTAAAATCCTATAGCGCTCAGTGATAGAACATATAACTCCACATATACAAACTGCATATCAATTAACATATGTCAATGAAAACGTGCACTGGGTGGACCTTAGTTACACCCATGCACTTGCTAACATGCAGCAAATACCCCTTTGGGGTGATCCAGTGTATTGTTTGTATTAAATATGGACTAAAAGCTGAAAGAAGCATGAACCAGATAATAAATTGTACCGTTATAGACTAAAGTCTAGAAGACAGTGTTGTTCCACACAATAAATCAGTCTTCCAAGTTCCGTGGAGATGTATCATCCGTTTGGAAGAGCTGTGTTCCTGGATAGAAATTCAACCTCCCGATGGTGAGCGCTGCTGGTGGTCTCAGTGTCCAATCCAAGGATCGTGAGTAATGCTGGGTAATGTAGTTCGTATATGGTAATAGATCCTCCAGCGTTGGACACTGTATAATCACAACCACCGACAATTTGAACATCCATTTCATTTCCTCTTTGTTGATATAATCACCCCCCCTCCAATCTGGTCTAATTTGGGTCAGTGCCATAAATTTCAAACCAATGGGGTTACCTCCATGGTGTGCTGCAAAATGCTGGGATACACTATGCAGCATATTCATAACGACCCTTGTTTCGTTGTCCAGCTTTTGATGCAGCTGCTTCCGCTAGTCTGTAGGCCTCCTTTAGTTCTTGTTTCAGCTGCTCCACATATTTCAAATGGGGCTTTTCTTGGGGATCAGCAGTGTCCATTCCAAAACAGATATCGATTGGTAATCTAGCCTCCCTTCCAAACATTAAGAGATATGGGGAGTACCCCGTGGACTCGTTTTTCGTGCAATTGTAGGCGTGGACCAAATGGCTGATGTGCCTACTCCAATGTGCCTTTTTTTTAGTGTCCAAAATGCCCATCATGCTGAGAAGGGTCCGATTAAATCTCTCCGGCTGCGGATCTCCTTGGGGATGGAAAGGAGTAGTCCTGGACTTCTTTATCCCGCAAACCTCGCACAGTTCTTTTATTAGCTTGCTCTCAAAATCCCGACCCTGATCTGAATGAATGCGGGCAGGCAGTCCATAGTGGACAAAGAACTTTTCCCATAGGATTTTTGCCACGGTCACAGCTCTCTGGTCTTTTGTCTGGTAGGCTTGAGCATAACGGGTGTAATGATCTGTCACCACTAGAATGTTACACTTGTTGCTTTCATCCGGTTCCACTGATAGAAAGTCAATACAGACTAACTCTAAAGGCCCATTGCTGGATATATTCTTTAAGGGGGCAGCCTTTTCTGGGAGGGATTTTCGAAGTATGCATGTCCCACAAGATTTACAATAACTCTCAATGTCTATCTCCATTTTCGGCCAGTAGAATCTATCTGAAATTAAACTCATGGTCTTCTCTATTCCCAGGTGGCCGTGTTTATCATGCAACGCACGGAGAACCATGGGACGGTGCTTCTTTGGCAATACTAGCTGTTTCCTCTCTCTGCCATCTTTGCGGCTGGTTTCTCTATACAGTAGCCCCTGCTTCACCACCAATGACTCTCTCTGTCTGCTTAGCAAAATAGCTTCCTCCGTTTTCAAACTACTCGGGTGGATTCTTTGTCTGTGTTTAACAGACCACCTAACTGCTGCTATAGAGGAGTCATTCTGCTGATCTTCTTTGACTTGGCTTGAACTCAACTTCTGAAGATCACTGAGCTCCATTTGACTCAGCCAGCAATATTGTCTTGGTAGTGCATCTGTCGTTGCCCCTAGAGCTGTTAAGCATTCTTTGACTGGAGGCACGACCACACGTCCCTCGTGACACATCCCCTTCACCTCTGGAGCTGGCAACTCTATCCATTCTTCTTCCTGAGATTCCACAAACCTTCCCGGTAATCTTGACAAAGCATCGGCATCTACATTTCTTCTCCCAGGCCTGTACTTTATTGTGAAATTGTAAATGGCCAGCGCCGCCAACCATCTGTGCCCAGTTGCATCTAGCTTTGCTGTGGTCTGCACATATGTGAGGGGATTGTTGTCTGTATGCACTTCGAATGGTACTCCATACAAGTAGTCGTGAAGTTTGTCAACAACTGCCCACTTAAGGGCCAGGAACTCCAACTTATGCACCGGGTAGTTCCGTTCACTGGGTGAGAGACCTCGACTGATGTAATAGACTGGTCTTAACCTTCCTTCTTGCACTTGGTATAGCACTCCCCCAAGTCCCTCAAAGGAGGCATCTACATGCAGAATGTATGGTAACTCTGGATCGGCATATGCCAGAACAGGCGCTTGAATCAGGCAGGTTTTCAATCCTTCAAAAGCTTGTTCGCAAGCCTCACTCCACCTTTCCCCGAACGCATCATTTACCCGGAACAATGGTTTCTCTTTCCGATGGGAACCTCTTGGAGCAGGATAACCTCGAGTTAGATCTGTAAGAGGCTTGACAAGTTTACTGTAGTTTGGGACAAACCTTCTGTAATAGCCACAGAACCCCAAAAAAGACCTTAATTCCTTCAGTATTGTTGGTCGAGGCCATTCTTTCACCGCTTCTATCTTCGCTGAATCTGTAGAAATTCCTTCCCGATCCACAACATATCCCACATACTTGACCTGGGTTTTACAGAAGCTACACTTGTCAAGGGACAACTTCAACCCTTTCTTTATTAAGCGATCCAATACCTTGAGGAGTCTTTCGTTGTGCTCATTCAATGTTTGGCCAAATACTATCAAATCATCCAAGTATACCAGCACTTCCCTGAAATTCATGTCACCCACAACATCATCCATGCATCGTTGGAAAGTGGCTGGAGCCCCTGATAATCCTTGTGGCAATCTTTTGAACTGAAAGAATCCAACCGGGCAGATGAAGGCGGTTTTCTCAGCATCCTTCTGACTCATCAATATCTGATAGTACCCGCTGCGTAGATCTAGCACAGAAAACCACTTGCTTCCCTGAAGACAATCAAGGGCTTCGTCTATCCTAGGGACAGTGTACTGATCAGGAATCGTGCGCTTGTTTAATGTCCGGTAGTCCACGCACATCCGTATTTTTCCCGTCTTCTTTCTAGCCACCACAATAGGAGAAGCATAGGGACTCTCAGATCTCTCAATCACATCATTCTCTAGCATCTCCCTTAAATGTTCCCGAATATCATCCAAATCAGCAGGGGCTAGGCGTCTTGACCGTTCTCGGAAAGGTCTGTCGTCCGTTAGCCTTATGTGGTGCTCCACTCCTGTCGCTAGACCTAAATCCCAGTCCCCCGAAGAGAAGGCAGCCTCTCTTTGTAGCATTTGCATAACTAGCCAGTGTCGGTCTTCTTGACTAGCATCACTACCATTAAAGCATTGATCAAAACTTCCTATTTGTAATGTGGTTTCTTTCTGAGATTTTTTTTCCTCTTTCTTCTTATAAGCAGCAAGGCACATAGGATGAATCTTAAGTGTTTTACTATAACTTGCTCCTCCCACCTCTTGGCACCAGTTGGCCAGTATCTCGAACAAATGGGAGTTAGTTCCAATAATCACTGAGATATCTCGAGGTTCTCCTTCGGCCTCAGGACAGACAAGTGCAAGCACGTTCACCTCTTCTTCTATTCCAGCTACTTCCCGTGGGAACTTCAAAGGTACAGTGATGTACCCAAGGTAGGGATAATTCTTGTCACTCAGACCCCAGATGGTCAGTCCACACAATGGCTTTATGGGCAAGTCAGATAGATTATCTCGGTACCACTTCTCGAACACAATGGACACCTGTGAACCACTATCTAGCAAGGCCATACAAGGTCTCCCATTTAGACATGCCGGCACGTGAGGAGAGGGTCCCAGCAATCCTTTGGGCAAAAGACCCCATTCCAGGTGAGAGTTCCCCACAGTGTTAATGTCAGCTTTCTTTAGAGGGCCAGTGTGGGGGTTCCTGGTCCTCCCTTTCAGTTTTCCGAAAGCTTCCTATCCCGGTGGGATGGTGAGGGTGACCACCTTCCTCCCTTCCTCTGAGGACATTGTCTAGCGAGATGCCCAACTTCTCCACAAGTGAAACAATTGTTCTGTTTCCGAGTAGTGTTAGCTTCGAGAACTTGCCGGGGGTGGATGTTCGGGTGCAGTTGCTCGGTAGTGTGGTATTTCAGCATCTGTGCTTGAATCTGCTTCTGCATCTCCAACAACTGAGCAATCTGCTCACCTTGTTTCTCCACAATCTTCATTAACTCAGTGCTGGGAAGGTCAGCCTCGGGCTTTGACTGTACGACCTTGACTTTCTTGGTCACCCTCTCTCGGGATTTAACTATAGCTTCCTCTTGTTTAACATCTTGTATCAACTGAAGAAAAGTAGGTGATGGTTGTCCCAGTTGAGCATTTCTTATCTTCATCGCTACTGGGTCATGGGACAGAGCACCCCGTAACAACTGTTGCATACGCCTGTCGTCTACTTCTGCTAGGGGTATTCCTTTCTTTGACACAATAAGGTGGATCAGCTTGTCCAGCCGATAGATATAATTGGACAATGTCTCCCCTGACTCCTGATAGGTGTGGCGTAGCTGATAGAGCAGATCTGTTGCATCCTCTGCCATTCCATATTCCTGATCTAGAGTCGCTAAGTAGTGTCGTGCAGTGGCTTGGGGGTCACTTCTCCGTACAGCTTGGATTAGTTCTCCAGCGGGACCTCGCAGACTTTCAACGATCCGCTGTCTCTTATAGGGTTCGAAGCAATGCCATTCCTCCAGGTATTGGGAAGCCATCTCTTTCCATGCCTCGTAAGTTTCTTCCCCAGTAGGGACTGGTTTTATTCCTGAGAAGAGCCGGAGCCTTCTGTAGCCCCCTTCATGCTGTGACTTTCCTAACTGGTCTACCAGTTTCTGTACAGCAGTGAGGAACAGTTCGCTTTGATCCTCATCAGTTTTCCTAGTACTGGAGGGTGACTGAGAATTCTCTTCCCTGGCCTGAGGGAATACTTGTCGGTTAATATCTCCATCTGGAAGTTCAGCATTAAGAGGTGCTGCGACTAGCTGTTTTGGCTTTAACGGTATCACAATATGCCATTGTTGTTTTTGTGGCCCAGAAACGAGGGAGGGAAGAAAATCTTTATCCAATTCTGCTTGCGTCTCACAGAGGATCAGACTGGTCTTATGCTGATCTCTACCTTTCCATCCAAGGATTTTAGGATGTTCTACCCCATAAATCCTGTGGAGCACATGCAGGACTTCCTCATCTGTCACTCCCTGAGAGTCACCATAGATCCCTAAACATCGAGTTGGGGCCACAGTCTGTTGTTCACACCACAGAAACACTTCTTCTCTTATACTATCCATGACGTCTGTGCTGATGGGTTTCACTGAGTGTGTCTTCAGTATCTCAGCAGTGCCTCCACTGTAACACCCCCTTGTGTATTAAGCGTTGTGAGGGTATATATATATATTGAACCACGCAGATGCTTCTCACCTTGGTACTTGGTTTTCAGTGCCTCCACCCGAATCTCTGCTTTCTCTTCTGGGGGGTGTTCAAAAGATACACCAGGGGGAGATTCGGGAAACCCCCTGCCCAGTATTAACACTCTGTGACAAAATGTGTGCTGCAAAAGCCAGCCAGGCACATTTATTTAAATGGAAATCCTAAATGCAGCTTTGTAATTTTATAGAAAAATATACTTTGGTATAATTTGAAATAATAGTGCAAACAATACAATACAGTAATAAAACAAGTGTGGATGAAAGTGGCGCACCACTTCTTACTATGCACACCAAGTTAACACAAAAACTCGCAATAAATCAATAACAGCATACAATATAATATAATATATAACAATATAACCATTAACTGTCACAGCTTTATACACATGAAAAAATATATCAGATATCTTACTTGCTCCTGATACTGTGAATATCTTGCAGGGTGAATTTATATATTTTCCCTTATAGCCCTACAATGTACTGCCAAACACACACAGCAGTATTCAAACACACCACACAAATAGAGCAGTGCACTGCAAGTTGGGGCCCTTCTGTATGTATGCAGCATGGCATGGAAACATCATGTGTCCAGTTTGCAGATTTTGGAGATCTTTAAATCACTTGCAGTGAGGTACAGCAGTCACAGTATGCAGACCCTCCTCTAGCAACAACTGTAAAATCCTTTCTAATTTGTATCCTGGGACTTGTAGTTCCACAAGTGCTGATTAGACACACACTTGGTGCATATTTACCTGCCCACCCATCTATCCCTAACTCTTCAGCCCTTGTGGCCAGATATAGTCCAAACCCCACTTGAACAACAACAGATAGATAAAAATAACCAGTAACTTTTCTGCACCAGTGTGTCACAGGTCTGAACTTGATTATCTCCAAAATGGCTGACTTGTAAAATGTCCTTCTTCAGAGATGCATGCAAACCTCCTCCTACAGCTTCAAACTGTGGCTTCCAGCAGGTTCTGTTCAGAACTGCACCGAGCTTTGATATCTCTGCAGACTGCTCTCTCTGCTCAGATCACTCATCCAGTGCCCTTCTGCCTAGGGTCACCTATCTGAACTGGTCACACAGCTCAGTCTCTCCCAGGATGCTCCTCTCTCCCTCTCTCTCTCCGCCCTCTGGTTTCTCAGTCTTCTTAGGCTCCGCCCCCTCTTCATAACAGCTTTCTGGGAGATGTAGTTCCTTCTCCTTGACTGGTAAATAGCTATATGCATCTCTTTTCTTACTGATGCAATTGTGATTATTAGCCCCTGGGTGCTCAAGTCCAACTGCAGCATCCCCAGGGGTTACATGCAAAAGAAACAAAGTTTTAAAAAAATAAAATTTTGAAAAGATTTAGATTTTAAATCTCTATTTTTCTAATAGCGAAAAATAATAACGACAATGAATCAGGAGGTCCTGTGTGTCTTTTTAAATAGTGAGGATATTGTGATTAATTCATGAAATGAACAGTAGAAATATATCATGTAATAAACTACTTGTGCAAGGTTGATGCAGCCAGAGAAAATCTACATTTATTCAAATGGAATCCCTTACCTAAATTCAACCTTTTCTGCTTTGCACCTGTTCTCTTCCATTGTGCAGCCAGCAGGGGAGGGCTGGCAAACTTTAGCCAGGGGGCAAGACTTGACTCAGCAGCAAATTTTAAATGACAAAAAGAGCAGGTGGGCCAGTGACCCAGCCCAAGGTAGTCTACTGTAGGACCGGCCCAGGGGGCAGATGCCCCCTTGCCCCCCCCCAGCCCAGCCTGCTGCTGGCAGCCAGGCAGATCTTTAAAATCAGGCTTTTTACCTTGGGGAAAGGCATTGCATATAGCCATAACTGTATAGTTTAACACTGAACCATCCCTTGTTGGCTTCTCTGAGATGCGTAATACATAATCGTACTCATAATTTAGCTCTCCCTTCACCTCTATGTGTCCGCACTTTGCCTTTTTACAGAGCCCTCTCCTCTCTCTGACAGGAGTGTGTCTGTGCTGCGGTCAGTCAGTTTTGCTTACTCACGGCAGGCTGCAGAGAAAGCCACAGACAGTGGGGTTCACCAGGGACTTCCCCACTACCCCCGTGGGCCAGAAAGAGCGAGCCTGACTCTTAAGAATAATGTATGCTGCAGCAGTCTTTGTTTAACATAATTTGTCTACTTACAATATATGTTTAACCATACAGACTAAAAATGGTGCTGACAGTGCAAAACTGATTTAAGTCAGTATAAAATATTCATCTATTACTTTCACATTTGTACAAAAAATACCTCTTACATGAAGTTTAAAAATAAATGTTTTCAATTGTTTTTAACTTTATTTTCACTTTTACAAAAATTAGAGAGATCACTTATCATGCACATTCAAAATAAGTGAAGGGACTATTTTTACAAATGCTCTAAAATTGTAACATGCCAAGGCTTCATCAAATGTAACACGTGGTAAAGAAATGGTGTGACATTTATATTAATGAGGCACGATCATTTAAAATGTCACAGTTCTGCTACTAATCTCTGCAGGTCGAAAGCAAACAAACTGCCATGAACATCTTTGCATAGAGATAAATCCATTTTTATATAATACCTGTAATGAAGTTAATATTTATTAAAGTAATGTATCTGTGTTTCAGTTTTATTATTGTGACTGCCAGAAATAGCAGTTTATTGACTTAGTACCTTTTTCGAAATGCAGTCATGTTGGAAATGACAACCTGCAGTTACATCACAGCTCTGCATGCAATAATTGTGGATATAAAGTAAACTGCCTACTCTATTTACTGCGTTACTGCAAGTGAACGCATTGGAGTCAATAGAATGTACCCACACATTAATACCAATCATATTTGACATGTAGGTTCATGGATATTTTCCTAACACCAGTTGTTAAGTAGCAGTACTCCAGGCATTGCGATGTCTTCTAAACTAAAGTTTAGAGGTAACCATGTTGTTGTTATTGCAGATATGTGTATATGTCATGGAAATCATTTGCTTTAAAAGTGAGAATGCCATTTAATGTGTATTTGCCTACACTCGTGGACTAGTCAGGAGAATTCTGAATTAGGACGATACATTCTGGACTTTCAGGAGAACAAGCATTTCTCCCAGAATAGTAATTACGTGCCCCTCTGCATCAGTGAACTCCCTTGGCATCATCAAGTCATGTTGATCTCTTCTTTTCATATCTCACCTCTGTAAGGTGAGCTATGAAAGCAGTCAAGTATTACTTAATATGCAGCAGTCATGGGATGGGCAGCATGGTGGCTTAGTGGTTAGAACTTCTCACTCACTGCCTTGGGGTCAAGCGTTTGATTCCCGACCATGGCCTTATTTGTGTGGAGTTTGTATGTTTTCCCCATGTTTGCGTGGGTTTCCTGCAGGTGCTCCGGTTTCCTCCCACAATCCAAAAACCAAACTGGTAGGTTAATTTGCTGCTATTAAATTGACCCTATTCTGTCTGTGTGTGTTAGGGAATATAGACTGTGAGCTCCAATGGGGCAGGGACTGATGTGAGTGTGTTATCTGTACAGCGCTGCGGAATTAGTGGCGCTATGTAAATAGATAGATGATGATCATCATCATTATATTGCATATATTTTGCATAAATGTCATCTCTCTAAATTCTCTTTATGTTTTGGGAAGGAAATATTTGCAGCACAGAGTCTGGA
Organism: Mixophyes fleayi; assembly: GCF_038048845.1. NCBI lineage: Eukaryota > Metazoa > Chordata > Amphibia > Anura > Limnodynastidae > Mixophyes > Mixophyes fleayi. The sequence goes on along the minus strand of NC_134403.1, from coordinate 164,494,054 downwards.
TGGGAAAACACTGGACCCCTTACAGTCAAGGGGCTATTTTTGCTCTTTTCTGATTGAAGCCTATTTAACTGTACATTGCAAATAACATTTGTATGAAAATAAACCTACACCTTGTTATGATACCACTAAATGTAGGCATCAAAAACATCCATATAAAGAAACTGGATGATAAAATTACCCAATATAATGCTGCACTTGTTCCTGTTTACTAAACCTATTTCTACATCACCTATCTTTAACACAAGGTTGGATTTGCACAATACTCCTGACAAAACAATGGAGAATGATATTATTGTCATTTTTTGGCTTTATAAGCAATATATTACAGCTTGCAGCTCCATTACTGCTAAACAATTATTGTGATGTGCCGTTTGTAAACAGTGTATACATCCCACAAAACTGCAAGAATGATAGATGCCATTTAATTATACTATTCTTTGTTTGAGGGCAAGGACATTGAATGTTGAGCTAACATCAGGCAATTCTGCTCCATGACTGTATGTAATGAGCTGGGTTATGACCTTGCCACACATGGTGCCTGATCTGAACTTATTACTCTCAGTATCACTCTCCAGTCTGCCTGCTGAGCTAGTGCCGGGTGTTAGGCATGAGTTTCTATTGTATTTCTCTTGGGAGACTTCAGTCACAAAAGACGTCTAAAAGCTCAGCTGTCCTGTCCCCTTTCCAGGCAGCCTATTATGTTAAAGAGGGAACGACCCGTATATCACAGTTAAAATAAAGTAGCGTTCAAACATTTTGCTTTTATTGTCACAGAACAACCATGAAAGGTTTCTTGAACTTATTATTATTAAGTTACACTAGTTAAAAGACACTTATTTTGTAATACACTAGAATTATATGTAACTTTATGTGTATTTGATATTCATAAGCATTACATTGTTTATATTGCAGAAGTAAAAGAGTAAATTACAGGGATCGTTCCCTTCTCTTGGTTCAGTTTGTTTGTTGTTTTTTGATTCTCCTTACTGTGTCTGCTTAATTTCAAGACTGTATGGGACTGTTTTGTTTACTGATGGAAGGTTGTTAGGAGTATTTGCTTATTAAGGAGGTGTAGAAAACACACTGCTCAGTATTAGATGTTACATTGTCATGTGCTTAAATAAGTAAATAAATGTTTATGCACTAAGGTTTGATATATTATGGTGAGTAACACAAACACCATTTATAGGTCTATAAATGGCATATATGGATGTTTGTGATGTGTCTTAATAAGCCACTCACTGATAGGAGTCTAATTTGGCCATACAAACATGTGGGTGGTCAAATTTAATGAGATCCAATCAATCTGTCCGAGCAGCTTGATTACATCTGGATCACTTCTGGACTATATGAGGCTTGTTACTGCAGTTGGAAATTGAGCACATATACAGGCTGATAGTTATCATTTATCAAATGGATTAACACACTTTCAGTGTCATTGTGCTTCCTTCGCATCCATTTTTACCTCAGTTTTTCATTTGTTCTTTCCTCAATTTTCACCTCTACCAGCATGTAAAATTTCTCTTCATACGACCTGAATGTTGTGTATGTAGAGGAGGAATTAAGCAGCACTATGACTCATTGACCCCTTTTGCAAGTAAGCATGTATGTTGTGTTTGGGCAACCAGTATAATAGAGGTATGGATGTGGAACAGGTTTAAATAATGTTCAAAAATACAAATGGATAAAACAGCTGCCTGATGAACTTTTAAGAAATCAACATAAAAAAAGCTACCTCATCAGCTTCAATCATCTTCTTCTTTTGCTGTTCCTCAACCATTGAACCACTCTGTAAATCCCTATAGAGGTTCTCCATAGCCTCAAGAATCCAATTTAAGCTACTCAATCTCATCTTCTTAGTCCTCACCAACACGTCTCCCATATATATTTCTGACCTCATCACATGATTCTCTCCCTCATATCCTCTTAGATCTGACTGGAGCCTTACCTCAGCTCTGATTACCACCTCTCACTCCCATCCCCAAACCTTTCCTCCCCACCTACACAGACATTCAAGCTCTCTCTTAAAACCCCCTTCTTCACTATTGCCTATCCTAACCCACATAATACTGCTCCCTTTGTGCACAACCATTTACTACTATGTCCCTCTAACTCTAATTGTCTCAGAATTAGCTTCTCGCTCTATATTGTAAGCTTTTGTGAGCAGGGCCCTACTACAATCTGTTAGAATCCTGTTAAAGAACCTTACGGCTCCTCTGGCACCGTTTATTCCTGGCTTGGTCTAGGCCAGCGATGGCTAACCTTTTCAGCTTGGTGTGTCGAAAATCGGAAAAAAGTATAGCCTTCCTCGGGTCGCGTGTCATTTCAAGAAAAAAAAAGTGTGTGTGTGTATATATATATATATATATATATATATATATATATAAAATTTGTTATTGGGCTACAGGGTAAAACCAGATACTGGCCACAAGCAATCTTATGTAGTGTTTTTATTAATAGACCAAAGACTCCATTTCTGGTGAGCCTGCAGGGTATGCAGAGCTGTGTGATTATATATGAATATTGTATTATAGGATTAAAAAAGTAGAGGATTCCTCTACGTTTTTAATCCTATAATAAAAACACTACATGAGATTGCTTGTGGCCAGTATATCATACTTTCCAACTCCCGGAATCTTGTTGGCAGGGCGGGGTGAGGCCAATCGCATCATTTTGGCCCTGCCCCCCGCAAAACCGTAATTTGCATCGTGGGGCGGGGCCAAAATGACATGATTGGCCTCGCCCCCTCCCGCCCTCCAAAATGGCGTGATTCACAGAGAATCGCGATTCTCGGTGATATCCGGGAGAAATGCCAGCTCGCCCGGGAGCCCGGGAGATTGACCCGAATTTCGGGAGTCTCCCGGATTTTCCGGGAGAGTTGGCAAGTATGCAGTATCTGAGGCTATTTTACGATTAAATATTACAAATATCCATTATAAGCCCTACCGTGCCCCAGGGAAGCCAGCCAGTGAAGTCATGTCGGGAGATATGCAAGGGAGGAGCTGCTGCGACCGTGCATGCGCAGCAGCTCCATTTCGCTGATGGGGAGTTGTAAAGCAGCCGCGGCGCTGTCAAAGAAGCGTCCGCGGCGGTGCTGTATAGAAAAAAATGTTTGGCATGTTTAAAACGAGCAGTTTGACTGACTCGCCTGGCGTGTCAGTCAAACTGCCTCGGCGTGTCACGAGTGACACGCGTGTCATAGGTTAGCCATCACGGGTCTAGGCTCTAGGGGAAAATGTCTGTGAATGCTACTATTTGTAGTTGTGACTTGAGAAGTGAACTATGACTTATCACTATTTTACTTTTTTAATGTTCTAATCCTTACTTCTATTCTGTGCTAGGTTGGTGCATAGCAGTAGTGGCTGATTTGCCTATTTTTTTAATTTACATGAATTTACTTAGTAAGCTAAATAGTGACTCATAATCTTTGGGATTCCAAAAAGTTTATTTTATTTTGCAAACCCAAAATCTAAGCCTAAGTTAACACAGTCTGAACACAGACAGTGTTCAGACAACCCCATATGTCTACATACATTATAGAAGAGTAGGAGCAATGCCAGTGTCAGTGCTAATGAAGCAAAGAAGTAGTAGTGCTAATGCTACTTCATCTACCTTATTATTGTGAATTAAAAACAAATTGGTGGTAAAGCTTCGCCAGTTGTGCACAAATGCAAAACAATCTGTGTTTGCAGATCTGGTGACATAACGTCACAATATGGAGTTACATTAGGCAACCTATTTTCAGAGACTGCTTGTAAAGTTGTATAAAGCAATGATAATGAAAGCAAACAGTCAGGAAACGAGACGCCATTCAGCAAACACATGATAAGAGTAAACAAACTTTACTGCAACTCCACTTATTATGGCCCCTATTCATAAAAACAGCAATAGGCTAAATGAAACCAATAAAACAGCAGACAGTGCCATGACTACTTGTTCTTCACCATCTACAACCTTACAAGCGCCAAGAAAGTTCCAAATTCAACAACTATAAGCTATTCATGACATAAATGAACAATCACGTTTACAAGCCTAAACTCGCTGGTTAGGACATTTTTGAGAGTGACTTGAATAACATGGCAATGATCAAGCCTGTCAAGGTTACAATGGAAGGAAAAGCTCAGGACCTTGACCCTGATCTAAATTATTGAAATACATCACAATTTCCTGTGGGAGAATTTGAAGGTCTAATAAACCAGATGGCAGTTCCAAATAAAACTTAAAAACTGAAGAATTGTACACTAGCTTTGTTGTTATTGCTAATACAAAGGATGTATATGTATGATAATTATTCTGGGATTAAAACTGCACCTGATAATAATTGTTAAATGTACACTGTAAGTGCTTGGTCACTTAATGGTAGTAATAATTCCACGGGAAAATGTCAAACAAGCCCTAGCTATGGCTGCCAAACACCACTGCTGACAGCATTAGATAGAGGGATTAAGTACAGTAGGACACATACTTGAGAACTCTCCCTAAATGATGCCTTTCAAAGTTTATTGAATCTGCATCGCTTTGAGAATTGACGGCTTGTGCAGAACTGAGATGGCAAATACCAGTTTTATACTCCACACTAAAAATAACCTTTACGCACCCTTCCTAGTTTTTACTTACTGTGTTGTGCTGCCTGCTATTTCTACAGAGATTGCAAATGGTTGATAGCAAGTGGTGGGGTGAATTGTAGCTGGGATCCTGTGAATGGGAATGAATTAAAGTATCTGGCAATTTGAAAGAACATTTTAAACAAATGTAGCTGAAATGCCAAACCTCAGTGAACAGAAGTTCTGGGGCTTCTTAGAACACTAGTCAAGACAATACACATGAGTCATTTTCCATCTGTATTTCTATATATTTTGGGTGTGGAAACATTTGAAGGTGTCTCAGTGGAAGGTATGCTGTTACAAACTTTTATAGGAGTTTCATAATTAGTAATCATAAAACTGATTACATATTATTTTTTTATTGTTAAACTACTACAGCAGATCTAGACTGTAGCCTGAACATACTGTACCTGGATGTATAGTATATCATGTTAGTTTTGTAGTTCTACCTTATACTCATTCTATATATAAGCTCTAGGATTTTCCCTAGTGCTGTAAATAAGGTATTGAGGAGCTAAATAATCCACATTGACTTCACATATTAAGCTGCTCCATAACATCCAACATGTGCTGCTCAAATCAGGAGAGCCAGTGGTACTGTCCTATTACAACTCTTGTATAGTGTAATTCACATTTTCACACAGTAACAATATTAAGTGTGCTACTTGTGTTTATTTAAATAATCACAGTGTGAAGAATAATATGCTTGGCAGAATCGTCCAACCATCAAAAATAACCTATTTGATTTAAGGAAATCTTAATGGGCTGTCCAAATTTACATTACATTGCAGCACTACGGAGTATTACAATCCATCCATACCTCTTCAGGAAATATATATCTATGGATCTGGGGCAGGACACAATTGCTACATACAACAGCAGACCTTGCCTGGTGGGTATTGATGACGTGACTTACGTCTACCCCTTATTGCATGTTGATGGAAGGGTGGGACGGTAATGTCTCTGGGGACAAGAGTGTAAGTAGGTTTTTAAAGGTGACACAATGTATAGAGTAGGTTCTTGTGTGTCTCTGAGCAAGTATGCTCAATGACAGCTTGTGGTTTTTGTTTATGTGTTAGCCCTCTGGGGTTTCTATTAGCCAAGGTTCTAGAGTGTGGATCAGTGCTGTTAGCTTCTCTGATTTGACTGCGATTACTAAGGAAAGCAAAGAAGCCAACTTTATTGTGAGCAAAAATAGATAAAGGTTTGGGTCAACCAGTGAATTTAAGTATGATAGGAGAGGTTTGTAAAACCAAGACATAATTTTCCCTAAATTATAGTAGGGATCACCTGATGAGAGATTATCCCTATTGGCAGAGGATTTAGAAGAGATTAATTATTTTATGGTCTTTAGATGCCTGAACGCCACTGTTAGAAGGCAATAATCAAGTTTTGCATTGTTTCAGCTAAGACAGTCTTTGCTAGCAACATTCATTAATGGCAAATGACAACAGTGCACCTCTCTACTTAAGACTGATGGTTGTCTAGGAATGTATAAAATAGGGCTTGAATTGGATAGAAAAGAGCTAGTACCTTTTTTAGGAGCTTTATAGTATGGGCTTGTCATGCTGGAAAGAAGATTGACAGAAACAATTACTTAAATTGTGTTTACTTTTAATTCAAAAATAAATCATGGGAAGACCCTTAAAGGTGATATCTAATTTTTGGAGGTGCATCACCTACTCCCCTGATTTTTAAACCAATTCATCCAATTAGGTACCACTTTAGCACATATAACAGAAAGTAGGACTAGGCCAATCAGTATTTCACAAACTATTGGGTCCCACGGGTTGGTTCCTGTTGATATGTGGCCTAGTGGTTAGCACTTCTGCCTCACAGCACTGGGATCATGAGTTCGATTTCTGACCATGGCCTTATCTGTGGGGAGTTTGTATGTTCTCCCTGTGTTTGCCTGGGTTTCCTCCGGGTGCTCCGGTTTCCTCTCACACTCCAAAAACATACTAGTAGGTTATTTGGCTGCTATCTAAATCTCTGTGTCTGTCTGTGTGTGTGTTAGGGAATTTAGACTGTAAGCTACAATGGGGCAGGGACTGATGTGAGTGAGTTCTCTGTACAGCGCTGCGGAATTAGTGGTGCTATAAAAATAACTGATGATGATGATATATTAGATGTGATGATGATTGAGTTTCTAACCCCACCCATGTAGCCCTATTTGATCTTCCACTGTGACCTGGGACCGTGCTAGGCGGTTGCTTAGGGTGCCAATGGTTAAGCAGCACCTAAAACACTAATACTCCTCCAGTGTTTCTAATGCCCCCCCATTGCGCCCTCATGAGGGAAAAGCATCCAGCAGCACTGACCCTGACTATGACTTAAGCTGGGTACACACTACAGGGTTTTCATCCAATAATCGGCTAAACCAGCCGACATACATACATACAGCTCGTTCAGAAGTTGGGTCAGTGTGTGTAGTGACACGATGGTCGAAAGTCTGCATAAAATGGACAATTGTCGCCTCATTTGGTTGGTCGCACCGTTAAATATTTTCGTTTCAATCTTGTTTCCGTTGTGTAGTGTGTATGCAGATGAGATATATATGATATATATATGAGATATGCAGTGAAAAGGATAAGCGCTGGCAACTGTCTTTTTGTTTTGTATACATATTTGGGCATTTATATTGCCATGCAGCTGGTACCACATATAATATGGGATATACCGAGCGCGGGCTTATTGCTAAACAGCTGGTACCATATAAAATGTGGGATATACCGAGCGAGGGCTTGTTTTTCTCCGTTGAGTACTGTGTATAAACTTCCGACCGATCCACGACAATCTTACGATACTTCCTTGACCTGGGGGGCGTGTGTATGTAAATTTGTGATGTCTGTACCAGTCCCACGTGGTGCGGTATCCACACATGACAGGCTTGTGTTTTGTATAGATGTGTATTGCACCTGTCTGGCTGCAGACCATTACACGTGTATAAAGCATGTGTGTTATTACCCTTTGCATCTATGTTGGCAATCTATTCACATTTAACCTTTATAAACTATTAAAGTTAGAAAGTCATATTAACCTTTATTAACTAATATTTGTAAAATACCATGAATAAACCACACAGTGTTCATGCAACAGTGTTATTGCAGGAAAAAAGTTCAACAATTTTGACAATATGACAGGTGAAAAAAAATAGTATTACACTTTAAAGGTGCTACTGGTCTGTGGCAGAACAGGTCTTGATGTCGTTTGGGTTTCTATTCCCTTTGATTGCTTTACCTACGAAACAAGAAAATAAGAAATATTTACCATTAAACTTCTATATCTTTATATATCCCACGCCAGAAATACTTTCATTTTCTCACCTTGCACACTGTCCGAGATCAGTTTATGCTTTGGTCCCTGTGGTGCAATCGCAATAATAGCGGGCTTAACCTCCATATATTCTGAAAAACAGACGCCATTTTGGTTATTATAACGGTACAAGTATGTGCCCAAAGCATTTAGTTGTCTATACATGTTCACTGAAATACCTTTGTGTCTAACTTCTTTCATATCTTTTTCTTTTTCAATTTTTTCTTGTTTGATAACAGGTGTTACATCAGTGGTATCAGTGGTATCAAAACAGGCCTTCTCAGCATTAATTCTTCGTTCTGACAAACAAAAATTCTATGTTACAAATTACGCGTTTACATTGCTTCCTGTGAAACTAGAATGAAATAAAGTTCTTTAAGCAGGTAGACTACATGTGCTACTGACCTTTTTTAATGTCGTAGTCGTCCTGGTCCAGTACTTTTACCATCATCTCCACCTCTCTTGGGCTCATTGGATTTGCTCTTTGCTCTTCTTGAGTATCTCCATCCCCCACCTTAACTTTTTCAGCATTTTTTGGCCCTTCCAGCACCATCTCTGACTCTGTCTCCGTCTCCATAACTGCAACCCCCACTGACACCTTCTCCTCACCCACAACCCCCACTGACACCTTCTCCTCACCCGCAACCCCCACTGACACCTTCTCCTCAACCTTAACACCCACTGACACTTTCTCACTCGCCATCTTCTCACGCTCCTCAGCGCCAAACAGGTTCCTCTGTCATTTTATACACTCAGACATGGGCGTTCGTTTCTGCTGTGGACCAATCAGCGATGATGCCCGCAGACAATGGAGCATTCCATTACATACGAAGGGATTTTATTATTAGGGAATAATCATTGCATTGCACTTTACCACTTAAATGGTTTTCTAAATTTTATGTATGGTAATAAACTTCTATTTTATATGAATGAATCGTTACATGACCCGCAAATGATGATTCAGTGTGTACGAAATTAAAATTATTGCGCACGACAACATGGCTATAAAAAGTCGCTAAAGGAATGTCCGCTCTTCCCTTTATCGTCTTAAACAAGGCTAGTGTGTATGCAGTCCATGGACCAAGCGATCGGACCATCAATCGCATGTAAAATCGATCGGCATAAAAAGTTGGTGGAAAATTCTGTAGTGTGTACCTAGCTTTAGACAGAGTTACTATTTCAACGGTGCTAACAGCATGGAATGGAGTTCTCTGTAACTGATACTGTGCTAGCTATTCAAACAGAGCAGGGGTGTGGACTGTATACAACACCGCATTGAATAAGTTGTGCGTCCTGTCTGACCATCAGGTTCTGTATAAGTCAAACCTCTCAACTGTCCTAATTTTGGAAGGACATTTTGATAGTTGGGCCACAAAATGGGTGGAACTTAAAAAAGTGGGTGGAGTTTTACACAAAGCGTTCAGGGGAGGGGGCTTATTTTGTCCCGGCTTTGTGATTCTAAATGTTGGGAGCTATGATAACACATTGTCACATTGTCACACGCCGCTCATCCACGGCTGCCACCCAGTAATCTGAGTATCATTCATTCCTCATTTCCTGCTTCTTCCCTGGCTGTCAGTCCGGCAATCGGCTCTGCACATGTGCAGGTAATCATCTCACCTGTGTTCACCTGTGCCGCTCATCCATTGGTTACCTCTCCTTTATAAGGCTCCTCCCAGCACCTCTCAGTGCTGGTTCTTCTCGTCAGACTCCTGGCCTGGAAGCAGCTCATGCACTCTGCTGCAATCATCTATTACCTGCTCCACTCGTTAGTGGTAACTCCTGCAGATCATCGCTGTCATCTCTCCAAGCGTGCTGCTGCAATCACCTATTACCTGCTCCACTCATTAGTGGTAACTACTGCAGATCATCGCTACCATCTCTCTAAGTGTATTGCTGCAACTCACCTAGTACCTACTCGTTTGTGTTAACTACTGCAGATCATCGCTACCATCTCTCTAAGTGTATTGCTGCAACTCACCTACTACCTGCTGCCTTAGTGGTAACTACTGCAGATCATCGCTGTCATCTCTCCAAGCGTGCTGCTGCAACTCCCCTATTACCTGCTCCACTCGTTAGTGGTAACTACTGCAGACCATTGCTACCATCTCTCTAAGTGTATTGCTGCAACTCACCTACTACCTGCTGCCTTAGTTAGTGGTAATACTGCAGATCATTGCTACCATCTCTCCAAGTGAATTGCTACAAATCACCTATTATCTCTCTGTGGACTATCACTGAGCATCACTCAGTACTCCTACTCATTTGTGGCTATCTAGTGCCTTAATTCTCTTCTGTACTCGGTTCGCTATCGCTGCTCACTGGGAACTCCCCTAGAGGGCCGCGACCTGCAGAGTGGAAGCTGCCAAGCCCAAATTCCCTTGCGGGAACCTCTGGTGAAAACCTTCCACTTTGTAAGGTTCCACGCCTCTGGGTGAAGTACCATCAATCCCAGGCAGAAGGATCCCACTCATCCTAGTGAATCCTGACACACATTTACAGTGCCAGGAAATGCAAGCTATCCACCAAGGGTACACACACTTACATTTACATGCTCTATATGTGGTCAGCTCAGTAGAGGTATAAGGAAGGCCTACATGGATCTTAGGGGTGCTATCTAATTTTTTGCCAGTATAGTCGTTTTCGGTGTCATCGGATGTGGTAAATTGTGATCACATTATAACACATTCTGCAACAGATTTCAAATAAGCCCAAAGGAGCTGCCAGAATTTCATCTAATAGCTTGATCCCTATAGGTTATTTTAAAGTTTTTTTGCAGTAGCATATTAGAATATTCATACTATAATGTGCGATCACAGTATAGTACATTATAATCAGCTACAAACATTATGCAAACCCTAAAATATTAATTTGCTTACTTATATTTTAGTATTTGCATTACAGCTGCAGGCTGAGTGCTTCTACTTCTAGATTGCAAGCTCTCACAAGCAGGGCCCTTTCTACCCTCTGTTATGTGTGCACCTTCTCCGTCAATGTCCTGGTTTTGTTTCTATGTATAATGTATAATTTGTATTTGTATGATTTATTATACTGACTGTTTATTTCTGTTCAGTTTTGTGGTGCCTTATACGTAAACACATATTTACCGATTCTCCTGGAATGTTCGGGAGACTCCCAAAATAGTGAGTGATCTCTCGGACTCCTGAGTGAGCCTGGCAATCTTCTTGTAGCTACGCTGGACAGAAAAGTGGTGGGCCAAACACAACGTTGATGAGCCTACTCTCCAGCCACCATGGAGGAAACACTGGTAAAATGAATAAGTAATAACTAGAGATGCTCAGGCTCGGTTCCTCGAGAACCGAACACACCCGAACTTAGGGGATCCGAGCCGGCTCGGCTCTGTGTTTTCGCGCGCCCTCGGAATCGAAAATGAGGCAAAACCTCATTGTTACGTCGTCGGATCTCGGAATTTTTGGATTCCTTTGTAAGATCTAACATAACGGTGGAAGGGAGGGAGGGAGGGAGGGAGGGCGGCCCTAAGGACAATTCCATCATGCACCATTTTTCTTTTCTGCCACCGCTGTGTGCCAATGTGTCCTAGATGTGCTAGGAACTGCCGTGTGTTTGAGTCATTGCTCTGTCGCTTACCATCCAGCCAGGTCGCTGCAGTATTTGTCCGAAAGTGTATGAAAATAATATTGTGATCTGTGAGGTGGTCAAAATTGACTGCAAATGACTTGAAATTAGTGTTATTGAGGTTAGTAATAATGTAGCAACAAAAAAAAGAGTTATAAATATGTTATTTTAGGATTTTTTTCTAAAAAAAACCAAAACCAAAACACACAAGGGCGGTTTTGCCAAAACCAAAACACGAAGCTTATCCAGATCTAAAATTAAAACCAGTTCGCGGGGGTCGGTGAGCAACTAAATCTGTGTGCTACAGAGAGGCAGACGTTTTCTTGTAGCACACATCCTCCTGGTAAAAACAAGCATTTTTACTAGGAGGATGTGTGCTAGACGAAAATGGCCACCACCGAAATGTAATCATTACTTATTCTTCTCCAGTGTTCCCACAGGTTAAATGGCCAGTGAGATTGCCCTTCGGCTCTATACTGTATATAGAATATTGGGAGACCCTCCAGACTCCCGGTAAGGTAGACTAAACTCCCAGATCAGGCATGCACTTAATAGAGACCCTTTCCCCTCCGGCTCGGGACTGATTGACAGGCTTGTCACTCTGCCAGACCAGTCACTTAAATGCATATTGCTGCAAAATCTTATTGATCAGTTCTTCTCCTTCCTTCCCCATTGTGTGTGCCCACTTTCCCCAGCTGACCTCATATCACACATGGAGCGTGCAACACATAACATGTATACCATCCACATGTCCAGGAATCACATGAGGCAGACAGAAGGTGTTACTTGCACAATGTCCCTGAAAATCTTTTTCAAATGCCAACCAGTATGAATAAACAAGAAATCTATACTTATAAGAAATGGAGAAAAAGTAGTTTACATAGATAACATTTGTTCTTTTAGCAAATGATCATAAGTGCACTTTGCATATTATTTATATCTCACTGTTTACATACATCAGTAGTAATTGTTGAGGACATAAAATTATAAATTATTTTAATGCAAGCAAGTGCCATGTTTGTAAGAGAACTTAGTAGCACAAATACATAAATAACATGCATGTCGTATGCATTTTATTAAAATATAAACCTAGAAGTTCACCATGCCATCTGTCTTCCTAGCCAGATGCTTCCAGTTGTGTCTCTGTCAATCTCCCATGTGTGTTTGTTACCCCAAGCTCCCTCCTTTCTCAGATCCATATGCTTATTCTAACCCCCCTTCTTTTATTTTCATGTTCTCCTCACTAACCATGTTACACCCATATTCTTCCCCATTTACTCAGTTGTACCCATCCCCTTGCTTCCCAGGCACTATTACTTCAAGTGCCGCTAGCTCTTGCTGATGGGCTTTAGTTTAGGTGATTGTCGCTTTAAAGGGGCCGTCCAGGAGAGTAAACCAAACCCTGCTCTTCCCATCCTCCTCCTCTGGTGACCTCACTAGCTCAGCCTGCAGCTCGGATGAGAAGGGGATAGGAAGGGAGACAGAGTTTACAGAGCCCAGCAGCAGGCGCTGGAGTGAAGGGGGCACACATATACAACACCGGGCGTCTTGTAACCAACCCGTATCTCTATACGTTCCCCCCCGCAAACCCCGTCCTTTGTGTCCTTTGTGGAACCTCGCACGGGTGCCGTGCTTTCATTCTATCGTCCTGCCCTCAGAGCCATGGCCAGCAGCGGTAGTAGTAATGCTAGCAGCAGCGCCCTAACCGGGCGTCTCCCGGGGGCCCGGGGAGCAAACCCCCGCAAGGGCCGCATCTTGGGCTTATTCGATGCTATTCAGGACGTTGTGGGACCCCCAAAACAGGCGGCGGCCGACAGGAGAACAGTGGAGAAAACCTGGAAACTGATGGACAAAGTGGTAAGAGGGTGGTAGTGGATGGGTTGGCATCATGTGGTCTTCACAGTACCCAGCAGTGATTAATTTACGTCCTACTGAGATTGCAAATTTAGGCTGTGGAGTGAAGATGTGATGTGAAAGATTAGGACACACACCAAAAATGATGATTGTGTTTACTACTTTACTTCCTTATCCTTAACCAAATCTATCTCACTAATAAACTTTATTAGCCAAAAAGTTGCCAGAACTTAGCTTGTTGGTACTTCTCCGTATGAGTGACCATGTGCAAAATAGTTACACCAAAATATTTATTAAAGACACTTGTGCTGAACTAGTTTGAAAACATTTTCAGTAGTTCTGTGTTTGGAATGTTTTGTGTATAAACATTGGATGAGAGGGAAGTTGAAGGTTAGTTAAAGCATTGATTCGTGTAGGGATAATTAAGGGCTGGTGCTGAAGGGGGTCATACCATATGGCTCCTCTTGCAGAGTTTGCAAAACATTTAAAGAAGGGGGTGGGTGGGTGGCTGTTGGTTTTACAAAAGGTCGACTACAGTCACTATTCACACTACATCAGACACACTTTTCTGTATGCAATGTGTCTTGCTTTAAGAGCACAAGTATATGGAATTGGAGTGGGATTTGTATATATTTGCAGCTTGCTGTCAATAAATATATAAGAAGGAGGACCTTCCAAACAGAGCCTTAGACACTAAAATAGTAAAGGTCTATTGGTTTTAGTAGCTTTTATTATTGCCAGATTTGTGATTCATGATGACTTGTTTGGGAAATTTTGCAACAGTTCAGTGGTTGCAGACTTTTAGGCTATGTATCTATGGCATTACAAGCATTTGTTTAACATGAGTTTTTAAATGTAAGTTGAGCACAACTATATATACATTTTACATGTACTTTCTGCTGCATTGTTTTTGAAGGTTTTCTTATGCATCTGATGCACATCAACACCTGTGAAAACTTTAAGTTTACAACAAATGTTGTAGCGTATGATATGTTTTGCTTTCAGGCTTGTCAACTAAGATGAACAAATTAACAGGCAATATCAAAACAAATAGGAAGTTAGCACTAATGTAGCAAAGTGTTGACCTGAATAGAGTAACTATAGTGCAAATTAATATAGATGAGCATGTACACACGTGCACTATTTCTAAAACAAAATAATGTACAATTTGTGTTATTTAAGAAACGTAAATCTACTGTCATAGAATGAATAGGGAGAGTATGAGCTACATATTAGTGGATGGGACGGATCTTTGTTGTGACAACTTTATCTAGCTTCCTGTTGAATCCATTGATTTATAATCGATCTCCACTAAAACACCTAACTATTTGGGTTTATGTGAATGTTAGTTTAACATGGTGGTGGGGATCAACAAAAAAAACAAAACTCTTTATTTTCCTAGAACATTGGACTTTATCAAAAAGTATTAGTTCATAAGAATCCCTTCATGAGTGCATCCTATCATTGAAAACAAAGCTGAGGACTGGGTCCCCAAACGGGGTCCAGGAATTTGTTTTTAGGGTTGCTTTATTTTCAGATACACCAGTGGTGCTTTATTTATTTTTTTATACTGGGACTTTTAAGTGCCATTGGGCCATAGCACTGGGACCCCAGAACAGGACAGTACCTGCTAGAATATATTGAATATCTGACAATCGGGTGACCCTCAAAAACAGATTCTGGGACCCCACTTGAAGTCCTGACTTACATGTTTTGCTTCCCCTAAGAGAAACTATGGGCTAGATTTACTAAGCTGCGGGTTTGAAAAAATGGGGATGTTGCCTATAGCAACCAATCAGATTCTAGCTGTCATTTTGTAGAAAGCACTAAATAAATGAAAGCTAGAATATGATTGGTTACTATAGTCAACAGCTCCACTTTTTCAAACCCACATTTTAGTAAATATACCCCTATGACTGCTTTTGAGACCATATAAAGTTAACAATGCAATGCTGGGGGTTTATGTTAAAGTGCCTAATGATTTAATGCTTTCAGTATGTGATTATATATATAGATATATAAAACAATGAGTACTGGACACCTTTTGTCAAACATCCTGATTTCCATATGTGACTAGACATTACTACCAGAGTGTTGGGTAGTCAATGTATTTGTTATTTTTTAAAAATTCAAGGAGCTATATTGTATATTTGTTTGAAAAACAATATTTAGTGTACTGTATGTAAAAGTGACCAGTATTGTAAATGTTTAACTGAGAAAGTAAATAAATGTCATGTATGTGTCAATGGCTTGTTGTGAGATAGTATGTTTAGGACTGTAAAGGGGTTTCTTGGAGCAGTAACTGGCCACTTAGATTGTGTTACTGTAATTGAAGTCTGGTAGACTACAAACCAGTTTATTTGAGCTTCCCGCTCGTTTTGACTGTCCATGGTACCTGGTATACTCTGTATCACCCCCTTCCTTTAGTTTTTTCATCATGCAGATCATAGCAATTATACTTGAATTGAAATTATTAACACCTAGCCAAGCTTGGATACATATGTGCCTAAGCTTCTATTTTTTCTTCAATCTAAATGCATTTTATTATTACCTTTTTAAATCGCAAATGATAGCGTCTGAATTAGATGTGATAAGACTGTGTAACTTCTATAATATGTTTGCTTTAGACTTACTTTGCTAAGGTTGACTCAGACAAAGAAAACAAACATGTTAAGGTGGGGCATTGCACACTCACCCCTATTTATCGTACATGCTCGCTGTACATGACTTCTACTTATATTGGCCCCATTTTAAACCTGGTAAAAGATAATAAAAATGAAAAAAAAAAAATACACCAGCCATTACGTTTAACCCTTCATCCTCAAACAACCTAGTTAACTTGAAGAAGAGCACTAAAATATAGTCCAATTTGCAGTGGACCAACATACTTTAATGGTTGTGTGTACTGTTTTTTTTTTTTGTTTTTTTTTTATTATATTTTTAATGCCAGTAGCTATGTATAGTCTGTTTTGCCAAGACACTATCTGGTCCTTTCTTCTTCTATTATATTTCCACTACTACTAGCTTTCACAACATTTCTAAAAATAATAAAAGGCAAGGATTACATAAACATAGAAACAGAATTTAATGACAGATAAGTACTGTCTGGCCCACCTAGTCTGCACATTTTTTAACCTATGGTAACCTTAAACCCTATTTGATCTTTAGTTCTTTATAAGGCTATCCTTATGTCTACCTCAAGCATGTTTAAATTGCTCTACTGTATATGTCTCCCCCATCTCTGATTGGAGGTTATTCCACTTATCCAGTACCTCTTATGTGAAGAAATTTTCCCTCAAATTTCCTCTGAACCTACTTCCCTCCAGTTTCAGTGCATGTCCTACTGTTCTAAT
Organism: Mixophyes fleayi; assembly: GCF_038048845.1. Lineage (NCBI taxonomy): Eukaryota > Metazoa > Chordata > Amphibia > Anura > Limnodynastidae > Mixophyes > Mixophyes fleayi. The sequence goes on along the minus strand of NC_134403.1, from coordinate 164,477,331 downwards.
ATATCTTTTCCTTTGAAGAATATTTCCCTCCTGTACCTTGTTAGAAACTTTCAAATATATCAAGGGTTTTATCAAGTTACCCCTTTCCCTTCTCTGCTCCAAACTATACATATTAAGATCTTTTACTCTTTCCAGGTAAGTTTTGTGATTTAGGCCATGCACCATTTTAGTTGTCCTTTTTTGTACAATCTGTAATGCATTTATATCCCTCTAATTTGGGGATTAACTGTACCCAAAACTAAACATTTGATATTCGATGGAACGCCGTTCCTTTGATATAAAAAAACAAAACAAAGTATCTAGGACTTTTTTGTGCGCCATTTAATAGATTTGCCAGATACCTTGCCTGGAATGGTCTTGTGCTGCGTTACTTTGTACTCCTACCACTTGCCTGTTTCAAGCAGGCTGCTTGGGTATAAATGCATCTTCTCTATGAATGGTCCCCACATACGGGTAGGGGTATCTATACCCGCTGGTGCTTGGTTAGTGGTTAGAGGACTGAGCAAAGCGGCATGTGCATCAAGAATCCCAGCAGATCGAATGCTTATAAGGTAAGTATGGCTTTGTTTTTACATGAACTTATTAACATACACTAAATTCTCTGGTTTGGGTGGGGTTCTTCTTTTGAAAAATATATTACCCCCAGTAGCCTTAAATATCTAATTTCCAAACCAGACCTCTTACCAAGTTCCAATCATCATCATCTATTTATTTATATAGTGCCACTAATTCAGCAGCACTGTACAGAGAGAACTAATTCACATCAGTCCCTGCCCCAGTTTACAATCTAAGTCCCCTAACTTACACACACACCAGCACTGAGAGAGACTAAGACAATTTAATAGCAGCCAATTAACCTACCAGTATGTTTTTGGAGTGTGGGAGGAATCCGAAGCACCTGGAGGAAACCCACGCAAACACAGGCAGAACTCCACACAGATAAGGACATGGTCGGGAATCAGACTCATGACCCCAGTGCTGTGAGGCAGAAGTGCTAACCACTAAGCTACCGTTAACCCTTTGCACAATTTTCCACCAAAAAATAAAAAAAATTGTTATCAGATCCTCTTGGTAGGGATTTCTGGAACCCTTGCTTGTATGATAGTTCCTACAATGATCATAACAGATCTGGCAAAGATTGCTAAGGTATTAACTAACACATAGAGAAATGTTGGGGTTTCTTTGAATGAAAATACAAATTTTTCTTTGAGGCAGAATTAAATGTAAGAATAAAAATAGATTGAGTGTAAAATTCTTAGAATCATTTAACATGTTTTTTGTTAAGAAATGCTTTATCAGCAGTGGGAAAACATGACAAAAAATGTCTTTTAATTGGCAATGAGAAAGTATTTTTTTTTCCTTTGGCATTGTTCATCCTAGCAATCAATGCAGAAAATAGTTCATGGAGAAGTGACCGCAGCTATGATCTGTTGTGCTTCTCTGATCTATACAATGTGTTGTTCCTTGCTAAGCAGTATATTGAGGTATAAAGCAAGATTGTTTCTAAAACTTTTTAGCCCAAAACCGTGCTGTGACAGTGTACCATTTATCGCTTTCAGAAATATACAGGACAGTGTCTCAGCCAATTTAAACTTTCCTATTCACAGATGCTTGGATATACGTTCATGTGCTGTGATCTCAGTATTATGAACATAAAACCATGTAGCATACACAGGCATTTTTTTTTAAATGAGATCCCAAATAGGATTGGACATGTCAGTTGAAATGCATTAGATAAAGTATATTTTGTTTTTTTAGTAGACTGCCAACTGCGTTGTCCGTTTTACTCAGTTGTTATCAGTGTGTGGCACAGTGATTAGCATTGCTGGATTCGATTCTGACCAGGACACTAACTGTGTTCTCCTGGGTGTTGTACCTGGGGCTCAAGTTTTCTCCCACAGTCCAAAAAAACAATAATACTAGTAGATCAATTAGCTGTTTACAAAGTAGACCCTTTTGTGTGTTTGGATGATCAAGACTTTAGACTAAGCCCTGGGGCAAGGACTGATGTGAATGAGTAAATATTCTGTGTAAAGTGATGCGTAATATGGTAGTGCTATAAATAAACAATAATAATAATTACAGCCAACTGCCATTGTGCAATAATACATAGGTAACATCCAGATAAAACTCTCACACGTATACTTTTTTTTACCCCTTCTACCTTCTCCATCCCACAGTAAAACTAAATTTGTAATATAAAATCATATATATATTTGTGGAAGGTGGGGTTTAACTTGGAGTGTTATCGGCATATAGCCAGGGCTGGTGCCTAAATTTTGTAGGTGTGCTGATACTTGTATTTACGGTTGTTGGTGCAGCTAAGCAAAAATAAAACATAACTGTTGCTCTATATTTGAAGAAGCTAGAACCATCTCATTTTGTTGTGTTTGATATAGTGTTTTGATTTGAACAGGTATTTGATCATTTCATAACTTGGGGCCTGATTCATTAAGGATCTTAACTTGAGAAACTTCTTATTTCAGTCTCCTGGACAAAACCATGTTACAATGCAAGGGGTGCAAATTAGTTTTCTGTTTTGCACATAAGATAAATACTGACTGTTTTTTCATGTAGCACATAAATATCAACTTTAAATTTCAGTGTACAAATAAGCTATCAAGTATTTGTGTGCTACATGAAAAAACAGTCAGTATTTAAGTTATGTGCAAAACAGAAAACTAATTTACACCCCTTGCATTGTAACATGGTTTTGTCCAGGAGACTGATATAAGAAGTTTCTCAAGTTAAGATCCTTAATGAATCAGGCCCTTGATTATTAAAAATATCCCCCAATACTCCCGTGCTTGTTGTTTGTTTTTTGCCAGACAATCTGCTAGTTTTTGACCAAATTGACACGTTTGGCCTCTGCCGCAATGGTTTTAAACAATGAATTTTGATAAGACGACATAGAAAATCCTGCCTGCTAATAACAGCATAGCTCCTTTAGCCAAACATCACATAAATGTTCAAACTTTTTATATAGGGAAAAAGTTTCCTAGAAGATCATTTTGATGTCTGTTTTGGGACTATGAAATGTGTCCCATAAACTGCCAGACACCTAGGGGTAGATTCAATTGGCCGCGATGTTCCTCAGAGCATTGCGGCCACACTTTGTTACCGTTCCTACCGTAAAAAGTAATGCGGATATCTGCTCGCACCTCTATGGGGCGTGAGCAGAAATCTGCGTTATTTCTGTCAGAATATCCGCACAAGGGGTCTCGTGGCCATTTTGGAGGCACCTCCTGCGGGTGTTTTCTGAATTGTATCTGCCCCCTAGACTAAAATAACAGGTGTAATTATTGCTGTCTGAGGAGTATTGTCTCAAACACAGTGTTGGGCTTCATAAACAACTCCTACATAACTGCTCTGTATAATTAATATGAAGTTTTCCATGTGAAAGCAGCATGCTGTTTTCATAGCAACAATAATAATGTGTTTCTTAGACTTGAATAGGATTTCTCATGGGGAAACTTTAAAATAAGGTACAGTCCTCATGAATTGATTAAAATGTTGCATCTTAGTTTTCATGGAATTAAGCTAGAAACATGAGCATAGATATTGTAATACTTACATTTCATCCGGTAGCTATCCATTATTGAGACACTCATATTGAGCGTGGGGGAGGGCTTGCACATTTTAACAACACTCCACTCAGCAGCCTATTAGGAACATTTTAAAGGGAAAAAATTGCAGATGAACCAGTGAATCCAGCCCGAGGTAGCTCACAATGGGAACGGTCCAGGGGCAGATCCCAGTCTGCTCCTGTTGGCGCGTTATACAGTATTAATAATGCAGCCTTTCAGTTCACTATAAATGATAACTTTGAGACATGAAGGTCATCCCACAAAATGTTTATCTTCACTGTAGGTACCAATGTACTTTAATATGCTCCTTGGCCTGCAATAGTAGATGGATAAGAGTGTCTGAAGATTTCCATTTTTTTCATTGGACTCCATTCTTTAGCCAGGCTTTTTTGTGAATTACAAGCCACACATGTTATGCACTTTGTTCAACTGTAATTACAGAGAAAACTTTAGTAAGCCCGAGAACACACTACTGTTTTGTATGTGTATACACAATATTTAGTTGTGTTTCAATTTCTTGGATTTAGATAAAAAAGAGCTACTTGGGACAGTGCTGTCCAAGTATTTCTCATTAAAAGGGCTACATACATTTAAAATCTGTGCTCCTGGGCCAAATACATATTAAAAATGTTCCTGTAGTCTCTGAAGGTAATTATTCCGCAACCAGTCCTCTGCCTTGACCTAGATGCACATGCTTCTGCAGTAACACAAACTTAAAGAGAGGGTGTATTCTGGTAATCGTAGATGAGCACAATTTGCCCAAAAGATTGTGAACTAAAGTGTACCTCAGCCATACTTTCCCGAAACTTCCAGACTCCTGGGAGAGTAGGTCACTTTGCTGGATCCCACCTCTCCTTGTAAAGAGGGTGGGGCCTTAAATACCCGAATTATGTTGTAATCGCCCTGTATGCCCCGTTGTGAGATGATACCGTCCTTAGCAGCCTGCAAACACTCCTTATAAATTTTATTATTGTCACCTGACAAATGGAAGTCGTCTTTTTTTTTTTTTTAAGGTAGTCTACCCACTGGTGTTAAGAAAATGCCTGTAATTACCCCATGCCGCTTCTGACCGCAGATGTCGGTGGTTATGAGCGGACAGATTCCATAGCCACTTGCATTTTGTTGGAGTTAAAAATGCTAGTAAATGCATATGTTTAGATGCTAATGGGTAACCGACTTATGGATGTGCTTTAAACTGAAACTATCGGTTTTTTGCATTTTCATATTTACATGTAGATACAGACTTTGGTTACAAAGAGTAGTTTTGTGTTTTAGAAAGAGAAATTTGCATAAGTCTCACATCTGCTGTTTGTTAGATATTGACTTTTAACTACCGTTCAAAGCTCCTCTTTTTACTACTTTTAACGTTAAAAATACAGCAGCTATATTTTAACAAAATGTAAATATAGAAATATATACAGTCTTTAAAGCTACTACATTTCAGTATATGCCAAACTCTCACCAATCAGCCCAGACTCCCTTACTCCATGTTTCTCACTGACTTTCTCTTACAATGGTTAATTTGAAACATAAAGCAGTTTCCTATAAAAACTTCTAATTTTCTAAACTCCCCTTTCATTCTCCCTTCATACAAACCTTTCTGCACTATCTATTGACCAATCGGCTCAACTGAACCTGTGACCCCTGTTGTATGCTTGGTCCCTTGTGGACTGGCTTGCTATATCCATTAAATTATCGTTGACTGTGTCTGTTTTCTGGTAAACTTAGTGTAAGCTGGTGACATGCTGCAATGTTAGCAGTTGACCAATAATCACAGGATCTGTGAGCACAGGACGAGTGCAATACTGATTTATATAAACTGAAATAAATGGAATTAATATCAGCCATTTTGGAAAAATAAGTCGGAAGGTGACTGTAAGCCTGTATATGTGATCATCTTCAGGCCACACTAATAGGTCAGAGTGTATGCTGGCAGCGGCCAGGGCGCTTGGCCTGGCCAGATCTTGTCCAATTGTGGCACCTATGTATTGCATTTGGGGCTAAGTGGCTGGATTGACTTGTGTATTGCAAGCTTTAATTTGTAAGCTTCTTTGAAAGAGCAACAAGTGAGTCGTTGTGTAAGTAAAAGATCCTTGTTTAAACATCTACCAGATGTTGTATATTGTAGAACCTTCTTAGATCAGCAGTGGCATCAGATTTTAGTTCTGATGCCACTGTGAAAGAAAGCAAACTAAATACTGTGGCTGGAGAGGGAGCAGGGGCCCTGGAGCTGAGTGGGTCGCTCCAAAGTCTCAAGCTCTCTCCGGGGCCCCAGTTCTGTGCTAAAACGAGAGCAGGCTTTTTTTTTAGAATCAGTGGGGGGGAGGAGGGTCCCTGGAGGCTAGAGTGGCATCGCTTGACTCCTGCCTGAATTTTGCTGTGGGACACTGTTATGTGACTGTCCTATTTTGCTTACAGTTAGGATGTCATAAATAAAGACAAATATATTTTCTTTTGTTCATTATGTGCAGCAAAGTGATGAAAGTCAGCATACATTGTAAAATTCTGAACTATTCAGAACTCAGGGCAGTGTTCTCCCCCCAAATTTTGCCAGCCCAGAGGCATTAAGTAGTAGCTGGGTAGGGACAGTTGTAATACTTCAAACATTTCTCAATATTATTGCAAAGTAAGTGCCCACACATGACAGGACTGGTGGTCAGGGGTCCAGCACACGCTGATGGCTGTAGTGCTCACATAGTGATTGTTCTAATAGGGGAAGCAATGGTTTATTCTATTATAATGGTTCTCTGTTGGGCTTAAAATGCTGGATGTAAAAACAGCCAGGTGGAGCGCCCGGGAAATAAGTGCTGTGGAGAACACTGTTGCAGTGTATTGGTGCCTTTTTATGTGTAGCTGCGGCAACACTTAACATTAGCATAATCCTCAAACACAGTAGTGTCTTAAATATGACATGCTAAAATTATAATATAGAAACTAACAGATTTACATGTGTGTGCCCAGCACAATGGGAGTGACACATTAAATTTTCATTATTATCACTATTATTTATACAGCGCCAAAATATTACCCGTTACCGTACAAACAGGATGTTTATTCATTCCTATCAGTAGCAGGGGAACTGATTTCTCTACCACAGACAGAAAATGTGGACACACACAATGAGTCAGGTTCATTGTCTTCAAACTAAATTTATCTGTTTTTGGACTCTAGGAACAAACCAGAGCACCTGCAGGAAAGGCATGCAAACATGAAAAAAAACATAGAAACCCTACAAAGATGGACTTCTGTTATAACTAATCCAGTCCCTAATTCTCCAAATCACCAAAGCTAACTTGTATGACATCTTGACCCATTTAAAATGGAATCGGACTCTGGGGGAGTCCGATTTCAGTAAGATAAAAAAGCATGTTCATAGATGTTTGAGTAGGCTATGTTTGTGCTTTTCACAACATATTTAGGGATAGCGGTACTATTTTGAAGTACTGTATTCTAAATAGAATGCCTTGTATTTCTCTAATTGTTAGATCCTCTCTTTTGTGGATTGTATCTAACATGTACTAGTTATCCTATTCTATGGGTGCTGGACGCATCCCTGTCAGGGTTATGGAATCATAGTATGAATAACTATTCAGGTACATTATATTTAAAATCATATTCCCACTAGTTGTTGGCTTGAATTCTTGAAAAATAAGCAATATTGACCTTTCCCAAGTTTACTAAACCCGACTTAGGGATTCATATCGGGGCCTACAAGTATTTGGGCCTTGTTTGTGTAGCACACTCAATACACAATGCACTACACCTTGGTTTTGTAATGTTGCACCTACGTGGTTTACTCCATGGCAAACTTCAAGATGCCGTAGTGTCATCATACGAAATTCAAACCTCCTACCACTTTACAATTTACCTTTTATTATATGTTAAAATGTTTCACTTAAATTCATTTTGAAAGTCAGTGGACAGCAGGACTACCTCTTTTATAACGTGTGACATTTTTGTACACCGTTTATTTTACATTGGGCAAATTGTACCTAGAAATGTATTTCTCCGTAAATGGGCAAGTGGAATGTGTAAAATATACCCCATTAAAAGTATTATTACCAGCTGGAGCAAAAACAATCCTTTTGTTAAGTGGAAATGGCTACATGGAAGTCTGCACAACAAGGGATGCCCTTATATATATTTTTTTTTTTTTTTAAAGCGCCCTCACCACCCATTTACCTCCTTTCATTTTAAAATATGATTAGAAACTCATTTTGCAGTGCTCTGTAGTACTCTGCAAGAAACGTCGTTACGCCACACTACTCTTAACAGCTGCTACTTTTTGTCATCAGCAAATGCTGCCTTATTGCTTTGCAAACACTTTGGTGGAAATCTAGGTACACCTGCGCAAATGGACGCACTCTGGACCACTGAAGAGGATTTTGCACTGCTGAATAGTCCTAACAAGGACAGCCTGACACATCACAGCTGATTATGGAAATATTGTTATGTTTATGAAGGGGGTTTAAAATTGTACATTTCTGAAATCTGATTTTTTGCTTCAATATTTTTTTTTTTTAAATGTATTTATTTTTTAAATTTGTCCCTTTAAAACGTAATGGTTCTAGATGAGGAAGTGTGTAGCCTGGGAATTTATAGTGTATTACTTTCCTTTTAAAGTGGAAAATAATGATCCTTTTTGGTTGTGACATTTTCTAAAGCATTGAGCCTTTTGTCTCTTTGTTTTTGATGTTTGATATCTGTGAACACCCAGTCTATTAGAAGTAGTAATGTCTCTATTTGCCTCCTATATATTTTGACTAATCTTTGTTTTCATCTACAAAACACCATGAGACTGGCATTGTCCTTTTGTTTGGAAACAGGTTATTATGTTCTTTCTATATTATTCTTTTTTATTTTTCTGCTTCATCTGGCTTTATAGAAAAAAATCATAAATGCAACTGTTTTCTCCGAAGCCCAGGGCACTAAAATGTCTAGTTACGGCACTGACTGCACCCTTACTAATCCTGTAACTGTGCATGTCAACTGTGTGTGTGTGTGATGTGCGCCAAGTCCTTCCTGTACACAGTGTGAAAGACTTGCATTTTCCCTGGTGCACGTCCCAAAAAAATAAATATAATAAAATCAGTAAGAAAGAAGTTAATATTAACTTACAGAATAAAATATGTGAAATTCATCATTGAGCCTTATGTTGAGGCTTCTGTAAAAATTGTTCCCTATAAATAGTAAATGCAGTTGGTGGCCAGTGTTCTTAGACTTCAACCTAATGGACACATAATGGTTTCATAAGCCAAGGAGTCACTTGCTTGGATTTTAAGTATAAATATAGTACCTCATATGACTTTTTTTAGGCACAAATTAACATTAAACTTTGCTCTATGTGAAATTTAATCATATAGGGCAGTGGTTCCCAAAGTGTGCGCCGCAGCTCCCAGGGGTGCCGCGGCCAGGGGACAAAAAAAAACAAGCAACTTACTAGTCTGGCGGAGCCTGGGACCCAGCATCCTCCTTCCTCCTCGCTTCTCACTGAATGTTGGGCGTGATGTCATCACGCGTGCCATATTCAGTGAGAAGTGGCAGGAGAGAGGAGGATGCTGGGTCCTGGGCGACGCCACATTGATAAGAGGATAGAAGAGAAGACAGAAGAAATGGAAGAAAGAAGGCCAAGTATGGTAAGTAAAGAAACGGAGGAGAAAGTGAAAGGAAACGGCAATGGAGGGGCAAAAGAATGAAGGAGGGGGCAGGCAGTGTGTGGATGAAGTGGGGCAGGCAGTGTGTGGATGAAGTGGGGCAGGCAGTGTGTGGATGAAGTGGGGCAGGCAGTGTGTGGATGAAGTGGGGCAGGCAGTGTGTGGATGAAGTGGGGCAGGCAGTGTGTGGATGAAGTGGGGCAGGCAGTGTGTGGATGAAGTGGGGCAGGCAGTGTGTAGATGAAGATTGTAATATAAGCAGACTTACCTCCATACTGACACTGTAGATCTCTGAACGCAGCAGGATGGGGACTCGTAGTTATTCCGACTAGTCAGGTGTCCGTCAGTACATTTTCACGTCATTGCGACCTGTATCACTTTTCATTTTAAGCGGCAATGTCAGGACCCCGCTGATTAAGTGTAATATTTATTACGTTATTTTGACTCAAATACATAAAAAACGTGACTGCTCTGTAATTATTTTCGAGGGGTGTCTTGAAAAAATTATGGAGACACTAAGGGTGCCGCGCACTGACAAAGTTTGGGAACCACTGATATATGGGCTTATTTACAGTTTGATGTACTATAACGTCTCTTGCACAAGTTACACGTTTCCATACTGTGCGTGCACACCATGTGTACGCATACATCTGTATTTAGGTTGTTGTTTTTGTTTATTTTGCGCCTCCTTACCCTTAGAGACAGAACAGTGACCGGCAAGCGTAGTGCAATGATACACCATAATCATTGTCTATCATCTTCTGAATTGGCTGAATGCATCCTGATCCTTCCAGCTGATACTAAAATCATTAGCTTTGCAACTATATTATGTGAGGTCAAGACAAGTTTCACATTTGATTTTTAAAGGGGAAAGCAAACATGTTTGTATTGTTTAGATTTAATTACATTTTATATTGTCGGGTTTTAAATTTAAGAAGCTTTTCCCTTATATATGTGATGTTATTGCATTAGATATGCTTAATGTTTGTAGACACTCCCTTATATGTTTAAGCTTGAATCTTTAGTGATGGTCCCTAAGACCATGGGGAATGCTGGGAAGTGGGTGTGGCCAGTGTGCAATGTACCCAGAGTCTGCAAATGGCTGAATAAAGAGCTCAGCAGTGCCCACCCATGCTTCAGTGTCCTGATGAACTGATTTACAAGTATATTAACAAAACAATATACATGACACTTTATTACATTATTATATTGTGTTGAAACAGGATAATGCAAGTTAATTTATATAGCACACTTCTGTTTGATGTAAATGCTACTGTAATCTTCATCTTCAGGTATTTATATAGCGCTACTAATTCCGCTATACAGAGAACTCTCTCACATTGGTCCCTGCCCCATTGGAGCCATTAACCTACTAGTATGTTTTTGGAATGTGGGAGGAAACCCATGCAAACAGGGGGAGAACATACAAACTCCTCACAGATAAGGCCATGGTCAGGAATCGAACTCATGACCCCAGTGCTGTGAGGCAGAAATGGTAACCACTAAGCCACCTTACTATTATTGAGTTGAACACAATCCAATTTTTTTTTCTTAATGTGTCTTTTTCCGCACACATTCGTAGTGCCAATGCATTCACTTCATAAATATCGACAGGAGCCATATAATAACACTGAATTTGTGACCATTTTGTATCTATAGGCTAATATCACATGGATATTTCTGTGCCCATCTGTTTTAATCTTTGAAACTCGCTATATGCATTTTGTCTACGTTCACATTACTATCAGTGCAAGTGCTGGATTCCTATCATGTAATAACTGATATGAGGCAACGTTTGTAGAGAGTATCTGCTCTCGTGAGATGGAGGGGCCTACTCTTGCATTGCTGCCTGTGTGTAGGGAATTGGAGCACTGTGGTGAGTTCTGAATGCTAAAACACTTGGGCGTGCAAAACCCCATGTCAGATTAGGATTTAGGTCTACACTGGGATTACCAATGTACTTCATAAGGTGTGTGCATTTTATTGTAACAGAATATTGGGATTTTCTTATATGAAACTTGCTTATTCCATCCAAGAGCCATCGTATTATTCGAGGCCCTTTCTTCCTACTCTGTCATTTTCAGCAGCAAAAAGTACTTTGTAACTTTGCCAGAGTTGCAAAATCACTTCTATAGACAAGATTCTCCATTTTGTCACCCTGTTCAGAATGTCACAAATCATCATTTCTTTGTCCACAGTTCAAGTAAAGAAACTAAAGTGTTAGGAGAACACCTTATGTGTAGCTCCTGTAATTTTCATAGAGGTGAGTCTCTTTTTCAAGTCAAACATCTGTGTTCTCTATTCATTACTGTTAACTCTGCTATTCACAATGCATCTATAGCAGCTGTGATAAAGCTGTATTAAAAGGCATGCGACCACAAATGTTCTTGCTGCTGAATTGTAAATGTTACAGAGAAATGTATATGCTAGATATAAATTTATGTAAAGGCTAGATCAAGTTTAGGAAATTGCTTGTTTGTTTGGCTCCCCATTGAATACTGTTATTTTCTGGCTCCCCTGTCCTACCCGGCCGATGGCAAGACTTGCCTCAAGCTGTTATGTTATGAGAGGCTAATCGTGCAAATATGATTAAGATTTGACAGAAGATTCTTTGGAGGAGATAGTGGGATTGTTTGGAAAATACATCTACTTCACCTAGGGCTGTTCACACAAGCGTAATACCTTTCGGCAAGTGGTCTATTGATTCCTGCGCTACCTGTAATGCCCTTACAGACAACTAAGATATATAACTATGTGGCTCTGGAGGATTCCGCCAAAAAACAAGGCAGGCTCCTATTTTTGATGGCAGTATACTTGCATTGCATACTGATTGAGCCGCAATGTGAATATTCGGATTGTGCAGATAGATTCTCTAGTAATAAGACCTTTTATAAAACTGTGGGGAATGTGTCCCCTTTAGGCTAACTGCCCCTGCCTACATTGTGCTCCCCTGTGATACCTTTGATAGCAATTTTGTGGGGTTCACAGTTTAGTGCAAACTTTGAGTTTGGAGGAACATAATAGCTATTAAAATTCAATCTTGTAGAATTGTTGGATAATGCTGCTTTTTTTTATGTTTTCTCACATCTTAGTTTTTTTCTGGGTGGGTTGGCTTAGCTAGGGAGACATCACGTTTTAAATGGAAGAGTCGAAGCATTATGTGATTAAACATTTGACAGCAGGAAAAAAGGCAAATTAAACAGTCACTTCAAAAATGTAGAACCCATTGTTAACAAAACTATTTGCACTGTGCTGAATGGCGTCGGAATTGGCATTACCACCTTAGTAGTTACATGTTGTCAGTAACTCACCATGTTACTGGATTATACTTGAACTTTCTGGGCCTAAGTCATTAAGGAGAGCAAAGCATAAACAAAGGAGTAACTTTGCACCTGTGCAAAGCCATATTGAATTGGAGGGAGAGGTAAATTTAAAATATGGGGACAGATTTATAGTTGGGATAGGGCATGCCCTAGATCAACTTTAAATTTCAGTGTAAAAATAAAGTTATCAAGTTTTTGTGTGGTACATGAAAAAACAACCAGTATATAACTTATGTACCTAATAATAAACTAATTTGACCCTTTGAATTGTAATATGGTTTGTCCAAGAGCAAACTTACTCCTTTTTTTTTATTTTGCCTTATGTCTTTTAAGTGTTGGATATTTTCTGTTTTCAGACTTCCATATTGCTGACATTTTAGTGATTAATTAGCAGTGGAAATGTTTCTGGGTAAATGCTTAATCTGTTGCTGTGTGTAATCTGGAAATATTTTGTCAAAACTAGTTAACTTGCCAGTCATGTGGGTTTACTGTGCAGCAAATCACTGCATGTAAATGAAGGGTTTTTCTGATAACAGCGGTCATTGGGCTTCATAGATCATCTTTGCCCACCCTTCATTACACAATATTTGAGGAGTGATTGGATTTGTATTATATTGCAATAGAAAGGTAGAATGTTTTGCTACCATATGGACTTAATCTGATAAAACAGAACAGTGTTTTGGAGCAATTTCAATTTTTGTTGGTATTTTTTTGATAGTTATAAAAACAGGTAGCTCATGTTATCTGACACTTAAGTGATATTTAGTGAGTGGAGATGTATTTAATGGGAATTAATCTAAGAGTGTTGACCCTTCCCTGGCATGTCAATCAACTTCTGAGCCACAAACTGACTACTGGACGCCTATTCTTGCCTAATTGACACCAGGCCATCTTCCAAAAGTCTTCGCCTCACTGTGTGTGCACTCACACCTGCCTGCTGCCATTCCTGAGCAAGCTCTGCACTGGTGGTGCCCCGATCCAGCAGCTGAATCAACTTAAGGAGGCGGTCCTAGCACTTGTTGGGCGCACTGAAGCCTTCTTCACAACTATTGAATCTATCTTCTTGAAGTTCTTGATCCGATAAATGGTTGATTTAGGTGCAATCTTACTAGCAGCAGTGTCCTTGCCTGTGAAGCCCTTAGTGTGCAAAGCAATGATGACTGCATGTGTTTCCTTGCAGCTAATCACGGTTAACAGAGGAAGAATAATGGTTTCAAGCACCACCCTACTTATAAAGCTTCCGGTCTGTTACTCTAACTCAATCGGCATGGCAGCCTGATCTTCAGCCTTGTCCTTGTCAACACTCTTACCTGTGTTAAGGAGAGAATCACTGATGTTAGCTGGTCCTTTTGTGGCATGGCTGAAATGCAATGGAAATGTTGTTCTTGGGATAAAGTTCATTGTCATGGCAAAGAGGGACTTTGAAATAAATTGCAATTCATCTGATCACTCCATGACATTCTGGAGTATATGCAAATTGCCATCATAAAAACTGAGGCAGCAGACTTGAAAAATAATATTTGTCATTCTCAAAGCTTTTGGCCATGATTGTAGAGTGTAAGTTCTTATCTGTGGATCATCGGGTACAGTAGAAAAGAGGCGTCAGACAGAATTTTGAAGCAGTGATGGTTTGTTGCTCTTAAAGTTAGAGGTACTAATGATAATCCGGAAGTAAAGATGGAACATACATTTCACATGCCCAGTGCAGCTCTTTATACATTTCTTGACACATAACTTGTCCATTTAACCAATCCAGGCTAATTTATGCAGCTAGTATGTGAATCAGCCTTGAAGGGTTTCACACTTTTAACATTCTTCCTAGTGGTAGGGGGTAGTGCCAAATTCATGAGGGCTTGTATGCAAAGATGTTTATAGATTTTTTTTTTAAAGAGCCACTTAATGCAAAATGACATATCCGCCGTTGCCATTGCGCAGATTGATGTCTTGGAGATTAGCAAAACCCTTTTACTTTAAAGCTGCATTTCTGGCTGCACTGCTTGATACAAACTGAGGCATCTGAACCAAAATGCTAGTATACAAATGTCTCTGAAAGAGTTAAGTGTATATTTAGTCCACATTATAAACGCTACTGAGCATCTGTGAGTGATTTTAGCAGCCTGGTGAACACACGTGCTGAGCTCGAAATTGCGAGCAACAACCACCCTTATTTTCTTTAACATTTTTTTACTCCTGGCCTTCTGATTCAGCACATCCTGTTTACATTGAACAGGGAACTTAAAAACAAAACAAAAAAACAACAACAAAATCTAGGAAGGATTTGTCTTTCATAAAAAGAATACTCTATTGTGCAATACAGTATATAAGCTCATCCACTTAAACAGAGTCTAATTTTATATATCTATGTATATCTATAGAACAGTTTTGATTAGAGGCTGGGGCATCTAATGTTGTGGCCGTATGTTTGGTTTTAATAATAATTGGTTTTACTGATCAATAACAATTATTTGTTAGGAGGTGGCCACCCAAAAAGGCATTGTTTCGGTTAATCTTCGCACACAAATCTCCCTCCCCCCCTCATGCCTCTCTGCGACCTTCTTGTCATTGATGGTTAATGACCTATCCATTGCTTCTAACAGATAGAGGCCACTCGTGTACCAAGGGGTTCTGGGTAGAAGTTATGTGTACCCTTGGGTTCTGACACTTTGGGTCAGATTCAATTCTAAAAAATATCGCTGCATAGTGTCCTGGAAAAGCTCTACTAAATATAGATATTGTATATTAAAAATGAGAACCCAAACTGTGTACTTTTACTCCATCACCACTTTTGTTACACCACTGCTAGCTACACAGAAATGCCGCTCACTAATGACTCCTTTATTATTGGATAATGCTTCTGCCTTACAATAGCCATACAGACTTTTCTCACCAGCAGCTGCAATTGTTGTACCTCTACTTTATGTTTAAAATACCCCACCCCACCTCCCTCTTATATTAGACCTGGGCAGCCTGTGGCTCTCCCAGGTGTTGTGAAACTAAAAGGCCCAACATACCCTGCCAGCTATCGGCTGGCAAAGAATGCCGGGCCTTGTAGTTTCACAACATCTGGAGAGCCACATGTTATCTTAGATTGTAAGCTCTTTGCCTTTTTATTTCACGTCATTGTATGTAATTTGTTTGTATTATGATCTCCTCAATGTACAGTGCTGCACAATATGCAAGCGCTTTATAAATAAAATATATTTTTCTACGATTTCTGGCTCTTAAATCTTTAACCTCATCCTACAAGCTAGTCTGACCATGTCACTTGTCATATATATTTTTTAACTATTAAGTTCATTGATTTGCGCAGAAACTTTTGCCTAAAGCAGCCTTTGTGTCCAAATTTTTTACAGTATTCATGGGATGTCTTAGCCATTCAGAGATATTATCAATATACATTTTTTTTTTTCTTGGTTTATCCTATAAAATGAATCCTGCATCTGATCTCCTGAAGTCCTTGAACATGCCACCAGATGTTTACTAAATGATCAGAAGATAAGGGTGTTTGTCAGTTACATGTTTTTTTAGCTAGAGCTATACTATGGTACATTGTGTGTGTTTTTATATTCACATAGTACTAGATGTAGACATTACTTGTCCATACCTATCTTTTCACATTGATTTTCTAAATTTCTGTAATGAACATCTGTGTGGACACAGTCACAAATATGCTTACATCTGTTTACCGTAGATAAACAGCCTTAAATAATTGTCCAGTTTTGTTCAACAGTTTACAGTTAAATGATTACAGGAGCTGTGTGGATAGGGACTCTGTCGCTCCTGTAGCAGATGCATTCTCATGGGGGCTGGAGGGCTTTTGATCTGTCTTGAGTCAACATTTTGCTGGTTGTCAGAACATGTACAGTACGAGCAATTTAAGCTTCTGAGCAGACAAGCTGAACCACAGCCAGTGAACATGCACATTAAATCTGTCTAGTCCAGAAGACTGAATTTCATGGTGGAAAACTCACCTTGTAATTAATGCTTTCTAAGGTTGAAAAGATGCAATTTCTAGATCTTGAATAATAAACTTAATATGGAAAAACATTTTGTCAATTTTATTTTCAAAGCTATTTAAACCATAGAAAGGATTAATACTGTCTTCTATACAATATATTTGTAAATACTGCACATCTGGAAGACAAATGTGTCCCTCATATACTGAATCATAAACATGTGTCTCTATCCAAGTTGTTGGAGATGCCATAATTACCAATATGGGTCATATGCTCTCCATCTAGAATGTTCGCTCTCAGGAGCAGGGTTCTCCTCTGTCTCACGTCTGCGTCTCCTTCACCAATCTCCACTGTATTTGTTATGTTATTTTATATGATTTGTAACGGACACTGTGGAGCTTTGTGGCGCCTTACAAGTAAACATTGTTAATGATACCTGCTATTTAATGAGACATTATAATTAAGCATTGCTTATTTTAACCAGGATGTGCCGTTTGAAATCGTGATTTTCATCACACGATTGAAATCGTGATTTTCATCACACGATTGAAATCGTGATTTTCATCACACGATTGAAATCGTGATTTTCATCACACGATTTTTAAAAAAAATCATTGATTTAAATCACCATTAAAAAAAGCCAGGGTTTTAATGGTATTTGGCATACTGTGCAATATGGACCATAGTCCTTTGACCTTTGATTAGCTACTCTACTAATAAAAGGTCTGCATCTCTGGATA
Source organism: Mixophyes fleayi (assembly GCF_038048845.1). Lineage (NCBI taxonomy): Eukaryota > Metazoa > Chordata > Amphibia > Anura > Limnodynastidae > Mixophyes > Mixophyes fleayi. Next base: position 164,460,071 of record NC_134403.1, on the reverse strand, counting down.
TTGCTTGCTGACTTCATTTAATTATGAATGATGTGATACAAAGAGGCACGGGCAACAGACAAATCCAGACAAGACAGTTGAAAGAAGTAACTTATCACTGTTAGAAATTGCAAAAGTCATGGCCAGCAGAAATAAAGATCCTGTATGGATTTATTTTACTGAAGAGAAAACTGAATCGGGAAAAGGAGTTAAAATCCAATGTTAAAACTGTAGTACAAAATTTATGAGGTTGGTTGTCAGAATGAAAAAACACTTCCAAATATGCACTCTAGGCCATGAGGCCCAAGATGCAAGTGAAGAAGTAGAACTAGTCCAACTAGGCGAACAGCAACAAAGTCAATGTGACACCTTAAGTAAGTTGAACATTTTTCTGTAGTTTATTTTTGTAGTGTAGTTTGCTGTGCCATGCCATGATTGGTGACACTGTCAAGTCATTTAAATTGAGTATATTAAAGGTGCAGTATTTTAAAAGAACTTTGTATTATTGTTTTTACTTGGTTTATTTGTTTAGTTGATAATTTTATTGAAAAAAAAAAAAACTTTTTACATTTTTTTTTTATTTTCTTTTTTTTAATTCATGATTTTTTCACTCTTTTAACAATGTTTTGCTTAGCTGCGCTTGCTACTGAAAAAACGGCACTATCGCCAGTATAAAAAGTTTTACTAAGTTGTACCTCCCCCTAGCTGGAGTTACTGGGGATGCTCTGTTAAACCATTTTTTGCAGGTAGCCTCTGGTCTTGCAGCATAGCTAAAAGCTGGGGGTGGGTTGTGTATGTGAGAGCCAGAGGGCAAACTTCAACCAAGAGAATTGGGGTGTTTTGTGATGCATCAATTTCACCCAGAACATTCTCTTTATTTTTTAATCTATCCATGTGTAGGTAGCTAAAATTAATTTATGTAAAATGCTTTTACAGATTCACAGGTTTTCTTTAGTTAACGTATTAGAATAGAACACTACCTGCACTTCTTGGCTGTTGCTCCTTCACTAGTGGTGATTATCATTAGACACTCACATCTCGCATGTAAAAAGTCATAAGGTGTCCTAGTAAATGCCTATTTGCTTCCTAGACACATGGAGAACGCAATTTTGCAGTGATCGCTTCTCCCAATTCATCTCTTGCAGTTAGGGCCCTAGAGAACTGTCCATTGCCGACAGAGATGAGTACGTAGAGAATTGCTGGTTTCCTGAATCTGGCATCCCAACAATGTGTGTTCTCTTTTTTTTTTTTTTTTTTAATGTGGGAAGGAGGGAAGTTTAATTTTAAATAAGTGGGGAAGAAGAGTTGTGGCAGGGGGATTCTGTAGTGTCAACTATCAGTGGTGGACATAGAGAGCACATGGGGTGCAGTTTTTAGTCCTCCTTTCACTGCCAATACTGTCCCCTTCCGGTATCGGGATATGACCCTCCCTTGCCTGTTTGCACACGTGCTATTTGGTACTTGCTCATTCACACGCTTATTATCCTCCAAAAATTCACACTTTAAAGTAATTGGTGTTTTTTCTCTAAAACATGACTGCATTTTACTGGTTAAGAAAAATAGGCTAAAAAGCATATTTTATTTTTATTTTTTTCTAATGACCTTGTAACATATGAGTTGAAAAGTGTTTGCTCTGAATCTCTCTTATATTACCATATTATTGATGTTCTAGTATTTGAAAACTACAATTATTTTTTTCCCCCATAAACAAAGCATCAGAGAAATTTATTTTGGAACACAATCTTGTTTCCGTTGAAAGGTGGGTGAGGTGTTCAGGTTTCCATTGTGTATGTACATTGTGTTTCTGATTTGGGTAATCCCCCATGCAATGGGGGTTTCCTATGGACTGGCAAAGCATGCTTGGAGTAGTATTTCAACAGCTTATGTCTGCTGGATACATTCCATTATATTTAATCAGATAATAATGAACAACATTAAACAGCAGGAGCCCTTTACATTAAGGATACTCTTTCCTCATGTCAAATTATGACAATTGCCTTTTATTTTCAACTGATGTCTTCAACCATATGTAACTCTTACAGTCCCCATGTGCTTCTGGTTATATTTATACAATAGGCAAGAGTTTGGTACTGTGTTTGGACCAGTGTTTGAACTTTAGAAGTGGCGGTATGGAATGTGATAGTTTTACAATAAAGGCTCCACCCGGCTGTTTTTATTTTCCACCAGGCTCTTGGAGCCCAACAGGGTCCTATTATAATAGAATTAACCATTGTTTCTCCTATTATAACAGGCACTATATGAGCACTACAGCCAGCAGTGTGTGTTAGATCACTGACCACCAGTCTGACCAGTACTGGCAGGTGTGGGCAACAACCTCAAACATTTTTCAGTATTATTGCAAAGTATTACAACTGCTCCCACCCAACTACAGCTTAATACTACCCGCCTGGCAATTTTTTTGGGGAAAAATGCTGTACATGCATAATAGTCCCATACATGCTGCAGCTCTGAATTATAATAAGGTACTTTCACATCTAAATATCCAGAAGTTGCAGAGAGTGTGGGTCTAAAATGACCTGTCTCTGCTCAATACTAAATAAGCATCTGTCAGATGTTGATCGGGAATGACAGAAAATGAGCTCACACAATGACCACACAACATTGTCTGACTATGGTCATTTTTCTAATTCAATAAATAGCTCTTTAGGTAACAATGCTCTCTGTGGCAGTCTTGTTGATGGTAATGTTATATAATATCTATCATTATAAATATAAAACATTTACAAATTGGGCCAATATCTACCCCCATCCCTGATCCCCCAAGTCACTTTTCTAATATATAGGGACCACACTCCCACTGTGATAAGCTCTACCCTTTATACTTATCGCAATTGGGAAATTGGGATTGCACCCCTGAAACTGTGCATGCTTAAAGTGGCTAGCTGGGTCATGCATGCACCTCAGACTGGACCTGTAAGCAATGTAAACCTTAACTGCACCAGGTCCGTATCGATGATGCAGGTGAATATCGCTAGACTTTTGCTGCAAGATAGAATATTCCTTTTGCAGATATAATTCTATACATAGATATTCTGGTATTTAATTTAAGGGGCAACTTAAATGTATATTTTCATGTATTAAACATGTATGACTTTCCATTGCAGCGTCATGGAGCATGGCTCTTACTCGTAATAAACCCCAAAAGATGCTTCCACCAGCCTATACAAACATGTCAATTATACTTGCTGTGATATCACAAGCCTGTGTATGAATCTAGCAGTCCATACAAAGCATTCCCCTTAATGTGTCCCACTATGTAAAAAAAATATTACTGCCTGTTTGCACGTCCACATGCCAATTGTTAAAATTGACTGTGATTGGATCACTTATAAATAACTTATGGTATAAATTTAGTTAAAGGAAATAATGCAGAGCACTTATTTCTATAATTGCCAATGCACTTATTTTTGATATTGTGTATATTTTGATATAGGAATCGTTATTTCTGAGACCAGGGTAGAAAATTAGCTTTTTCTGTTTTAACCTTGCTAAAGGAGATGCCTTATTTCTGATGTATATATCTGATACAATGAGCCTCTGTTTAGAAAGTCTTTGTGTATCGTGATGTGGGGAAATGACTTGTTTGGGGGTTGTACCGTTCTTTGGGAATGTGTATTCTGCGACTGTCTGAAGAAAGTATTCATGTGAATTAGACCTTTGGACTTGCTAGATTTCCTGTATCTAAAAACAAGATGCAGGACATCACAGCGTTTCTAGAATTTCACAGTGTAAATATTGTTAGCTTTGCAATGCATGTAAATCCATGTTTGTGTAAACACATTGCATCCTCATTCTAAAAATAGACTGTGTCCAAGTCAGTATAAAAGGCACTGTCTTGAACACTTAAATGTATCATTCTGATGTTCCATCTGACCTGATCACCTGGTACCTTTAAAACCAGTTTGAGAGCAAATAAATATCACTTGTTTCAAAGATTTGCTTGAAAGCATCTTCAATATTGCTGTAGTCCTGTGACCTGCAGATTAGAGCCTAAATCTAATCCATTCTCCGGCTGTTTCTGAGGTTGGACCCAGCTTTTCCAGTACCACCGCTCTGCCTGCTACCTTGCAGCTCTGGTCAGTGTGATAGGCCAGGGGGGATCCATCCACAGCAACCATGATCCATAGTAAAAGGTCCGGAGTACCAGCCCAGGTACACCAGCAAGGAGGTATCCCAGCAGTGACGGTTACCCAGAAGGAACGTGGTTCTGGGTGCCATAAAGGAACCCAGTGCTGGCAGCATTGTAAGCCTCTCCTACTGCGGCAAGAGGGCGCACTTGGCATAACGTAAGGGAACAGTGGCAAAGTAAGCCCAGCCGGTTTCCAGCAGCAACAGACGGTGACATAGGTGGTCCATTCTGTCACATTGACTTTTCTGAAAATACTGCAGTTTTTCCTAAGCCTGAGGTTAGTGACACATCTGCAGTGAGTGCCAACTTATATACTACCAGGAGCCTGCTGCTTCCACTTTTTACCTGCTCATAGCAGGTAGTATAAATGCAGAGTTCCTGAAATAAATGCATAGATATTCTCTGTGAACACTTCTGCCAGCATTTGTATACATGCTACAATATTGGACCAGTTTCCTGGCGCCCCTATTTCTACTTCAGCGTTACCCACGATATTATTCAGTCTTCCAGTTTGAGATCCAAGATCTCAAAGAGCCCAATATCTGTGCAGTCTGTTTCCCTGCTGCAGCATCCTAGAAATAATAGTATGCCTGGAAGTCTGAGCATAAATTGTTCTTAATGATCTAAAGAGTATCTGGATTTCCCTGAGGTCCCATATAATCACTGTATGGGGTCAATCTTTATCTTCTAGAAAAAATGTCTGAAGGTGTCTGATTTCAACAGTGGAACATATTTCAGAGGTAGAATAGACCACATGCTGGGCAGATTTAGTCAAGAATAAACAGTTCAGTTATTTTGAGTTATGTTATTTATCTTAAAATGTACTCCAACTTTGTTCTAAATGACCAATAGTAGATTTACTTGCTTATTAAAATTCCTATATAACATTAAAGTACTTTGTCGGGTCTCATCTTGAAAAACTTTACCATATGTCCTAGCATATCTTAAATGAGAAGTTCTGCATGACATGTCTCCATTTTCATATATTTGAATGTATAATGCATGACTTTAAACCAAAGCACTTACTGTGTAAGAGTACCATATACTTATTATATTAAATATGGTAAAGGACATGTTTTCAAGTGATGTATACACTGATCAACCAAAACATTACAACCACTAACAAGTGAAGTGAATTACATTGATTATCTTGTTACAATGACAACTGTCAAGGGGTGGGATATATTAGGCCAGTGTTGGCTAATCTGTGACACTCCAGGTGTTGTGAAACTACAAGTCCCAGCATGCTTTGCCAATATATAGCATCTTATTGCTGGAAGGGTATGCTGGGACTTGGAGTGCCACAGGTTAGCAAACACTGTATTAGGCAGAAAGTGAACAGTCAGTTCTCAAAGTTGATGTGTTGGAAAGCAGAACAAATGGACAAGTGTAAGAGTCTGATCGACTTTGTCAAGGACCAAATTGCGATTGCTAGTCTGAACATGTCCCAGTGTGCAATTGTTAGTACCATCCCAAAAGTGGGACAAGAAAGGACAAGCGGTGACAGGGTCATGGATGCCCAAGGCCCATTGATGCACGTGGGGACTGAAGACTAGCCTGTCTGGTCCAATCCTACAGAAGAGCTACTGTAGCATAAATTGCTGAAAAAGTTAATGCTGGTTATGATAAAAGGGGTCAGAACACACAGTGCATCGCAGCTTGCTACGTTTGGGGCTTCATTGCCACAGACTGTTCAGAGTGCCCATGCTGACTCCTGTCCATCACTGAAAGTGCCTACAATGGGCATGTGAGCACCAGAACTGGACCATGGAACAATGGAAGAAGGTGGCCTGGTCTGAAGAATAAAGTTTTTTTGTTTTTTTTTTGCATAATGCGGATCGCTGGGTGTAGTTTAACTGGAGAAGAGATGGCACCAGGATGCACTATGGGAAGAAAGCAAGCTGGTGGAGACAGTGTTGATGCTCTGGGTAATGTTCTGCTTGGAAACTTTGGGTTTCACGTTGATCTTACTTTGACATGTAGCACGTACCTAAACATTGTTGCAGACTAAGTACAGCCCTTCAAGGCAACAGTATTCCCTGATGGCAGTGGCCTCGTTCAGCAGAATAATGAGCCCTGCCAAACTGCAGAAATTGTTCAGGAATGGTTTTAGGAACACGCCCAAGTTCAAGGTCTTGACTTGGTCTCCAAATTCCCCAGATCTCAATCCGATCAAGTATTTATGGCAGGGGTCCTCAAACTTTTTAAACAGAGGGCCAGTTCACTGTCCCTCAGACCGTTGGAGGGCCGGACTATAGTAAAAACAAAAACTATGAACAAATTCCTATGCACACTGCATATATCTTATTTTGAAGTGAAGAATCAAAATGGGAACAAATACAATATTTAAAATGAAGTAAAATTAAATCAACAAATTTACCAGTATTTCAATGGGAACTATGGGCCTGCTTTTGGCTAATGAGATGGTCAATGTCTGGTTCCAGTGTATGTGTGCCCAGGGTGTCTGTACCAGTGTATGTGTGCCTAGTGTGTGTACCAGTGTATCTGTGCCCAGTGTCAGCGTGCCAAGTGTCTGTACTTTTGTATCTGTGCCCAGTGTCAGCGTGCCAAGTGTCTGTACCAGTGTAAGTGTGCCAAGTGTCTGTACCAGTGTAAGTGTGCCAAGTGTCTGTACCAGTGTATGCGTGCCCAGTGTGTCTGTACCAGTGTAAGTGTGCCCAGTGTATGTACCAGTATATGTGTGCCCAGTGTGTGTGCGCCTAATGTATATATCAGTGTATGTGTGTCCCTGTATTTCTTGAAAATTACTCACCTTAAGATTCCTAGCTGTTGTACAGGACGGCAGGGCGCAGCCACAGGTCAGGAGAAGTGGGCCCCACCGCGGAGTTTGAACAGGAGTGACCATCAGACGTGAGGTAGGGGCTATGCACTGTATCACTAGACTGCACAGTCCCCACTTTGAAAAGGAAGCAGGGAGAGACTAGGGCGCGCTGCACATTCATTCATTCACTACTTAGGCAGACTCCGCGGCCATCCTCCTGCGTAGTACACCCGCACCAAGCGCTGACGTGCGCGCTGCGTGTACTTGGGGGAAAAAAAATGCCTGAGACTGCCTCTTGGCGGCGCTGCAGGGTACCCCTCCCTCCCCCTTGCGCCGACTGCTGGCACACACGCCGAGTGTATTTGAAAAAAAATCCGGCGCTGCTAACAGGTGAGATGATGCGGGGGGCCCTTGGAGAGAGGGGGGCCCGGGGCACGTGCCCCCCCCCCCCCCCCTTAATCCGGCTATGCCGGCGGGCCATATAAATGTCCTTAGCGGGCCGCAGTTTGAGGACCCCTGATCTATGGGATGCGATGGAAAATACAAGTCGGAGCCTTTAAGGCCCCACCTCGCAACTTACAGGACTTAAAGGATCTGATGTTAACGTATTGGTGCCAGATACCACAGGACTCTTTTAGATGTCTCGTGGAGTCCATGCCTCAATTGTCACAAGGGGGGGTCTCTACAATATTACAGGTGGTTTTAATGTTATGGTTGATTTGTGTTTGTTTCTTATTTTTAAGCTTGGACAGTGTTGTATAAAGACATCACATGGTTGGATGTTTGTTCTATACAATATCTCTACAAAGTTTGCATATGGTCACCTGTATGTTGGTCATTAGATTGAATGCAAATCTTGGTTATCTTTACTTTTTTTGAAGGGCAAATTTATATGCTTTGTAAGGAATAGGCGAGGGCTCAATGTGAACAGTTCCCCTCTAGCATTATAAACTCCAAGAAGTGCAGTGTGTGGGCATCACCACTATCTGGGATCTCACAAAAGTTTTTGTATTTGATAAAATGCTTTCATATCCTCTACCTCACTAGGGTTGTGCGATGACCTCAGGCTGGTACAGTATTGGCCACAAGCTTGAAGTGTGATATAGCACAGGCACAAGCTGGTATATGGAGGATCTACTGGGCAGAAATGTTACTAGTTATTTTAGAAGGTCAAAAGGCTTCTGCAGTGCAGTACGTAGGGGATTAGAATATACAACAAATTTGCATAAGTACATACAGATAAGAATCATGGGTACAGTTAAGTAGAATAATGCATGAATGCAATTAATAGAGCAAAATCACATGGCATACAAAAACAATTCAGCATAAGACAAAACAGGGACAGAGAGAAGGGTGAAGTACGGGCAGATATGAGACACATGGTAGAGACTCTGCCGGTGAGTACCTGCAAGAAATGATGCGTAATGAAATGGTTTTTTTTAATGGCCTATCTAAATTTCATTTGGAAGGCAGATATGTACAATCTTTAGGACTTCCAAGTTCTCAACCATTAAAATAATTTGTGCTTTTCCTATGTAACAATATTTTGTTTAATCTCTGCTGTTTTCTTAAAAATGTTTTAAACAGTACTAAAATATTATCAAATAAAAAAAAACTACTTTTGGTTAAAATAGCTTTGGTAAGTTAGATATGATTAAAATGAAAACTGCTTTGGGATGCTGTTCTTTTTTACTTTCAAAGAAATGGGTATTTTTATTTATTTTTTTGTTATTTGTTTCTGCATGTTCCAAAAATATTAGGTATCGTACATGTATTTTTTTGTTTTTGTTTGTGCACTTGAGCAGTTTTATTAAACAGAACAAGGTGTATGCGGTCTCTAATTCATTAACACCAAAGCCGCATCTGAATAATTGAGGACATAGCCACGCCAATCATAATATTTCTTTTGACTAGTGATTAATAAACCATCTAGGTCAATTTAGTCCCAGTGTAGCTAACAAAGCTACAACATAGGGCTATTACAACTGTCACAAAAGGAAATGAAGCTGAATGCCAACACACAGGTCTCAAGAGACAGCTTGGGAAAAGAGTTGGTAGCGTGTATATATATATATATATTTTTTTCATCACCACAAGGCAGCCTGCGAAGGGGGAATGGAACAGAAAGTGGGGGTTTTCTGTCCATTTCAAATTGACTTCTGGAGATAAAACAGCACAAACAAGCTACAACAATATAACTTCTGTAATATATTATATGCCATAAATGTACTTTTTTTTTATATTCAAGCTTTACGGTCGTCATCTCCCAAACATACTTGCATTCTCCAATCTTCACTGATATCCACCTCTCCAGTCTACAAATCCCTGCATCCAGAATCATACCCCATCCCTAATCCACATTCTTCTTTTCTGCCATTTGTTATTTCATTAAAGCTGAAAAGATGACAAGCCAAAAAAAAAGTTCTGTTAATTTTAGTGGAGGTTATCAACATTTAACTTGAGCTAGTAAAATGAAAAGCTGACATGTCTTAGAGCACACCTCGTAACTAGATAACCCTTATTAAAGACAGTTGACTTTTGAGTAAGATTTAGCAGCGAATTTGACATGATAAATAGATGTTTATTAGTTGATTGTTGCTCTTTACAATAGACTATCTATTGGTGTGTTATAAGCACTGATTATGCACTTCAGTGAATCTTTTTCAAAATACTTTATAAACACCCCTTTATACTGTATTTCTCTTGGAGTACCGTTTTCGTGACCATTAAAGGGTTCATGCAAGTGCCTTCCTCTACCTCTTTTCACTGGGCTTATGAACAATCCCAGAGCTAAAAACGAAATACATTAAGGTATTGACACCGTTTCTAAACGTGTCAAAAGATTTGTCAGGCACTAGTTGCGGTCATAATACAAACAATCTGTGCAGTCATTGTTTGCTGCTTAAACTAATTAAAGCTCAATGTAGGATGTCACTGTGGCACAGTTCACCCTTAATGATAAAGCAGATCACTTGGTAGCAGGGCCGTAACTAGGGCTGTGCGACAGGGGCGACCGCCCAGGGCGCAACGCTGAAGGGGGGCGCAATTTAGGAATATTTTAGGTTAATTTAGTTAAAATTGAGGGCTAGGGGGGAGGCATTTGTCTTTCTCGCCCCGGGAGCTAGAATTCTAAGTTACGGCTCTGATTGGTAGTATTCTGTATAACTGAACTTTGTTACATTAACTTTAGCAGCAGTATCCGCATCATGGGTTATTCTGATACAAAGTAATGGGATGGCAGCATCATGGGTTATTCTGATACAAAGTAATGGGATGACAGCGGTGGTAACATATGAGTAGCTGGTCATTTGTGAGATGCCCTTTAAGCAGGCTAATTAAGGGCTTTGTAGTATGCGGGCCATTTTGTATCCGCTATGCATGGCACTTAGTGTTTGTAACTGTACTGCACTATACTAAGTACACCCTGGGGTCACACTGAAGAAAATAGTTGACACACGTGTGATTGGTCTGTACTAACCTAGAAACCTGACATTCATAATTTCCTAGCGTTTCGAATGCTGGGGGTCAGCCCAGGAGAGTAAAACCAGTTCAAATCAGAAGCCTGATTTGTGTTTCTATTATATTGGATGTTTTGTGATCCTTCCTTCTCTAGGGTGCATGGGTTTGGGCAAATAAAAAACAACTTGTATTTGATTACTTCAGCATATACATTTATTATTCTTTACTTGTTTTTATGCCAGCTGCATCTTGGAGTTTACTACAAATGATAATACATACACTTTGAATATGCCAACTTTGTTTAATTGATTTTTGTCTTTATTTTGTTTTGGTTTATTACTTTATTGTGAACATGGACACAACTTGCCAACTTTAAGTCTTGCTTTGTAGTTATTGTTTTCTATTATTTCAGATTTTATATTCTTTACCATCTCCAAATCTGTTTCTATCATATAAGTAGTTGTATTTTTTTAAACATTCTAGTCACTTGCAGCTATGTAACTGAAATGCATTGTCTTCATTTTTCCTTTTACTTCTTGTTTTTACCCCAGGTAAGATTGTGCCAAAGTCCGAAACTTCAGCTAAAGAACAGCCCTCCATACATACTTGATATTTTGCCTGACACATATCAACATTTGAGACTTATTTTGAGCAAGTATGATGACAACCAGAAGCTTGTGCAGCTCAGTGAGAATGAATATTTTAAAATCTACATTGATAGTCTAATGAAGAAATCAAAGCGAGCAATAAGACTCTTTAAGGAAGGGAAAGAGAGAATGTATGAAGAACAATCACAGGAGAGGTAAGCTTTCTTTTGTTTAGTGAATTGGGTTTTAAAATGTGTCATAAAAGTGCCCTTTTCATTAGTCGATGTCAACTAATCTAAAGCTTCTAATTGTTGTGTTGTAACCTATGTGTATTGTTTACTTATTTAATGGTGTTAGTATTACGTTGCAGAGCAGAAAGTCAAATGTCTTGTTTTCTCTTGATGCTAAAATGTTGCTAGGTTTCTCAGTGCACCAAAAGGGATCTCAAAACAGGAGTGGTCTCCCAAAAATGTATGTGAATAAGCCTGCGGGCTTTGCAAAAGCATACAGTTGTTTTGAATGTAAGGAACCACGTGTTTTGTATCTTATTGGTGGCATGATTTCCGAAAACTGTTTTGTTTTTTCGTTCAGAGTCACTTTTGCATGTTTATACTAGAGTAGTCACCAGAACTTACATAATATACATTATAAAGGGCCAGTTCTGTGGGTAAAAGGGCCGCTGTAACGTGTTATGACTTTCTGACACCGCCCCTCCTAATTTTTCTTTACTCTACCGGACATTGTCAAACCACTTACCAAAGAATTGGTATGTAACTGCTGCTTTTGCTGTGAAATTTAATTGTTTTACTGATACAAACTGCTTGGGAGATTATCAATCTTTTTATTCAAAGCAATAACCAGCTCTACAAATATCTGAGGATGCAACAGTTCTTTAACTCTTTGTTAGAGGATACACAAGTGCTCATACCTGGGCAGCACGGTGGAGTAGTGGTTAGCACTTCTGCCTTACAGCACTGGGGTCATGAGTTCAATACCCGACCATGGCCTTATCTGTGAGGAGTTTATATGTCCTCCCTGTGTTTGCGTGGGTTTCCTCCCACACTCCAAAAACATACTAGTAGGTTAATTGGCTGCTATCAAATTGACCCTAGTCTGTGTGTGTGTTAGGGCAGGGACAGATGTGAGTGAGTTCTTGTACAGCGTTGTGGAATTAGTGGCGCTATATAAATAAATGATGATGAAGATGATGATGCTCAGTGAGTAATATAAACTGGTTTGTTCGCATTCTATACTGTGTAGAGCCAGTTTTTGGGTTTTTTTTCATGTCCATCCACTTTACTTTTGATAATAGGCTGCCTTTTACCAGCAGCTACCTGTAAAGCTTTTGTGTAGCCCTCACATTCAACATTTAGAGCTACATTAACACATTTGTGAAAAGTATGATGTCTTCTAGTTTAAGTTGTAAAGCTATCTGAGTTTTTTGTTGTTTTTTTCTGTCTAAATATTTTCTGACTTGACATACACTATATGGACAAAAGCATTTGGCCACACCTGTTAATTATTAAATTGAGGTGTTCCAATCAGACCCGATGCCAGAGGTGTATAAAATCCAACTTCTAGCCATGCAGTCTCTATTTGCAAACATTTGTGATACAACATGGGTCGTTCTGAAGAGTTCAGTGACTTCAAGCGTGGTACTGTTGTAGGATACCTTTGCAAAAAGACTGTTTGTGAAATTTAATCCCCGTTGGATATTCCACTGACATTTGTAAGGGATATTATTAGAAAGTGGAAGCATTTAGGAACAACAGCAACTCTGCCACGAAGTGGAAGACCACGTTAAATCACAGAGCGCGGTCAACGACTGCTAAGGTGCATGGTGTGTAAAAGTCACCAACGCTCTGCTGATTCCATAGCTAAAAAGCTCTGAACTTCCACTACCATTAATGTTAGCACAAAAACTGTGTGACTGGAGCTTAATGGAATGTTTTCCATGTCTGACCAGCTGAATGCAAGCCTCACATCACCAAGACAAATGCCAAGCGTCAGATGGAGTGGTGTAAAGCATACCGACACTGGACTGTGGAGTGATAAATCTCGCTTCTCTGGTAGTGAGATGGGCGAGTTTGGGTTTGACGGATGCCGGGAGAATGTTACCTGCCTGACTGCATTAAACCAACTGTGAAGTTTGGTGGAGGAGGGATAATGGTATGGGGCTGTTTTTCAGGGTTTGGGCTAGGCCCCTTATCTTCAGTGAAGGGCTATCTTAATGCTTCAGAATAGCAAGTAATTTTGGACAATGCTATGCTTCCAACCTGTGCCTCAGTGCACAAAGCAAGGACTACAAAGACATGGTTTGATGAGTTTGATATGGAAGAACTTGATTGGCCCGCACAGAGCTAGACCTCAACACCATCAAACACCTTTTTGATGGACTGGAACGGAGATTGTGAGCCAGCCACCTCGTCCAACATCAGTACCTGACCTCATAAATGCTCTACAGAATGAATGGGCACAAATCCCACAGAAACACTCCAACATCTTGTGGAAAACCTTCCAAGAATAGTGGAAGCTGTTATCGCTGCAGAAGGGGGACCAACTCCATAGTAAAGTATATGTATTTGAATACAATGTCATTACAGTCCCTGTTGGTGTAATGGTCAAGCGTCCGAATACTTTTGTCCATATAGTGTATATTGTGCTTTCAAGTGGGAGGCACAGGTCAGTTTTGAATGTTAAATTTAGCCTAATGTGATTTCCGGATTGTGCTCCCTAAATTTAACAATTTTCCGCCTGTATGTCTGTACAATTTTTTCATATTTAACATTTTTCACTGTTGCATTTATTGTTCGGAAATCTGTTTGTTTGTAAAGTGCGCTACAGCTCTTGTCTAATTGTTGTTCTCTGTGGTGAAAAACAATACATCCTATTTCAATTATCTCCTGGAAGTAGCTTGCAGTTATACTGAAAACACATAAGATTTTTAGCTTTCTGGCAAAGAGCAACATCTTTTAAATGTGCATTTTTTTTTTAAAATTAAACTTATGCAAAACATGCTTACAGATAATCTATAATAAGAGAAATAAACTTTGTCATAAGGGAGGCTTAGCGAAGTTGTGTACAAACATTTGTGCCTTTCAATAAGCAACTGTATTTGTAACATTTCAAATAGGTCAGAAGCTTCTTACAGTTCTAAATCTTTTTTTTTTTTTTTTCTTAAACTGCACTTGTGGTCTACAAATATCATCATTTATTTATATAGCGCCACTAATTCCACAGTGCTGTACAAAGAACTCACTTGCACCTGTAATACATTTTTGTACTTGACTTAGTTGCTGCAAAGTAAGTGTTAAAGCTGCACTCTGACTAGAGTGAAAAAATGGTCACCGGAGCCATGGGGACTGTCCCATCATAATCAGCTATTTATATAGTGCCACTAATTCCACAGCGCTGTACAGAGAGCTCACTCACATCAGTCCCTGCCCCATTGGAGCTAACACTCTAAATTCCCTAACACACACACACACACATTGACTATGGTCAATTTAATAGCAGTCAATTAACCTACTAGTATGTTTTTAGATTGTGGGAGGAAAGCAGAGCATCCGGAGGAAACCCACACAAAACTCCACACTGATAAGGCGATGGTCGGGAATCAAACTCATGATCCCCGTGCTGTGAGGTAGAAGTGCTAACCACTAAGCCACCGTGCTGTCCGTACAAATATCACAAACATTCCAAAATAACGCTGGGTCACTATAGTTTTTGTACTTTAAACTCCCAAAAAGTTGTTAGTTTCCTAGTCAATAAAAGCCTGTAAGTTTTAGTGACATCTATAATCTGTTCATAATACTGATCACAAATCCTGCACACTTCAGGCTATGGGCCTGATAATGCAGCTTGTGTGGACCCATAACTATTTGCAGCAATGTTTATAATCCGGGTATAAATCATTATGAAAGAGACAGATGATAACCACACATTTAAGCCACTAGCCATCATCTGTGGATATCTTCCAACTGCAATAACGTTCTTTAGTGACGCCAGAAGTAATCTGTCTGCTCCGCATCTCATCCAGTTTGGCCACTTGCATATGACCAAATTGTTCTCTGACCCTGAAGTTTGGAATGAGCTGCAAAACCATACCATTCTTCTACATTCATGCTTTTATTTGTCCTTTTTGTTTTTTTTACTGTAGCACACATTATATGTCCTTATTAGCCCACTTTAGTAGTTCTGATAAAATATCTTCATATTGACGAGTGTTGCCTTTTACTACATTAGGAAAAGGATGCCAGAAATTGCAGCGATCAGTGAGAAGATTTGGTGGTAGGCGGTATATATATGTGTGTAGATATAAACCAGCTCCCTTTTAGTAACTATTGCATATAAGAAACGTAAATAGCTACATAGTTAATTGATACAGTTTTATGACCACATAAGGCTTAACACAGATGTCCAGTAATGTAAACTGCAGCAGGTATATTGTATAGATCCAGACAGACTTAACACTGTTAGACATGCTGTAATTCGGTTGTGCAATATTTGGAAACCACATCCATAGCCACAACGGCTGAAATATACCTCAAATTGTAGAGTAGTAAACTACACTTTATTGCATTTGATGCTTATTTTTAAAGTCCCTTTCATACATTGCTATTTAAGTCGAATACAACTATGTAATATAATCCAAAGAATGCTCACATACATCTAAAGAAAATACTCTTTGAACAGGTACAATCTCAGTATTCCCGCAGCAAATCTTTTCTTCCTAGACTTTATCTGAATTGTACGCATCTGGTTTAGAAACTCGAAACTCTTTCTGTTGGAGAATTTGGCTACATAAGTGTTGCAGGCTATAGATCTGTTCCTTAAAGTGTACCTGCCACACAAAGGAGTCGGCCATTGATGTAAACCAATATTCAAAAAAATTATCTGCCATCAATTCTCTAGTAACTGTGGTATGATGCAGTTTGCTCCTATTCAATTAATAGGATGGAAAAAAATAATATAATTTAGCGATAACCGCTTCAAGTCAAGTGTGCACTTATTTAGGAGCCAATCAGATAAGGAGTTAGAGATAAAATTGTATGGTGTGTTTGTTAAGCTACACCCACATTGGTTAAAATATGGACACAGATCTCTGAAAAGCAAATGATAATGTTTTTATCTATTTTTATGAGGTTGTGATGTAATTTTAAAGGATGGATTTATACATACTGGAAATCTAAAATAAGCATATGTTGTGTATTTTGTATGCATTACACATTTTTATGACTTTCCCAATGAGCTACTGCTTTCAGTGTGTGCTGAAGGGTTGTCTTAGTGATGGGCAGGCATCCCAGACCTGTATAATCACTAGTGATCGTAAATTATTGATGATCACACTCTCTTCTGACCTGGCTATTTTGTGGACAGTCATTGCTTCTTTTGATAATATCTGTACCAATTTTCTTTCGTTCATTTTAACAACTGGGGATATATTTGTTTATTATGATCATTCATTTGGGGCATTTTTTTATATCCTCATGTTACCACAGTGCAAAATTTATGACCCCTCACAATATTTTTTTCTAATGCAGCTTCCTACTTATTTGAGCCATGCAATCTTGAGTTTTTATCAGTCACATCATAATCATTACACTGTGTGATATAGCCAGGAATTAATCAACCCGCTTTATGAGTGCTTAAATAACGGAAAGTGTTGTACCAGTTGCTAGGCAGCAGTATTTGAACAAAGCGACAACCGAGATGTTAACTGGCATGTCCACTTTGTGTGGGCATTAACGAGGTACATTCCTTTATTTGTCCTATAGTTTCTTGGCAAAATAAAATAGAGAATTTTCAAAGCGTGTTATCATCACATCTCTTCTACTATGGAGTATGTTTATCATTTTGTTTATAATAGTCGTATAAAGGCTAAAGTCATTGTGAAATATTCACATTTAATTGTTTTACTTCTCTTTGTAATTTGGTGCACCCATTGCTTGTTTCTTTTTGTTCAGTATAGAAATTATGTTTTATAGAAAATGTCCCGTCCCCACCTCGGTTAATGTAAAATATTCAGGCTGACCTCATGGAGAGACAAGGAGGTCAGCCAGGATTGGTTAAGGCGGCTGGTCTATCCACCCTCCACAACTGTATTTAAAAGTAAAAAAAGGACATGTAAACTGTACGTTTTTGTGGAATACTTAAGTGCATTTGGAAAAGCTCTGCTAACAACTAACCGACCAAAAAAAAAAAGCTGTTGGGTAATGTTTTTTCCCTTTGGCGATGCCAGCCCCTGCATTGCTGTGCTTTCATGAACAACAGATTAAAACATTTTAATCCTTCCCCTTGCTGTCCTGCATTGAGCCAAGAAATCCTGATCCATAGTAAACAGTCACTAAGGATTCAGCAAGAATAACCAGCAAAGCGGTCCTGCAGGAGTTACATCTTTCCAAAAGGCGTGAACAGATCCAGATGCTAGTAAAAGAGCCTGGTGCTGGCAGTGATTGGTGTATAGTCTAGTAGTTTCTGAAAGTGGATTAGTGTCTGTGTATGTGTGTGTGTATGTGTGTGTGTGTGTGTGTGTGTGTGTATGTGTATATATCCACTTTCAGAAACTACTAGACTATACCCCAGCTGTTCTATATAGCTGTTTTAAGCTGCAAATATATATAGCTGCAATGTGATGTTACCTAGATGCTGGGGTTATTACCAGATGTACTCAAGGAAGGTCCCAACATAGTGCCAAATCTGGTTCAACCGGTTCATTTATCTTTTGACTTATTTATACCACCCTTCCCTTCATTTGGGCTCTATTTATAGTTAATGTTTTATCTAAGGCTTCATGTAATTTTCTTAATGCACTTCTTTATGTCACAGTGTACACAACACAATTCAAATTTGTGCAGCATTTAGTTATGAGTGCTTTGTATTTCCTTTGTGCGTTGGCATGTTAAATAAAACAAGTGGACATAATTTTTTGACATTTTGAACTTATGATAGCTGTGACAGGAGGGGCTTATTCTGACACCCTGTCAATTTACCAGCTATATGGGGTTTTGCTAGATGTCAGTATAGATGTCAGTAAGTGTCACTGACCACTCCTACTGGCGCCGTTTAGTGTAACCAGCCTCTCACTGACTGCAAGTGTCAACTCAACACCAGCTGTGGGAGGGTATCGCTGCCACCACCAGGCTTGTTCACTAGCCCCTATAACAACTGTAGGTTATGCTGGCTAATTTCTCCTGACTTTAGATCAGGACTGCTGGGTAGCAGAGAGCGTGCTGAGGCAGAATGATGGGCTCAAGTGTAGCGTGGTTTAAGAGTTGTTAACATTACTGCCTTAATGCTCTGTGTTGTGGGTTTGGTTCCAACTAGGACCCTATCTGTGTGAAGTTTGAGTGTTCTCCCTGTGTTTGTGTTTTTCATAAGTAGTTCTATGTGCATTTGATGAAACTGAAAAGGGTATAAATAGGAGGCTGTTTTTTTTAAATGCAAAAATATTTTTTCACTTTTTCTCCACTATGAACGCTGCACATAATATGAGACAGGGCTTGATCTCGGTGCAGAGGCAGCTCTACTAGTCCTCACTATTGGGTAGGAGGCTCCCTTTTTTCCATTGTCTTTATATAGAGCATTACCCTTCGGTAGAGATGAACAAAATTTTCAAAACTATTTTTGCAGATACTCACCTCATTCTGTAAAATTTCTCACGTATTAGTGGCAGAATTTGGCTTTGTGTTCCCAGTGATATTCTAACCACACCACAGAGCAGAATGAATTGAGCTTTCTCATCCAATATGTATTTATAGACTATAAATTCTATGAAGTTACAAGTACAGTGCGGAATGACATTCCACAAAGGTTGAAGCAGAAGCAAAATGTGAAATATGGATTACCAAAATTTTGCTCCTCAAATTTAAATGTGAAAATTATGAAGCAACTTTATTCTTCTTTAGCCTACAGCATTTTTTAAAAGAGGCCCTGTCCTCTATGTTAAAAGCCTGTACCAGACAAAAAATTATCAAGTGTGCTAAAAGTATCCCAAGCAGGCAGGGCCTGATTAAGCAATAGGCTGATCTGGCTGCTGCCTAGGGTGCTGGATCCTGGGGGGTGCCCAGAGCTGATGGAATTTTTTTTTTCCCTACCTTAAATGTTTGTTTTATTTGTTTTTAACTTTGGTGGCTGGGCTGGCTTGGCTTGCATCATCAGGGGCCCTTATCGGTCTTACGGTGGCCAAACCAACAATCACAATTGTAGACAGGCAGTATATCCAATTTCTCTTATCTGCCTATCAGTGCGCTGCGGTTCTTAGTATGGTCTTGTGAGATAAGCATTACAACATCTCACAAGGCCGATTGAGATCCGTCTGCTGTAAGCCATTGAATTTGCTGCCATGCTGCCTGTCCCCAATGAAGCTAGCTGCAGTGCTGGAGCCTGGAGAAGGAGTAGGGCCTGATCAGCGAGACAAATGTAAGTGATTAAGGGTTACATTAAATGGTGGGGTTGAGGAGGTGGGGGTAATAAAATGTCTGAGGTGTGGTGAAATAGCTGAAGGGGCTCTGGAATTGGCTGAGGGAGCACATTTAAAAAAAAAAAAAGTAGTTTCTTGTGGGGTAGGGGTCATGATCTCTGCACTGTGTGGCGGTCAGAAGGATGTTCTCGTTGGGTTCTATGGTTCTAAAAGGCTAAATGCTAGTAAGATGAGGATCGTAGATGTTTGTATTTAACTATAGCTCTTTGAAACCAATTAATTATATATTTTGTCTGTATATGCCTGTGCTATGGGGTAGGTTTTTTTGTTTTTTGTTTTTTTTTCCTGGCCATAATGGAGTGGAGTGTGTTGTGTTTGAACTAAAAAGCCTATCCATTCAAAGGGGGGTATTCAATTGTTAGCGAGATCGCTGAAATACTCGCGCTCCAAAAATATTACCGTTAATACGGTAATATTGCGCGTAAATACCGTTAATACGGTAATTTACTCGCTGGATTTCAGCTCGCAGCTCAGGGAGCTGCGAGCTGAAATTCAGCGAGATATTACCATATTAACGGTAATATTTTTGAAGCGCGAGTATTTCAGTGATCTCGCTAACAATTGAATACCCCCCAAAGATTTATAACATTTTGCATTATAATCAATTTTGGAAATTTTTAAAAATGATCCCAGCTTTCTAGATTCCAAACAAATGTCAAGTAAGCTGCAAGGACAGGTAAGCGTGAACAGCACAGTCTGTCTAAATTTGAATGCTATAAATTACTCTTGAATATTTATATTCAGGAGTATTCCTATATGCCTAAATATTCATTAATGGGTTCTAAATAAATGATTTAAATTATATGCTCCCTGTGTGCATTAATTGGTGGTTGTACATGTGCAGTATGAAATTTCATTTGTTGCTAAATACAAATATAAACATGAGGGGGGGGGCACTACTTCTGCTATAACATAGGGAGGCTGGAACCTTTAATTAGGGCAGTGTGGTGGCATGGTCAATAGTGTTGCTGCGTGACTGCTCTGGGCCCATGGGTTTGATACTGAACTGAACTATGCATGTCTAAAGCTGGGTACACACTACAGAAAACTTCTCCCGATGTGATATCGTTAATGATATTAACATTGACTGAAAGTCCTGATGTTTACCAAAAAAACTGCAGCCCAAACACACCTCAATGGACCATACACCAGTCTCAATGCACCTTGACAAAATTTGAAAAGTGAGACGGTTCAAGCACTGTTGGTTCCTTAAAGAAAAAAAAATACAAAGTGTTCCAAATATATCATTGGAAATAATGTGCTATGACAAATAGAATAATCTTGATGTGTCTAGGTGAAGTTATATTCATATGTTAAAAATTGGTCATGTGAACGAAAACAAAAAATATCGCGTTTCAGCTTAGCCTTTTTCAAGGTGGATCAAGATTGTAAGTTGAAACGCGTTGGGGGATGAGAAAGGTACTGCCATAATAGCTATCTGCCAGAACTAACATCTTTGGAGCTTGTTTTCATCATCCGGCACTCAGACGCCCCGGGGAAGAAAAGATCCTATTGTCACTGCATGATCAATTTGACTCCTCTGATAGGAGTTATTTGTACATCTGTATTGGAAATTTGATGTGTTTTTAAATTGTTATTGTAAATGTGAGTATAATCTATTATTGATTTAAAACATAATTTTAAACTGTATTACACAAGATCCCCTTTTCCTTTTTCTATGTTTACTTCCATGAAAATAGACATGAACTATGAGGGGGCAGATGTAATAAGGAGTACTCTATAATTGGCAAAAAGAGACCGACTGGTCAAGACTTTCAGAAAATAGAACTCTGGTGAGTTTAATACATCTGGGGGAAGCAGATGTGGCGGATGATTTTGGAGCACAGAGTGAAGAATACCACTTTTATATATTGAATTGGAATTATTTTGTATACACAATAGTTGTATGGTATATAAATATATTTGTATTGACTGTATTACACTATTTTGGATATTTTTTGTTTTCGTTCACATCACCAATTTTTAACAACTTATGAAAATAAGAAGACCTCGGCACATTGAGAAAATTTAAGTGTATTTTATTTTATTATATTTTTGTCACAGCACATTATTTCCAATGATACATTTGGAACAATATTTGTCATTTTTTTCTTCGAGGAACCAATAGCACTTGAACTGTCTCACTTTTCAATTTTGAAAGTCCCAATGAGCATGCAAATTCATGTGTACACACCTACACTATTTACCTTCAGATCTGTGATCTTCATCTCTCATAGCCATCGTGACTCTGCCCACTCTATAGAAATCTGTCTATACTGGTGGTAGTGAGTGCATACACACTTTCACATTTGCCAAACATCATTTCATTGTTGATTTGTGATTTTTAGTCAGTTAATCAAATCAAATGATACAATGTGCTTTGGTACGATAAAACATGATTGTGGGAGCGTACACACTAATGCAATATCAGACCTAAGTCATTTATCGTGTGATTGGCACGATGATTGGTTGATCCTGTAGTGTGTACCCAGCTTTACATCTGGGTACTCCAGTTTCCTTCCACAGTCCAAAAACTTAATTGGCTTAATTGTCTTCTGACAAAATGGTCCTTTTATATGGGTTTGTGGTAAAGAATTTATACAGTACTCTAAGCTCAATTGGGGACTGAGACTGATGTAAATGATTTAACATTTTCTGTAAATCTCTGAGTAATATGGTGGTGCTATGTAATAAAGGTTTATAATATGTCCCTCGTCCACCTGCAATTCTACTGGATGCTGATGTATCTAACTGGTGTAAAGGTATTGGTATAATTAGCATGCTAAACATCCTAATTACTATGGTGCTTCTGGCGAATCGAGAGTTGGTATTTTTATTTTCTAGCTACAGACTATTCAAAGCCTATGTTTAAGTGGTGACTGGTGATTATGGGTCCTCTTTCATTTTTTTTTTTGTTATCTCTTTAGTAATGTTTTACATTTTCTCCTTATCAACTCCTTTGATCATGTTCCTCTTTTTTGTGATTTTTTTTTTTTTCTATTACACATACTGCAAAACTTTTTTGTACCAGTTCCTCTTGTATATCAAAGCTGAATTGTCTATAGAATTTGTTATGCAAAGTTTTAAACGTAAAGATGCATGTGATTCTAGAAGCAAAGTAACACCTGTATTTAAGTGTTAACCCTTTCTACGATATAGGTCAGCATGGTGGCTTCAGCACTGAGGTCATGAGTTCGATTCCCAACCTTGGCCTTAACTGTGTGGAGTTTGCATGTTCTCCCCATGTTTGCGTGGGATTCTTCCGTGTGCTCCTTCCATGTGCTCTGGTTTCCTCCCACACTCCAAAGACATGCTAGGCGAATTGGCTTCTATTAAATTGACCTTTTGTTTCTCGGTGAGTGTGTATGTTAGGGAATCTAGACTGCAAGTTCCAATGGGTGCAGGGGCTGATGTGAGTGAGTTCTCTGTACAGTGCTGCTGAATTAGTGGCGCTACATAAATAGCTGATGATATTCTGTTTAATGTTTTTAAGTTTGGCATACATAAGTTAAGGTTTCATTTCATTTATGTGAATGTGTTACTGTTTCTACACAGTGAATCTCATTTAGTGGTGGATATAAATGTGTATGCGAAGAAATGCTTTCGCACACTCCTGCTTCTATGTGTGCATTTTGAGTTTGTCTTAACACACTTCCAACTTAAAATAGAGCTGTATCCAGAGCAAAGCTGCAATATTGTCAACATGTAAGATTGCACCAGATTTATGCACTACAGAAGCAACTGTGTGTTTAACTGGCATGTGCACACTGCACTTTAACAGGAACGCCCCCAATCTGCACCTCCAGGTTCAAGGGACCATCAGTGCAAGATACTAATTACAGATGCAATTTGTGCTCATGTGCAGTGCGACAAATTTTACAAAGTTATGTTTAATGCTGAGGTCTAGTGGGAATATATTCTTCCATTTGTATATCGCTTGAACTGAAATTAACGTTCTGTCTTCATTATGATATTTGAAGTAAGGAAATACAAATACAAATTATATATTCTCGTAAAAACAAATATTCAGTATGTTAATCTAAAATATATAGTCCTTTGGGCTTAGTCCATAATATTGCAAACTTCTGCAGCAGCCCTTCCTTACTAGTCAGACTCTGAAACTTTAAAGCAAGTCCTGGGGGAGTTCTGGATGGTGTATTCTTCTTTTTTTTTTGTTAAGAAAGTACATTAAAATCGCTTTTATATCTTGCTCATCAATGAATGGAGTGCAATAGCGTGCACACAGTTCAATACCGATCGCCTTTAGTCCTTCTCTAGACAATGTTATCTTGATTGTTGTGTTTTTAAGCCCCTCCCTCTATCTGTGCGTAAACCAGACCAGCATCAGCACATCAATTCAGACTCTTCGATATATTCTCGGTTTAAAGTTTAATGTGTGAAATAAATTAGATCAGGTGGTTAAGACTTGCCTTAATTTTAAGTCTAGCCTATCCCAAGTGAATTAGTACCATCTGTACTATGTTGCTTCCACAACGTGCGACCAATACAGCCCCCCAAAACAATGGTCCTTACATTCAGAATGTTTACACAATAAGCCACCATATGAAACACAGAAAATTACAAACCCAAAAACGTACTGTTTGGTCACAACCCATATATATTGTAAAAACAGGCACACTAGAACATTAGTTATTTATACACTTAAAACCATATTACTGAATTTTGTGGTGACAAAAAAGACACTTAATGATGGTAGTGGTCAGTGGATGACACGAGTGGTGAAGCAGAAGTTCATGAAAAGAGGGCCCACCAACCTTAAAATAATAAAATTGTTTAAAAAAAAAATAACAATCATGTTACAGCACGCTACCCAGGTTGTGTACAAAGTATTTGTGTCTGTTTAAGGAACCTGTGTCGCTCAGCCATTGTGGACCTACAAGAGGGCATTCTATGATTTAGTACACAAGCCCATGTGAGATTCTTTCAGAGATATGCAACCTGTGCTCTCAGTTGTTGTGGAATTTAATGTCCCAGAGCTTTATTCTACCAGCCATTTATTTGTTTGTTTTTTTGTTTGTTTGTTTTTTCAAATGCTTCTGTTACAATGCTTGCTGGAAGCTGCACTCCCTCCCTTCACTAGCACATTGTCATTTTGTTTAAAAAAAAAGAAAAAGAAAACATTTTTAAAAACTGGCACCCACCACTGCTGAATAGAGGATCTCCCTCTTTACCAGGTTCCCCCATCTCTAACCATTGGTTTTACACACACCTAGATTACCCACAGAACCCTAGTGTTGACCCCTAGTGCCATGATTCGTGACCTTTTTTGTGGATTCGCACCCCCTTGAAAAATATTTTCAGATTTTTATTTAAAAAAATACTTTTTCATACATATTTATTAAAATTCAACTTTGAGAATGCAGTCTGCTTAAATTATATGTACATTTTGCTGTTGATTAATGATAATATCCTTGAAGCTTTGTTTTTTTCTGTTTTGTTTCTTTTAGAAATTGCCACATGCATGGTATCACTCATATTTAGGTGGTTTCGGGCCATTGTTTTTATATGCAGAAGTGATGAAAAGGTGCTTGGTGTGAAATGACACTGACCACACAGAGCAATCTCTTTGAACAATGATTTAACTAATTACTTATATGATCTACAAATCTATAGTGAGGATAACCTATTGTATACATAATGAGAGGTATTGGTAGGAAAGTTGTAATAGAGGCTTTCATTGCAACAAAGAAACAAATGTACTGATCTAGCACAGTGTATCTCTTTTCTCTAGGGGGAACAAATGGAGGGTCATGTGGGCAATATTGGGGTGCCTGTAGGGTGTTGTTAGAGGGACCCAGGTGCCAAGGGAAGACATCCATTCAGCACTGGTGGCTTCCTTTCTCTTATAAACAAAATACCAATGCAACTCCTTCTTTTCTAAATGTAAAGAGGGCAGTTAAAATAAGTTAAACAATAAAAAGGTTGGCATTGAAATGAAATAAATATTTTGTTGTTAATTGTTGGGGAATATCAAAGAAGCCGAGAGGCACTGACACAGTTGCAAAAGGCCACATTGTAATAATTACGTCCTTGGCTACCTGGAAACGAGCCTGCAAATACCTAATGGTTATGCACATGACCAAAAAAAGGTTACAAACTGCAAATATGTAGAATCAAGTTGCTTTCCCCTCTTTAAAGTAGCTAAGGCATTGTATTTTGTTATGTCTACACTGGATTATCAGTGTTTAAAACCTGTAGTTGAATTCTTGCTGTGATCAGGTCAAAACAAAGATGGACAAAGATTGAGCTGCATGACTGAGTCATAAAAGGGGGTCTTGTTGGTAGGACATACATTTTGCTTTACCCATGTCTGCAAAAACACAATCTTCTAGCCTTGTCAAATCTTATCAGTCTGATTTTGATCAGGCAGTTTGATTTAATTTTATTTTTATAATGGATTGCCCGCCTAATCTGATAGGATGTTTGGTCTTAACTCCTGATCCACAGTTGTAAGGTGTATGCAAATCTCAATGCAGTTATGAAATGAAACAAATGTGTGGAACATTGCTTCCTGCTGCTTAGTAAATTGACTCCTGTGTATTGGAAAAAAAATGTATTTGCAATGCAAACCAGTAACTCAATAATTTTTTAAAGCTACAAAGAGCATGACCCCATTCTTTTAGAGTAGTGTGTTACCAACAGCATTCTTTGTTTTGTATGTGACAATAACCGTCTGATAGTTGAAAGCTGCAGGACAAACTGTTGGCATACAGCTGTACATGTAGAGCTACAATATATATTGTGTATTTTTGCATATAGCGGCAAAATGTACATTTACAGATTTTATTATTTCTCAGCCTCAAATAAATGAATACATGTAACTTTTCTGCACTTCATGACTTTGTTTATATTTTAAACTGAATTTATATTGGTTATAGTTAGTGATACAAAGAATATATCCCAGTGTTGGCCGTTCTGTTTTTACCAATAAATGTGCAAGTGGCGCATGGTCCCCAAGTGATTGTAGAGCTGCAACAGCCTCAATGATTGTTGTTACTTTGGGCAACCTGTGATGCAAAGAACCCATTTTTGCAAGTGCTCTCCCACATGGGTTGTGGTTGTTGGTCCCTGGATGACCAATAACTGGGGATCCTGTGTTGTCGTCAGTAATCTCATCTTGTTTGGTTAAGTGATTTGTGCAAACTGAATGCTGCATGTTGAATGCAGATGCCATATTTAATGCATCAACCAGCATCACCCTGGCTGAAGTGATGACTGACATACTGCTCCTCCCTGTGTGAAATGAGCAAATCTACTTTCATTATTGACACGACCCAGTACTTCTATTTTCATTTTACTACTTAATAAAAGTGTGTTTTTCCCCTTTCGATCTGCTGTACCAAAATTATTATTTTTTTTTTAACTTTTCCACCTTCCCCTTTGCTTCCCCAGTCCCCCCCCCCCCCCCCACACACACCTCTTCATACATGCGCTACCTCTGTATACAAAATGTGAGATGTTACAGGAACCAGAATTGTTGGCAACCTTAAAAATGATAAAAATCAAAACATTAGTAGTAGTTAGAACTGCTAAGTAAGCATATGATTTAAGCAATAATTATTGCCTTGTTGCTTTGCAATTGAGATTCCCCATCATTTATGCATGCAGATTGCAAATTACTGCATTTGTGGACACATTTTGTCACACTTACTATACCATGCCTGTTCAAATAATTTATATAGTTGCTCTGTTGACACCAGTGAGCTTTTTGAGAATGTAATTGCGCCCATTCATGATCAATCTACCACCCCTTTCACCTGAAGCCTAGGCACGGTTCATCTGGTGCACCCAGCTACCATTCAACAGAATATATTCAGACCTACGGCTACCCCTGTGTGCTCCTATAATTATACTTTAGTCTTTAGCCCTTTTGTGACAAGTGGTGGCAGCAGAGCTAGGTTTTTAGGGCTCTCTTTGCAACCCCATGCTTAAGGGTCAAGGCTCTGCCTTGTCTTTTTCTGAACCCTTTTAACCCTCCTATGACAATCATAATTTTATATGTAGGAATTTTTTCAGCATAATAGGGGTTTTCATTTTCATTTTTGTCTTATGTGCAACTATATTAACTCCAACCTTTTAGTTTGATCTCCAGTTATTTTTTGTTCTTACCAACTCTATAAAACAATGCAATCTAAACTATGTTCTTTTATTTTACATGAATTATACAAATGCCCATAGTTTAAATGCTGTTTATTCAAGTCTTAAATTATGGTTGTTTAAATCTAAAAGTGGAACATTTATGTTTCTTGTCAGTATGTGTAGACCACATTTATTCAGTTGAAATGTAATTAACTTAAAAGGCAAAAAAAAAAATCCATAGAAATAAACAGCACGACCTAATAATACTCTATTTTCTGTGGAGCGACTCTTAATATATTTGTTGCAAGCATCAAAGAAACTAGTGTGTGTATAATGAAAAGAAAACCCACGTTACTCCAAGATCCACATTGTTCATGCATGTGACAAAAGAACCCCAAAAGCCAATAAATGCTCCTAAGTTGGGAGCCTAATGTAGAATGCCTCTTTCTGCAAACAACTTAAAGTTACACTACAGATGCAAAAGAAAAACCTTCCACTCAAAGGAGGGCTGATTTTTGGCCCAGAAGGCAAGACTCGACTCATCAGCCTATTTTAAAGGAAAAAAAAATGCAGGTGGCCCTGTGACCCAGCCCAAGGTAGCCCAGTATGGGACCAGCATGGGGGACATGTTCAGAAGCACCTTCTAGAAACACAATCATTGATTTCTTAGTGAATAATGCAATCGATCAATCTGTGAAAGATTGGTTTAGTAAATGAATCTTGGAAAGCGATAAAAGTGTGTTCAGACACTCTAGATGAATCCAAAAAAACAATGAGATGAGAGACAACAAAACACAACTTTTATGTAGGTACAAGCGTTAGTATGAAATGGTCCATTATTTTCAGTCTCTTTGACTGGTTTACTTATAACCCTTTTTAAATCAATAGGCACATCTAAAGTTGTAGATCCACTTATGGGAGTTTGCTCCACAAGCTATGTAAATGTTTGTGTATTTACGTGTGTATGTATATACACATGTATGTGTGTGTGTGTGTGTATATATATATATATATATGTATATGTGTATATGTTAACCCGTGCATGATACTCATGCATTCTAGTCAAATCAAGCTACTTAAGGTGTTAAAAAGGTTCTTGTCATGCATTTGGGCCATAGCCCTGGCCTCCTCAGGGGAAGAGCGTTACTTCCCGACATAAGCGCCCTTTTTTAACGTGGTTTTGTCCACATGTCACCACCTCATCATTCTTCTCCATCACCTCATCCTTCATTTTCATCGCCACATCTATCCAGATGTCTATCCAGACACAGGGACCTCTCTCAGCGGTCCTGAGTATCACACTCCTCTCGCTCTGTCACCCCCGGCAACCACCAACCACTCCCAACTGTCACCCCCGGCAACCACCAGCCACTCCCCACTGTCACTTCTCCTTCAAGAAATATATATATATATTTTTTTAAATCTTTATAAACACTTTTAACAATTAACAAATTAAATTAACAAATTAAAAACATCTTAGTATACCAAATTTCAGCCCTTTCTGAATTTTTTTTTTCCACACACACTAAGAATTTAGTAGGTCAGTGTATAACTCCGCCCAGCAGGTGGCGCTGCAGCTTGGTTTTATTTTTTCCACACACAGACAGACTAACACATGCCACTAGACATTTATATTATAGATATATATATATATATATATATATATATATATATATATATATATATATATATATATATATATAATTTGTTGTCATAGATTTCACCGGAGCGGAGTTCCAGCACCTTTTTTTCGACTGATTTTCCAAGTTTTAAAAAACTTTTGAATATTTGATGTGTGGTCCACGTGGACTTGAATCGTCCTGTCAAGCGTGGCAAGTCGGCAGCAAAATCATTAAAACGGTGCATGCGGGCTGCTTGTGTGTCGTGTTTGATGCATGCGTACATCGTCCACGCTGGTTGTGATGGCACTGCTTAGCTTGTGGCGCTGCTCAGCTTGTGATTGGTCGTGTGGTCACGCGCTGGGTGCTTGCTGCGGGCGGCGACCATTATGTTTCGTTACACATCTGACGTGTGTGTGTGTGTCTGTGATATGAGGTCCGGCACCTTTTTTCTTGCAAAAAAAGCACTGTTTGTGTGTGTGTGTCTGTATGTATGTATGTATATTTATACATTTTTATGTGTGTGTATATATTTATATATTTTTATTGGGTTTTGCAAAGGAAACATTCTAAAGATAATGCACAATGAGAATTATATTATTAGTTAGCTCCTGATTTATTTATATATGTATAAAGTGTAATACATTCAGATTCTAATAGGAGCATGTATACAATATTATTTGAAACAAAACTATTAGGGAATTTGAGCATTTGCACAAATGTTTAATAATTATGCACAATAGATTTGTACAAGTTTATCATTTATCATAGCTTTAAGATTTAAGAACCTCTATTGTATTTGCAAGAATGTTTTGTGAGGAGTTCTGCCTTGCTGTTTTATCATTGTGCCATTGTCTTTTTTTATTCAGTAATATTTACTGGTTATAGGAACATAAATGTAGCATACTTCAAACCTTAA
This sequence comes from Mixophyes fleayi, assembly GCF_038048845.1. Classification (NCBI taxonomy): domain Eukaryota; kingdom Metazoa; phylum Chordata; class Amphibia; order Anura; family Limnodynastidae; genus Mixophyes; species Mixophyes fleayi. The sequence goes on along the minus strand of NC_134403.1, from coordinate 164,429,994 downwards.
AGATGCAGAGGAAGTTGAATAGCTCAAGATCAAGGGAACTAGATGTGTCTTAGAGTGTACAATGTCAGGAAGTGGTATATGCATATCGTCAAAACTTGTAGAAAAAAAAAAACAAAAAAAAAAAAACCTTGAGTATGTTGTGCTTTTGTTTTAATACACCTTTATACAAAGTCACCCAGAAACGCATGTTAAATATTAGTATTTGTGGGGTTTTCCTCTTTATTTCTTTGCCTGGTTTTGAGTTGGTTTGTGCAGATTTCAATATACCTTGTTGAATGCCAAGGGCTAAATTAACTGTGTACATAAAACAACTATTATCTTTGAGACAATGAAAGCAGACTGTTGCATAAATGTTACATATCCTGACCATTGCGAAGTCCAACACCATTATGAAGGTTTGTGTTCCTTTTGGCTCACTATATGCTAGCCCTATGAGCTGACCTTCTCAGATTTCAGTTTGGATAACTGTAAAATATATTCTGCTTTTACATTTTTCTAAACTGTGCCTGATCTTTGTTTGAAGGGTGTGCAAAGATACAAGGGCATGACAAGATCCACAGTCCTCCACACAAAACACACACAGGGGGAAGCGAGATCTTGTAGGAGCCTATTTCCAGATATTAGGATACTTAAAACATCACGGTTTTTTTTGTTTTTGTTTTTTTTCATCACACCTCTATGGGGGAAATTAAATTAACCGTGATGTTCCTCAGAACATCGCAGTTGCAAATTTTTATCGTTAGTGCAGTAAAATCTCCACTCATTTTTCCTTGCACTTCTATAAGGTGCGAGGAAAAATCAGTTGAGATTTCTGTAAATATCTCACAGAATTGCGGCTAATTGAATTCCCCCCTATGAGGTTAAAAAAAATTAAGGCTGGAAAACTCAGTGTACTTTTACTGTTGTGTTCTTAACAGCTAGCCCCAGGCGCGGGCTGTCACAGTTCAGCCCGGGGGGCGCACAGGCGGCCGCATTGCTTGTTTTGTGATGCGGCCGCAGGTAATATTAAAGCAAAAACATGCGTCCATGGAGGGGGGGGGGGTGGCTTCCTGAACAAGGGTCAGACTGAGCGGCCCGGATGACCGATGCCGCCCTGGCTCAGCCGGCCCCTGGCTAGCCCTATAAGCTCATATTTTCACAGTTTCTACGTGAGAGTTAAGGAGATTTCAGCACAATTCTTTTCCAGAAAATATGGGAGCAGCTTCATTTTATTTTTCAATGTTACTTGAAATTGTATATGACAAAGCTGCAGTAATTTTGCTCTGGGGTGTAGGCAGCCTGCTTAGAATGACAGAAGTCATATATTGTGAAAGGAGACCGTAGCCCACTTAGAGCTGATGAAGTTAGAAAGAAAATAGTGTTGAGCAATGTAGTGTAACTAGAAGTGTGCGTTTTGATAAGGCTTATGTTTGGAATTTTATTGTATTTTTTTTTTTTCCTTCCAGGAGAAATCTTACAAAGCTGTCCTTAATATTTAGCCATATGTTGGCAGAAATTAAGGCAATCTTTCCCAATGGGCAGTTTCAGGGGGATACCTTCCGTATCACAAAAGCAGATGCTGCAGAGTTCTGGAGAAAGTTTTTTGGAGAAAAGTAAGTGTTTTAAATGTGACTGCAGAAACTTTGCAAAATGTTTTCATTGTAATAGAATATTTTTTTGTTTTTGAAAATGTGAAACTAAAATGGATTTATTGTGAGACCCACTGATCTTTTGATGACATATGCAAGTAATTGTACCTGCCAACATGTAGAGAAAAGTAGTTCCAACAGTCTGACGTCAGTGGATTTTAAACAGTTATTGTGGTGGTTCTTTAAAGGATTATGAGGCTTCCTGTTTATCAAGCAAATGACAGTTACATCATTAGCTAGTAGTTGATAAAAGTAACCTAAGCACTTTGCCTTTAGTTGTTTGTGTGAGAAGCTTTGTCGTCATCATAACCCACACTTTATTGCATACAGAATATCAAATGTATCAATGGAACGTGTACTAAGCCACCAGAAAATAAGTTATATGACCTCAGAGCAAAGAGGAATAAAGTAATAATGTGAGGCTTGTAAGATACTGTGCTGTAAATCCGTTCCCCAATGTATCTATTGTACTGTAATGTGTTCAGTACGTGTTGGTTTACAATAGACTTAACCAGAGTTGGATCAGAATTTTGATGTGCAAGCGTTGTTCTTGGTAGCTCATCATTTTATTTTTATTTTTTAAATTAATGAAATTGGTGAATTATTTGTGGTATTAATACACATAATTACTTGTATGTATTAATTTAGTGCCAACACTGTATATTTTGTTTATGTAAAAATATGAAGTTTTTCTGAAAAACCGATTATAGGATTACTAACAAGGTTAAAGTCCACAGTCTGCCAGTATCACATAAATGGTTGTACTAGATTCAGAAAGGAAAAGAAACTTGAAAAAACAAACTTGTAACTAATACCTCATAACGTGAAGAATCACAGATCAGTCCAAACAGTCTGGCCCACTAGAAGAAATATTATTTATTTTACACAGGGCTGTAAATACAATATGCAGTCTTTCACATAAGTCCCCTGCACTAGTCAGTCTAAATTCCGTACCACCAGCACACACACGTATCTACGTGCACAACCAACACTAGAGTCAATTTTGACAGCCAGTTAACCTACCAGTATGTTTTAGGAGCACCTTCGGGAAACCCACGCAAATATAAGCGCTCTAACCCATGATCCCAGCGCTGCATTATAAGACAGCAATGTAGACCACTGTTTAAGTAAGACACATGGGTATAGTTATTCCTACACAGTAAACAATGTTATGTAAACAGTTATATAAAAAAAATTATTAACTTGCATTTTTTAATATTTCATTCACAGAACCATTGTGCCATGGAAAGTATTCAGACAGTGCCTTCATGAAGTTCATCAAATTACATCTGGCCTAGAAGCAATGGCGCTAAAGTCAACCATTGACTTGACTTGCAATGATTACATTTCTGTCTTTGAGTATGACATTTTTACTAGATTATTTCAGGTAGGTTGTGATTGCTGCTTGCATTTTCCCAGTTCATTTTTATGCACTATATTCAGTGAACTAAAAATGCTTCAGGGATTTTTCCCTTTGGACTGTCCAACAGTCTAAAAATTTCCCACAGACTCTGGGAAGATAAACAGGTGTAAATGGTAGTGCACTAAGGTGAATGAATACAGTGTGTTAGTGCATGATGTTACTCAAAGTACTTACAAATTAATGACGTATGTATAGCAACATCCATTGATTTGGGCCACTCCGGTCTCTAGAAATGTGCACCAGTAATCATTGTGTAAGATGTAGACGGCTGACAAATCAATATCTGTTGTTGCTGAATAATAGATTTAGAATATGGGATTTAAACCTTTGATTTGGGCTTTGCCAGCAGTCTCCATCTTGACATGTCAAGATTCAAATGTTTTCAGGGCCCCTGGCAAGTACTCTAAGTTTTGGTTGTAGAAATTCTCCCGCACCCACACAAGATTGAATCCCATTTACATTCAGTCACTGACACAAGAGAACTATGTTTCTGTTCTTAAATTCCACCTTTAATATTTTTGCAGTTCTAACAAAGAAATGCAATACTCTCACTGTACACCCCAAGGCATATACATTTCACACACCCCACTCACACAGTAAACTTTAGTTATAATGACAATAACACCATTCAATTTGGCCTCTTTCATCGGTGCACATAGAACTGTTGGCTTAGGAATAAAATGATATATCCATATAAATCAAATAACAAAGGTGTAAGGATATATGGAAGGTCCAGTAAAACCGTCACGACTTGACTATTCTTTTCCTGAAAGTATTTGATTTGTACATTTTAAATATTATTTTATCTCTTAATGATCCTCTGTACTATATGTTTGTATAGTTACAAAATGTGTCAATACTTACTGTAACAGTCTCTTGAGAACATCCCTACTAACTAAATAGCCAACTGTAGCTGGGGTGACAGGTTGACCCTTAGGCAGGGTTCTTTAAATGAGTAAAGTAAATGTTCTAGATACCTACTCTTCTCTATGAGCCCTAATGCTGACTGGTTGTGCTATTTGCACCAAACAGGCTACATCCAATTTAAACCGTGTCACCAGGGCCGGTGCTAGGGTTCTCAGCGCCCTAGGCAAAATTTCAAAATACCGCCCCCCCCCCCCCCACCCACCCCAAGACACGCCAAATACCCACTTCCCAGACCCTCACACACTTCACTTTTGGTAAAAAAAGATAAAAAAATAAGCCTTACCTCCTACAGCGGTCTGGCTGCCGTGATGTTTCATAGTGAACATTGTCCAGACTCCACTGCTGTCCAGGGGCAATCACAGGATTTCTAGAGGGGAAGTATCCAAGTATTAGATATGGGAACAAAAACATGTGAGAATGAGCCATCACATTCTGCTCCCCCTGCAGCACATTGCCCCCCACCCCACTGCTTGCCAAATGTGCTCTCTCCCCCCCCCCCCCCCCCCCCCGCAGCACCATGCCCTCTGTCCCCGCCCCTGCAGCACCATGTCCTCTGTCCCCCGCCCCTGCAGCACCATGTCTTCTGTCCCCCCCCTGCAGCACCATGTCCTCTGTCCCCCCCCTGCAGCACCATGTCTTCTGTCCCCCCCCCCCTGCAGCACCATGTCTTCTGTCCCCCCCCCCCTGCAGCACCATGTCCTCTGTCCCCCCCCTGCAGCACCATGTCCTCTGTCCCCCCCCTGCAGCACCATGTCTTCTGTCCCCCCCCCCCCTGCAGCACCATGTCTTCTGTCCCCCCCCCCCCTGCAGCACCATGTCTTCTGTCCCCCCCCCTGCAGCACCATGTCCTCTGTCCCCCCCCCCCTGCAGCACCATGTCCTCTGTCCCCCCCCCCCCCCCCTGCAGCACCATGATTTTATTGGCACGTCATGCTCTATATTTGACTTGCAGCAAGTTAATAATAGAGCATGAGGTGCCAATAAAATAATTATTTTATCCACCATAGTGTTTAAATCAAAGATAGAGCATGAAGTGCAAAATAAGTCATTTTTCCACCGCATATTTTGCAAATCAAATATAGAGTATGACGTGGAAAATAGTTATTTTTATACCATTGAAAAAATATTATTTTCCACCGCATGCTCTATATTTAATTTTCAAGCTATGTGGGAGAAAAATTAATATTATTTGCAACTTCATGCTCTAGCTTTGATTTAAAAACTATGGTGGATAAAATAATTATTTTATTGGCACGTCATGCTCTATTATTGACTTTAAGCAAGTCAAATATAGAGCATGAGGTGCAATAAAATAATTATTTTATCCACCATAGTTTTTAAATTAAATATAGACCATAAAGTGTGACATAATAATAAAAAATCCCACCCCCAACATTTTTTGGGCCTCCACACTTCCCCTTTGGGTACCCCATTTTTTATAAAATGAAATTAATAATACAAAAAAAAATAAAAGATAAAGATACTTACTGTTTTGGATGCTGAAGGCTGTTCAGATGCAGGGAGGCTCTTCTGTAATGGCTGCCCACCGCTCCTCAGCTTCTTTACACCAGAGGAGAGGGGTGGAGCAGCCGTGGCATGCTGGGAAAGGAGGGGGGCGCTGGGTAGCAAACTTTATTCACACTGTCTGTCACTGACAGACAGTGTGATATACTACACAGGCGCCGCGGAAGAGTGACCCAGTGTCACCTGATCACTGATGTCAGTGATCAGGTGTGTGACAGACAGCGGGAGCGACGCGCCGGGCGGACATTGAAGAAACGGCGGCGGCACCCCGCCGCTGCTGTACCACCTCTCCCACTTCTCACCGCTGACTAGATTTTCAAATCTAGTCAGCGGCAGCGGCGCCCTGCAGGTCCCGGCACCCTAGGCAACTGCCTAAGGTTGCCTAATGGGAGCGCCGGGCCTGCGTGTCACTCTCTTGCTGTTTGTAAAGAATTATAGGAGCAGACTTACCTGTCTCTGCAGCTTTTCATGGTCCTTTCAGTCTTCTCTATTAAGGTTAATTTTTTTTCCTTAGAGTTAGCTCTCCTATATCCAGTCTCATATCTCTTCACTTCTTCAGGCTTCCTGTCAGAATAGCTCCTCTAACAGTGAACTGTCTTTCTTAACTTCCCCCTCTGGCACTTCTCACCCAACTCATGTTGCTGGCAACTATACATAATTCTAAATGTATTACAAGGTTGATCAGTAATCCAAGCCACTATATCCAGGGTTTCACATCATACACTAACTCACAGTGTATTGTCTTACAGAAAGCATATTCTAGTACTCTTCTATTTTATTCCAGAATTTTGCTGGAATTAATTGTCTCGGTCTTTTGGCAGCAGGCTGGCAGTTTTTTATGACCGACTAGTTTCCCTGCAAGTTTGCTTGTGTTGGACTAATCAACATACATGTACACTTACTATCCTTTGTTTATATAGCGCCAACTTTTTAAGCAATGTTGTCTAATTACAAAACTCTATTCAGTCATATTAAATCCTGTCCTAATGTAGTTTATCTTTTTTTTTTTTTTTTTTTCCTACAACATGATACTCATTTAGTCAGATATCTGCCATGCTAATTGTTATACCAACTTTCCAGTCTTGGTTGGTTGCAAAGCACAATGAAAATTCTCAATGTTAGCAGATTTTTAGTTTGTATAAGTGGAGCAAAAGTAATCATCTTTGTGCTTTATTGCTCAATTAGGAACATGGACAGCACCAACTATTTAATCAAATTGGCCTACTATAGAGTCTGAGACAGAAATTTAAGAGGAGGTGGTGGCGATGGGATAACTCTTGTCTTGGCTGCCCATGACTAGTTTGCAACAGTACCTTCCAATCATGTGCTTTTTACATCTGAGGTCCAAAGACTTGAACTAATTTAGTCAGTGGGTTTATACCAAAGCAGAGTTAATTGGCATAAGCAAGTATCGTATATTATAAAATACACCTATAATATTTGGTCTCTACTTATCTAGCCTGAATATCTAACAAAAAGTCCAAACAAGCCAAAATTCTTTGGGTTTCTGATGAACCCAATGTGGACAACACTCCACTGCCTTTTGAGTGAAGGAAGTACTGCATCCTATATGAAACCCGCTAGAGGCCACCATGCTTTGAACATTAATATTATGTTTCATTCAATGTCCTATAAAATCTGTAATACATTTTTGTAATTGACTTAGATGCTGCAAAGTCAGTGTTAAAGCTGCACTCTGACTAGAGGGAAAAAATGGTTTACCAGCTGCTTTCCTCACCAGAGCCATGGGGACTGTCCTATCATCATAATCCGCTATTTATATAGCGCCACTAATTCTGCAGTGCTGTACAGAGAGCTCATTCACATCAGTCTCTGCCCAAATGGAGCTAGCAGTCTAAATTCCTTTATCATATACACACACACACCGAACATGAGAGACTATGGTCAATTTAAAAGCAGCCCATTAACCTACTGGTATGTCTTTAAAGCGTGGGAGAAAACCAGAGCATCCAGAGGAAACCCCAACAAACACGGAGAGAACATACAAACTACACACAGATGAGGCCGTGGTTGGGAATCTAACTCTGCATTCTTTTCCTGCATGAAATTGAGTAAAACACCTACTAAAACAAATATTTACAAATACATTTCTGTGCATTCAAAATACTCTGGTATATGTGAAACTATAAATGTTAAACAGGAAAGTGTCTGTATTAGTATTATGAGCAATATTTATTGCTGTGCCTTTCAGTAAAATGTTCCATGGGTAACCATGCTGAGGAGGAGGTGTAACAATCAGATTCAATCTGTATTTTTTCATAGAACAGGTTACAAAGGGAAAAAAAATATCTGACTGATACAAGTTACAGCATGTTTCCTTCGTTTTATATATTCCCCCCTTCCTGTTTAAAGAGCAAGTAAATGATGGAATATATCTATATGTCGAAGGCTGTCTATTATTGAGCTAGATAATATAGACGAAATAGCTGGAGTATTCATGCAAACTTGATATTCCCCATGTTTTTTTCAGCATTTTTATATCTCCTGATTTATTTGTGCTTTTCAGTCCTTTGCTGCAGGTTGCCAGGTGTTTCTGTAGCAAAGCAGACCATAATTGACATTAGGTATAGAATGAGTGTGTGTCTTGTGCATGGTCAGTAATGTCACAGTAGCTAAAATAACTGCATTCTCTGCTTTGTAACCTGTACTAGATTCCATTAGAACACATCTGCCATAAAGATGTGATGCAAATATAATGGTCTGTAGTTGAGTGTGATGGTAATAACATTTTAATAGCACTATGGTGGCATGTCTGGTAAACTTTGACCTATGTATTTTACATTTCTATGGTTCATATCCTAGTTTTGCAATTTTATGGTTTAATTTAAGTGTACATTAGGAAATGTCCCTCATGCATGTACAAGCCACGGCATTTTGTGAACTAGGTGCAGCAAAAAAATGGCCAATCTATCATCTTGGCCACTTTTATAGTTTGGTGTTCTTAGGGCTAAATAAACAATAATTTGAAACATACTCTATATCTGCACAAGGCATTGATATGACCTTTAAAATGTGAATCCTTTATTTTGCCCTGATTTGTTTCATCCTTTACACAGTCACAATAGAGGCGTTTCTAAGATATCTCTCACTATATGTCTTCTAATATAGGTTTGTAAATCCATGTTACACTGGATTTTTCCTGTTTTTTCCTGAAGTTTGTTAGTGATATATTTTCTCCTGTTAGCATCTGCAAGTTCCTAGTGACTGCAGGTATGCTAGTTATTTTGTAATTTTCTGAAGAATATCTCTTGATTATATCTGCCTAAAGAAATGCTCACATTTCTGTAGAAGGGCCCGTTGAGACACAAGTCTTTTCACGTCATGTTTCAGATTAAAATAGACACAAGATAAGTTTTTAGAAACGACTGCAGATACAAGGGTATCCCATTGTGCTTGCACTGTTTTCTGGTGAACAATTTACACTCCTGCTCATGTGAACAGCAGACATGCTGGCAATGTGGTCAATGATCCCTGTGTCTGCAGTACTTTTGTGAATGGTTTGTTTACTTAGTGTGTGTTACCATATGGAACACAACTTGAGAAGATGTTTGTAAAGTGCTTGCCTGAACTAGGTTCCCTTCAGGGTGGATAAAATGATAGGAGAACCAGCATAAGTTTCACTGGGTACAGCACTTGTTTCTTTTCTGTTTGTTTAGATACAGCTTTAAAGGCATATCTATCCATTTTGTATAGAAATAATCTTGAAAAAAAAGTATTTGAAAGTACACAACTTAGAAAATATAATTATAATTATTTTAAATGCTTTTGATTGGAACATTAAAACAAATGTTAATTGTCCTGTTGCATTATATTACTCTACCTAATGTAGGTTTTGTGTTTTTATTTACCTTTTTTGTATAAACTTCAGAGTTTTTGTGCATTTATTTTAAAATCTATATTATAATGCCACTTGTGCTGAAATATTTCTTGTTCTAAAATCACCTCATCCATTTCAATGCCAGTATATTATTTTGCTACCCTTCTATGCTCTGTACTCTCGGAATGCGGTGCTTGCTACATACACATTCCATCGGAATATAAACCCTCTGGCCACATGGTTGTATAATCTACATCAGACTGACTCACAAATAATTGTGAATTTATAAACCAGCAAATTTATAAACCAGTCTATTTTTGAGAGACTGCTTTCAATCCACTCACCATATGGTCATCTGTGACTGTAAAATCATTGCATCCTGAGAGATTCTGCCAGCTTCTTACTGAATGCATGAGCTATAAATACCCTAACATCTGTTATAGTGGCCAATTAAATAATAGTATTTAGCTGTTTCCACTTAAGCTGTGAAAGAGGCACACTGGCAAAAGTATTCTTTTTTTTTTTTTTTTTCCCCGATAGTCGGTGACCGATCCTACTACTGTGTCTACTCCCAAATTTGCCTTCACTAGACTAACTGAGAAGACACTACATGTTAATGGACAAAATTTGCGATGAGTCTTTAATAGACCCCATTAGATATGAACATCTCTTGTTGCCGCTAGTTAGAGTGATAAGAGATGTTGTAAGAGAGCAATTTATGAATTAACTGAAGCCTTGACAGCTGTTCCGTTAAGCAGCTGTCCCGGCGAACAGTAACAAGTAATATCTAGACTCTGATCGCAGCAGAAAAAGAGCGTATTTCCGGGTTCTGTCCCAGCTTGTTAAGTTGGATACGAACTCAGTTTCCATAGAGGATATGGTGACACTGGTGCTGAGATAGTTTAGTGAACGCTTTAGATATCTGTGATATCTCTGGCATTACACTGTTGTTAAACAGCCCCAATACTAAAAATTGCCTAAAAACTATAATTTTCTTTCCCCAAAATGATTGGATTCCAATACAGCAACATCGTATCAAAGTCGCAAACATTTATTGAAACAGACTTTTAACAGAGTGAACTTATGGAGTTCTTCCATTTAATGCATGAGTTCTATTTACTTTAATACTTTTAATAGTATTAGAAAAACCATTCTACTGAAATCTGTTTTGATTATCTAAGAATAAAACTGAACCTGTTGCATATCTAATTTCTCCCTGCAAAACTGATTGCCATGTTGCTGGATTCAACATCATGATTCCAATAGATAGACACCCTTGCACCAAAATATCCCATCTTTTAATTTAAATCTCTTTACAGGCTGTCTTTCGGGATCTTTTATTCACTGCAGATATTTGGTGCACACTGCTTCCCTATCTCCTAAAATAACTAATATGTTTGTGTTTGAAAGACTACTGATGTGTCTGTGCAAACCTATAGTTGCAAGTTAAATAAAAATGTCTGTTTTAGTTAAATTAAGCACTACATTATCATTGGCAAAATTGTAAAGCAGTATGCTCCCATATATGTGTCATTTAAGACTGATTTGTATTCAAATAGCTAGTAGCATTACATGATATTATCTACTGGGTGCTTACTAGGTCCAACTGCTTTAAAAGTGGTTCAAATTTAACCTACAGATGTCTTTTAAAACTGTTACCACCAAGTAAAAAATTTGACTAAAGTGCCCCTCACTCTAGCTCAAGTCCTCGGGGGGCAAAACTGTGGGTAAGAGTGGAGCAGGTGGAACAATAACAAGCCATAATAAAGAGATTGTGTTTGGTTCTCTTGCTCAGTCTCCACCCCACCGCCTTTTAAATTTAGTGAACATAATTGAGACCTGGGGAAAAACAGCTGCATGTAGCAGCCTTCTGAGCTCTAGCTAGGGGGCGGTCCACCATAGTAAAATCTCTTACACAGGTAGTAGTGCAGCTTTAAAAGGCAATATTTTCTCACAAGCAGATTGCAATAGGAAGACCTTATGCCATTTTGGTAGATATTGGATACACTCTTTCCTTCTGCCTTGTGCAGAATATTTCACTAGTCTCAAAGACCAAATCCTAAAGCCAACTGGATGAAAACATACTTTGCACCTACCTTTTATATATCAGAACTGTCCCAACTATCAGCACTTTTATATTACTGTTTCCCTAAAAAACAATTGATGGGTTTAGTTTAGGGCTCCCAGTTGTCTGGTTTTCCTTATTTTTGTTCACCAAAAATTTGTAACATGCAAATTAACAGATGAGGATTGGGTTATAGAACTGTTACCCACTATTTTAGCATGTCAAATACAGTGTATTTTTTTGTCTTTTTTAATTTCAGAATAATGGGAGCCCAAGTTTAATTGTATATTTTTATTTTATGTAAATGTCCACTAAATAAGGGGACAGCACTATTCTGTGGGGTTCTAGTGTAGCAACTATATCCTGGTAGAATGCAAACACCCATTATTTTCACCTTGATATCCATTAGGTAATTTTACACAGGTCCAGTATGATTGTTAATTTAGCCTCCTGGTAGGAAAAAAAAATCCTTCTTAGCACCGAAGATGGGAATTCCCTGGATAGAAAACATCCAAAATATATATCTATAGGATAACGTTCCTTGTAAGAAAGGCATCCAATTGTTTTTTAATTTGTATTAATGAACCACCTTTTATGTAATAAGAAATCCACAGCTGAACCACTCTTACTATAAACCCATTTCTATGCTTACAAAGAAACCTTATTTATTTATTTAATTCATAACTGATGATCCCTTGTCCTTTTGCCCATGTTATGAAAATTTAGTAAGACAAATCTTTTACATTGATTGTGGGTTTATTTATACTTATTAGGTCACCTCTAATGTGCCTTTTTCTAGCACAAAATAAATCTAGTTTATTTAATCTCTCTAGAATTTAACCCATCCATTCCTCCTATAAATAAGGCTGCCAGTCTCTAAGAACGACATGAAAGAACTTGAGGATTTAGAGTGAGGTGCCCAAAGCAAGATGTAGTCTAATTAGTGACTTGTATTGTAGTATTACAATGTATGCATAATGTGCATTTATCCGCCTATTCCACATCCAGGGATCCAAGACTTTGCTACTGCTACCTGAAATACTCCCAATTGTACTCCAGTTTTAATGTGCACATAGCATAGCTCTTAACACAGCCAAGGTGCATAACCTTACATATATTTCCATTAAACTTCATCTTCCAATTCAAATTCCAATTTGCCATTTTGGTTACATAGTCCTGTAGCAAATTACTATTTTGCTTAGTGTTAATAACTCTGACTTTTTAGGCCATGTACAATCTTAATAAGCTAATTGAAATGGTAGGGCAGACAAACACTGGTTCATGTGGTACACTGCTAAAAACTTTTTGCCCTGTCTTTGATCCACTTAATGATACAGGTTTTTCTTTTATACTTCAACCAGTTCTCTACCCATGTTCATGCCTTTCCCTCTAGCCACATATAAGAAAGTGGTCTATAAATTACTAAAAATCGATGCCTTTAGCATATATGGGTGGAAGACATCTGGGCTATTAATGGTCTTAATCGTGTTTTGGTATTTGTGCACCTCCTGCACTTTTAAACATACAATTTGAAGGCAATTAAGAACTGCTTGGCCCATCTTGTCTGCCCAATTTTAACCCATGGTAACGTCAAACCTTATTTGATAATTTCTAAGGGTATCCTTATGTTTATCCACAAGCATATTTAAATTGCTCTACTGTATTTGTCTCTCCCACCTCTGAGGAGAGGCTATTCCACTTATTCTCTACCCTTTCCGTTAAATAATTTTTTCCCAAATTTCCTCTGAACCTACTTCCCTTTAGTTTCAGTGCATGTCCTCGTGTTCGAATATTTCTCTTCCTTTGAAGAATATTTCCCTCCCTTATCTTGTTAAAACCCTTGATATATTTGAAAATTTCTATCATGTTCCCTTTTTCCCTTCTATGCTCTAAATCATACATATTAAGATATTTTAGTCTTTCCAGGTAAGTTTTGTGCTGTAGGTCATGCACCATTTTAGTTGCCCTTATTTGTATAGTCTCTAATGTATTTATATCCTTCTGGAGATATGGCCTCCAGAACTGAACACAGTTTTCTAGATGAGGCCGTACCAATGACCTATATAGTGGCATTATTACTTCCTCTCTCTTTGCAACCAAGCATCTGACTTGCCTTTGTCATTGCTTTGCTACTTTGCTTATCTGCCTTTAAGTCAGCTGAAATAGTGATTACTAGATCCCTTTAGTTTCCATTATAGTGCCATTAATACTGTCTTTGGGGTTTTAAGACCCAAGTGCATGATTTTGCTTTTTTTGACATTAAACTGTAGTTGCTACTCTCTTGATCATTCCTCTAGTCTACCTAGATCATCAATCGTTTTACCCCTTCTGATGTCTGCTCTGTTACACATCTTTGTGTCATTTGCAAAGAGGCATACTTTCCCTTCAATACCATTTTTAGTGTCACCAATAAAGATATTGAAAAGCACTGGTTCAAGTAAAGATCCTTGGGGTACTCCACTGGTAATCTTTCCCTCCTTTGAATGCACTCCATTTACTATAACTCTCTGTTTTCTATCCTGAAAACAAGATTTAATCCATTCAACCGTCTTAGAATCCAATCTCAAGTTTTCGGGTTTATTTAACAATCTGTATTGTGCGACAGTGTCAAAAGCCTTGCTAACATCAAGATAAGCTGCATCTGTAGCCCCCTTCCCCTCTTGAACTGTTACTTTAGTTACCCAGTCAAAGGCAATAAGATTTATTTGACAAGATCTCCTCCCAGTAAATCTATGCAGTTTGGGATCCCGTAACTTACTGAATTTGAGATATTGTACAGCTCTTTCTTTTAAGAGTGTTTGTTTCCATCAATGTTCCTAGTTGCTGGCATTGTTTCCCATTGTTAATAGAGATGAAACAAAAATAGTATTTAAAAGATCGGCTTTCTCTATCTTGCACAGTTCTTTCCCTAATTTATCATGTAATTGTCCAATAATATCATTTTTCTTGCTGTTCATGTACTTAAAAAAAAACATTTCTATCTTTAGAAATCTGTTTGTCAGCTTCAATCTTTACTAACCTCTGAATTCCTTTTTAAATATTTTTCTACTTTCCTAGTATTTCCATAATATATTTTCAATATCTTCTAGCTTTACCAATTTATATGCAAACTTTCACCCTCATTACCTCTTATACTTTCCTGTTTAGTCATATCTGTTGCATTTCCTGAAATTTTGTTGCTTTATGATATTTTAATAGCATGTGCCTTTTTCTTTATAGCATCAATGCTTCTTTGAGCCAAATAAAAGTTGTCCTAGTTTTTGTAGCTCCATTAAAACATGTTATTTAAGTTCAAGTTGCATGTTACCGTGCTGGGATCACTACCCACTAAATGTCCCCTCAGACGCCCATTTGATAAAAACCTGTAAAACTGGCAACTTTAGTTGTAGTAGAAATAATTTCAGAGTTTAAACAGCATGGTAAGGTTGCTAAAGGAATACCTTAGCTTAATTAAAACATTGTGTCTTATACTTTAAAATAAACGTGCTATTATTCAATGAAAGAAATATGGAAAAGTTTGCATTTTATAAGCTTTTACCACACAATACGTCTTTTACAGAAGCAATCACTTAAATGGTTTGCTGTATTGTTAGTCTGTTAATGAACACCAATTTGTGTCTTCCTTCTTGTTTCCTCAGCCCTGGAGCTCTATATTAAGAAACTGGAACTTTTTAGCAGTGACTCATCCTGGTTACATGGCATTTTTAACATATGATGAAGTCAAGGCACGTTTACAGAAGTACAGCACTAAGCCAGGAAGGTAAACATTTTCGTTGTGGGATTTTTCCTGTGTTAAAATGGGATAAATGTCCTGCGTGATATCTTGTGTATTTGTTATCTTGTTTCATTATGTTACTTTTACTAGTGTATGATGTATATGATTTTAGTAACATTTAAGCATTATTACATTGATATTATTAGTGTAACTTTTTGGATTTATGTTTTCAGTTACATTTTTAGATTGAGTTGCACAAGACTGGGACAGTGGGCTATTGGCTATGTGACTGGCGATGGGAATATTCTACAGACGATACCTCATAACAAACCATTGTTTCAGGCTCTGATTGATGGCAGTCGAGAAGGATTGTAAGTAAAAATAAGTTAGTTATATAAGTCTTCCCTTTTAAAATGAACATTTAGAAAAAAATGTTTATATATACTACTCTTTTTCACACATGTGCTAATTGATATCCATAGTGGAAGCATGGAGAAGAGTGCAAGTTATTACTTCAGTATACTGTTATCTAGTTTTCAATATCTAACTTACATTAATGAACTATTATTGTTTATTATGTAATAGTCAGCATGGGTATCTAGCCTGCAGTCTGAGGCAAAGTGTAAAATGGTGCCCCCTATCTCACCTTTCAGCATAGAGAGCGCATTCTAGTGATAGTTGTATAATGCAGAAGGCATTCTGGTCACTAGTATACAATTGATAGAGAGCTGAATTTGTGTTGCACAAGAGCCGTGCGGTCCCTTTGGTGGTGGTTGAGGAGGAATGGAGCAGTTAGATGGTGCACAACAAAAACGTGTCAGGGCTAAGGAGAAAAAAGATAAACTGCATTCTAATGAAAAGTGCAGTGTGTAGAACAAAAGGTATTGAAGGAGAGTGAAGAGTATTGCAGAGATGGTATCTGTTTCCAGTGAAAGCCAGGTTTCAGTTTCTATCTAAAAGAGTTTTAATATGAGGGAGTAGCAGAAACGACTTTTAAAGGATAATAATGCAAAGCAGAAGGTGATAGAGATAATGCAACTAATTACTTAACTTGTATCAGTTCTAGTGATATGTTCGATCAACTGTACTTCCCTCTGAGACTTTTTTTTAAATAGATGCATGCAATCAAAACATGCCTTTGTTGTGCAGTTTGCGGGAATTCAAGTAGTCACTAGTGCTTCAGCACTGTAAAATTTATTTCAGGTCAAAACCCAATTTAAGTTCCATCTTCCTATGATTATGTCTGGTAAATTGCTAATTCAAAAATCTGGTTTGATAGCTGTAAGTTAAAATGTGAAGAGAAAATGGAGGATAGCAAACATGGAGTTAAACCCTGGAGATAAAAAATATTAAATGTGTTGCTGTGGGTTCTGGGCCTACAACACAATACCAGTACCTCTGTCTGCTATCTTGCTAATCTATTTCAATAAATAAACCTGTGACCAGATGGGCATACTCTAAACACCCACTTTGTCTGTATTTTAATACCCATTCTTGTGTAATTTCTATGTTTGTTCCCAATTGGGAAACACT
The DNA here is from genome assembly GCF_038048845.1 of Mixophyes fleayi. NCBI lineage: Eukaryota > Metazoa > Chordata > Amphibia > Anura > Limnodynastidae > Mixophyes > Mixophyes fleayi. Next base: position 164,413,342 of record NC_134403.1, on the reverse strand, counting down.
GCAAGGCATGCTGACGCTACATACATAGATGTAAAAAAAAAAACAAAAACAAAACAATGGTGATTTGCTGTCGCCATTAAATCACATAGGAAAAAGTATGAGGACTGCGCTAAAAATTGATGTATGATATCAACACTAATATAAACGTGTCACAACTCTATTTCAATATGACTTAAAGCATATGTATTGCTTAATACATAATGTACAATTAAGAACCACACTTAAATAAAAATGTGTACATATTACAAATAGTCATAAATAAAAATATTGACTGATTCTCTATATGATAATACACATCTGACACTGTTTTATAATATCCTAATATTCCGTGAGCATACGTTCTTAATCATGAGAGATCTGTTCAGAATCTAGTAAGAAAAAAGTATTTCTCCAGAACGTATCTGATGGCGTCTCTGCAGTTGATGAAATATACGGCTATTGATCTTGTATAAGAACAAAAATGAAAATGAAATACTCAACCACTAGAGATCCTCTCCAGTTTTAGAATTCATTCACATCAAATGAAGCATTATCTGTTCTGTTTAAGCACTACTGTCAGTGCAAGCAATCAAAGCCTTTTCAAGGCTTTTCAGCTTGCACAGGTGACTTTAGGCGATTGTTATATATGTCCAGTTAGGAGATGTGCGGGCTCCAAGTCAGTGCTCAGATTACAATATAAACACCTTTACATGCAGCAGTTTTTTTCAGGATTTTCTGTTATATGAAATGCAAGCGGTGTTATCCAGCAAGTACTCTGTGGTATTCTCCGGCTACAGCGCCTCTTATATAGAGGTCTGAGCAATATTATATAAAGATGGTTTGTAAATGCACAATCTGCAAACCAACTTCACATAATACTGCTCAGACCTGTATGAGAGTGATGTTTAGTTTATTGCTGAGAAAGAGCTTTTAAGAGCTGCTATATCTATCCCAGATTGTCAACGCCTACTTCCTTACTGGCATAAAGAGAAGAATAATAGTTCTTAAACCCACCAAGAATCTCCCCTGATTTGATGGCAAGAGTTCAGGTGACAGAATTCCAAATAGCAGTAATGTGCATCTTTTTTTTTTTTTCTCTGGTCATGGTCCCTAATAATTTGCCTGCCTTGTTTCACCAATGGAAATAGTAATGCTTCATAAAAACAAGACTATTTCCTACCATGAAAGTAGGACATTTTCTAAAATTTGTTTAGCGCAGTTGTAATCGATAAGAGGGGTCACTCGGGCTGCGTAAATAGACTTATAAAACCAGGGCACAAAGCCAATGATATGGCCTTTTAATGCTACCTTAGAGGCACTCCGAAACAATGTTTGTTCATCCCAGTGTAACAAGGTTATCATCCTGATAATCCATCCATTTACCCAAAAGGAATTGTTTTGCATTCCTCAGAGCTGGTCTAATGCTCTGGGAGTCTCCAAATATGTTCAGACCTAGGTGGTATAATGTTTTTAAATGTGATTTTTAAGGTTCTCCAATTTCTTTGACATCACCTAAAGAGATAGATATTGAGTCTTTTACAGCTCTGAGTGAATGAGTGATGTCTTCTGCATCATCGTGCGCTGTTCCAATCCCGAGAGTCTGGAGGAACTGGCGTCTCTGCGCAGAGGAAGAATGAATGGCGGTGTGGAGGTCCTAAAATTATTTATCTATTTGGGGCATTATCAGTTTTGATATTACCTTAACCACTTCTGCAATGAAGTTGGGAGCCAAAAACCCTACTTGATCGTCCTGATCTGCTAAATACTATACTGGAAAAAAAATGTTAGAGAAGGACTTTTCACTAACCTAAAATATGTAACAACCCTAGCAAAGTAGAGTCCCCTTCTCTTTTACCTTAAACTACTAAATATAAATTATAATAGAAAAGTTTTACCAAAGGTAACAGAAAAAAGGGCAGACTAAACAGCTAGTAATAGCGGTCAATATCACATAAAGGTTAGATAATCCACTATGCTGGATGATATTGTGGTTACATTTAAACAAAGTCTAGGCAGAATATGGCTAACTATACTTCTACAATATGACACAGTACAGATAACAGTATATAGCATCAGAAAAAAAAGGCAAACTTGAAGAATTACACTGTTAGGAGTCTTTGTACTGAAGAGACTAGATCAGATGTCGGCAAAGTATCACTGAAGGCTTTTGAAGTGTAGCGATGGGTATGAGTGGCAGGGTCTGTTTCCAATGTCACTATCTCCTGTGAACCTTTGGCTGAGTGATGATGTAAAATCAACAGTGGAGAGGAGGCAGCAAGGTTCCAGAGTGCAAAAGCAGTACATCCAAAGCACTAGAACCAAGGAGCTTCGGACCGCTGCTCATAACAGGTAAGCCTGTGCTGTGACACTGGAGTACAGCAAACAAGCCAATATTTAATTTAGCTTGCAATCTGTGATATCCAAAGTGTATGCGTCTGACAGCCATGCCACCCGACAGTTGTACCTTGCACAGAGGATGCGTACAACCAGCAGATTGTAGCTCAAGAAGCAGAGAACAGATCCGCTTTTCATGTCAGCAAGGTTGCTACACTAGGATCTGCAGCAGGTCCAGGTAATGAAGTTTGTATTGCCGTTGCCTCATAGGTGGGTGAAGTAGAAACGGCGGTAGTCGCGTGCCTGGAAGAAAGGGGGTGTAGTCGTGAAAACGCTACTGGTATGCCCTGCGGTGACGTACACCGAGACAGCGGTCAGTGCCACCAATAGGACAGCTGTAGCGGGAAGGGATGAGCAGCTGGCTATTATGCTGAAAGTAAAGAGGTGGCCAGAGAGCCGTAGGGAATCTCAGGTGGCACTCTCTTAAAGAGCACTAAGGGGACATTGTGCTGTGCTAGGACGGTACAGCCGTTATGTCTAAATTGGGTCAGCGACAACTATACAAGCCAAATAGAGAGTCAATCAGAATGGTGACACACATGGAAGGGCACAGCTCTTCGTGTCATCGGGGTCCTCTCTTCTGCTGTCTCGGAGGCAACAGCAAGTTAGTTCAATAGGGTCTCAATGACCGACTGTTCTCAGACAGGACAGGAGTAGAGGGGTAGCAGGCAGTGGCAACTGGGATAGGGAATGTGCAGACATTAGCCTGACTCCACTAAGTTCAGTTGGAAGCAATAGCCAAGGGTCAGCAGCGCAGATATAGGCAAAGGTAGTCTGAATCCCTTGAGGCGTCACAGATATGTGACTCCCAAGAAGATGGTAAGTCTGCCAGTGGTAGAATAGTATTGTGGCTCAAATCGGTAGAGGCCATTAATTCCACGGGGAGTCATCATTGCAGGTTTGGCTGGAATAATGTCCATGCAGGTCTCTATTTTAGAGCTGTGCTCTGTGAGCACAGGTCAGTGCTTATTTACACTCCTCAGCTTCTCCCTGGAACATGCTTTTAAATTTACTTCATTTTCAGAGGCAAGTGTTAGTTCACACTCTTATCCAATCACTGCCTGGGCTAGGGTGGGGCCCCCTCTCCCTGCCCTGGCATCAAGTCTGGGCTGGGATGTTTTGTCTTTAAATCTCCCTCACAAACTGACTTTCAGTATTTCTGCCCCAGAAATTGGCTCCATGAAACTAGAGCCAGGGGCTGTAGTCCTGAAGCCTCCTTGGACCCCCAAGTGACTGTGCACCATATTGATTGATTTTTATCTTTGTGGTGCTACAATAAGGGGCTCCAGTGCTCCTGCCCTGTGTGGTACATGGGCAAACTGAGTGCAGTAGCCCAAACACAACAGGATCTATTTATCTTGTTTCTACAAGGTTCACAAGCTTGCTTTATGGTGCCCTATGTATGTGAGGTGACAGGGTTAGAGGGCCCCAAGCCACACCATCTTCCACCCATGTCAAATCCCAGGATGGTGGCGAGGAAGTGGAAATACACACCTAAGATTAGTAAGTGCAATATAGTATACAGTATTATAAACAGTGTTAATTTAATAAAAACAGGTATAACTGGGAGCAGAAGCATTTTAAATTTGACGCATGTATGCACTAATAGTGCTGCCTATGCTGTTATCTAGTGAAACATAGCTCTCCCCGAAATAAAAATGAATTGGGTGGAGTCCAGGGAGTTAAAATTGACAAAGGAATTATAGTATTTGATTTAGAATGAGCTATTGTTCTTTGCTACAAAATTTAAAAATGATGTTTCTTGAAGATTACCTATACTTTATGTACATATTTTAAAAATGAGTAACTTATTTATTATCAAATAATCTGTCCATTTCCTGTTTGGAAACTGTATCATATACACTGATAGGCTTGTCACAGTTGTAGCAGAAATATCAATGATTTTATCACAGTCTAAAATAAATTACACTGTGGTTCAAAAGTGAATTACATTTTATTAAAAAGTGTTTTTTTTTTTTTTTTTTTATGTTTTTTTTAAACCACAATTTATTGTAGCATGTAGCATGGAATGCATGAGTGTAGTACATAATACAAACATATCAATTAGAAGGATCAGTGCCTTAAAAATATCAATAGTTAATAGCAATACGTGTATCACATTATTGAGATGAAACTAAGCTTGATTACAAATATGTTTATGAACCCCACCACTGAGAAGATGAACAGGTAATATATGTTATTGCAGTTAATTTGCTGTAGTAAGATCCAAAGAGTATCCTCACATAGTTCAGAGATGAATTGGCAGGTCTTGAGCGCATATACCATTTATTATGGAACTGGTTTGACGGAAACATTTCCAGACTAGTGAGTACTGAAAGAATCTCAATGAAATTCTGCCAGGTTTCAAAAAAAATCTCAGTTTTTATGTTTTTATTACTGCAATGAAGCTTCTTTCCAATACATGCAAAAATATGGGAAAAGTTTTCCCTAAAAAAGTGATGGGGTGGAGGTTCCACATCTGGAGCACACTTTTGCTCCAGGCAGGCGGAGGGTGATATCCACCAGAGGTGAGTCACATTTCATACATAATTAGTCGTTTGTCAGTACTATTTTTATTTATTTACAAATCAAACTTTAACTGCCAGAATATTTGCTAAATAGTTATTTCTTTTATCTTCTTCTTTTTTTTTTTTTTTTTTTTAAAGTGTTTTAGGCTTTCTGAATTATGTGGAAAAAAAAGGTTGTCCGGAGAAAGTTGGATCTTTATTAGTAATCATTTTGTAATATTGCCTTGACAGAACTTAAAGTTAACCTTTCCATCTTTATATAAATCTGCGCTGCTGCTTAGTAGATAATCGGGGCTCATTATGAAAAGCTGTAAGCTCTGCTTTCTCCCACTTAGACTCTTGTACATGGGCATTATATTCAATTACAGTTTGCATGCAGTAGCAGCCCCTCTCTTCTCCTCAGCATGAGTGATCAATGCTTTCTCCTGCATCAATTACCTGACCTCTGACAAGAGAGAGAATGGCGTTTGTGAAGATCAATTTCAATAGTAAGAAAGAGGGAAAATCAGTGCTTAAAATATATAAAAAATAAGTTTATTTGATATTGCAATTTTTCAGGTACTGATAAAGGATACACAGTACAATTTAAAATTGCAGGCCTATTTAAAAATATGGTATGCAATTTGGTGGGGCTGTTGCTTTTGATATTTTCAAAAATGTAACGGTCTGAGTAACGAACTCTTCATTGCCTGCTCAAGACACTCTCATGAAAAAAGAAGGATCTCAAAAACTGAAGGATTTATATGAAATATTGTATTATTTGTATGACAGTATATAAAAACAAAAATACAGTTTAGCTGTTTCCCTTCTGTTTCTCTCCTGCGAGCAATTAATCTTTATACGGGGTTCTTAAACTGTGAGCTAGTGCCCGAAATATGAGTTGCTATGTTCTCCATGATCCTCTTTGAAGACAGGTTGTGTATTACCAATTAATATAATTGTTCATGTTTTAATTTTACTTTGAATATGTTCCCAGTTTCTATTTATCCTATTTATTAACAATAATGTACTTAAGAATTGTGAAAATAAATGAAAGTGCATAATTTCATTTAAAAAATTAAAGCATGTGTGACAATGTATGCGAGTATCGCAGAAATAATATGGGTCATGGTCAAAAATGTTTACGGACCCCCTGATTTATGCATATCTATAGCTGATCACAGAATCTCTATTCCCTTACCAACGATGAATTTACCACAAAACACAAGTGGCGTGGCGGTTTATTGAATTTAGGTGCTTTACTCTTAGAGGGGAAGGTTAATCTATTTAAATCATGAGCAAGGTTTTGATAGTTGGAGGTTTTTTGTTTGGTTTTTTTTATTATTTTTTGTTGCGTTGTTGCAAAGTGACAACCTGTGAAAGCTAGGCCTATGTCATTAATAATCTGTGCCAAGTACACCCGGGGCCGCCCGTGGCCTGGGCTTACACACGGGGCCGCCCGTGGCCTGGGCTTACACACGGGGCCGCCCGTGGCCTGGGCTTTTACACGGGGCCGCCCGTGGCCTGGGCTTTTACACGGGGCCGCCCGTGGCCTGGGCTTACACACGGGGCCGCCCGTGGCCTGGGCTTACACACGGGGCCGCCCGTGGCCTGGGCTTACACACGGGGCCGCCCGTGGCCTGGGCTTACACACGGGGCCGCCCGTGGCCTGGGCTTACACACGGGGCCGTCCAGTAGTCTGGGCTTACACATAGAGCCGCCCAGTAGCCTGGGCTTGCACACGGGGCCGCCCATGGCCTGGGCTTACACATAGAGCCGCCCAGTAGCCTGGGCTTGCACACGGGGCCGCCCATGGCCTGGGCTTACGCTTACCTTGTCTATACTCGCAATTCATCACCGCAAGTTTCCTACAATTCCCCAGGACATGGTGTTGTGCAGGGCCAGTGGCATATTATAATTTTTGGGGGGTGCCGGAGCCAGGTCATAAGGCAGTAAGGGTGCACAGACCTTTTCTACTTATCCTCCTTGGGGCAAGTATGATCTTTAGAGAAATGAAGAAAACTTGGGGTGTGGATCTTACTATATATTTCAATGAACTTGGAAGGTGTGTTTGCTGTTTATTAAAATGACTTGTAATAGAAGGATGACTGTGTATTTTAATGCACAATCCAGATAGATATTAAACAATTGAATCTATCAGGCACAAATAAACTATGTGGAGTGGAGCCCATTGTTTGAACACTACCCTTTTCTCATGGTAGTTTTTACTCCACTGTGCAACCCTCAAGTGGCCTGAAATTTTAACCTGTTATACAGTCTATCAATGGGCACATATAGCAAATGTATGTGTGTGTCTTTGGGTATTTTTGAGTATTTTTATATTTTGCAAAGGAGAAAATATTATTGGATTTTAGGCCTTTAAATGGTATGTATGCAGCTGAGCAATAGGGACCATATTTGTTTACACTTCATTGTTTTTAATAGTGTTTGCAATTGCCTTTAACTGCAGTTGTATTTACTTTATGCATAAAAATGAGTCTGTCTTAAATTATAAAAAAATACAGCAGATATCAGATGGGTCCCGCAAAGGTGAAAGATCATCAGCAATTTTTTTTTTTACTTTACTGTTGCCTGACATGAAAAACAAAATAGTTCAGACCACAACTTGCTCTCTGCCTCAAGTTAGCAGTAGGATAAGGGACCAGACAGTGATTGTCTTTTTTCATCTCCTTCTGTATTTGCTTTTTGAACAGCGATTCAACCATAGATCTGAAGGTAAACATGGATATCTAAGCTGCAGGCTTACAAGACAGACAAGAAGTAATGTCCTATCTTATGGTTTTTATAAAACCCGTAATCAACAGAACCAATTTTACAAAGAGTGATTGGTTTCATCCACATAACCATATTTTAGGAATATAAGAGATTAAAAATGCAGAACACATTACTGTCCTCAAATTAAAAATACATTCTAGCTAGAGCCACATTTCAGTAGCAAAACACAACTATTTAATATTTTTTTTTACCAGGCACTGTATATAAAACCATGTTCGAAGATTAGAGTAAGTTAGGCCTGTCAGGGTCTATACATGGGGGGTAAAAAAAAATGACCAATACTCTAAAAAAAAAAAATTGTAAAAATCTAACATTTACATTTCGAACGTGAACTGCAGGGGTTTTAGCTGTGACCTGGTAAACCAGTTGTCATCTTCAATAACTTTGTTGCAATCATGTGCACAGTGCAAGACATAAGAGGTAAGAGAGACACTTAAAATCTGTTGAGTCCAGAAATTGTACAACGCCTAAGGCACCATTGTCTTTATATGAGATCCAGATTATTGGTCAGCTAGTACTGAGCACTCCTGCCCCCCACATAAGCATATACATTGAACTCTATTCCTCGTCCAATCCACAGTGTTACTGACAGATGGAACAATAATTGATTCCCTATGGCCCCCAGTCATCCGACATAATTATACTCCCAAAGGACAAACTTCCCTCCCTCACAAAGAAATTATCATTTTAATTTCCCTTCCCCACACTTTATTATGGTTCCCTTTCCCACCACTGCCCTCCCCCTCCTCTTAAATTTTTTGGATCTTTTAATTTTATTGCAGAAGGCAGTCAAGTCAAAGACAGAACATGAATGAATTCCCTGCTGTTCTCTGGCTCCCACACTCCCACTTGGTCAGACATCATATTCATAAAGAGGACTCCACTCCCACTCCCCATTCCCAGCATGCTCCAAACATATCAGGCATGATGGGGCTTGTAATTCCACAAAAACTTAAGGGCAATAGGTTACATAATGCTGGTTTGCTTAATCTAACAACACTAAATTTATTCCCATTAAGTGTTATTAAAAATGTGCTATCTAACTCTTTTTGGTCCTGCATTGCTGTGGGCTTATTGCAACTAGATACTGATATCCGCTCAGTCTGCTAGCTGTGAGTTATTTAAATGCAGTAAAGTGAAACAGATCACCAAAAGACTGTCGGATGAATGTTTGCTGAATCCTGATTGGAGGAACTTGGCATGTACATGGTCTATGTGTTATGTGCTGTTCTATAAAGTATAGCCGCAAAAAGGGGTGAATTGAATGCACACAGCCCCCCCTTCGTGAGTAGAGCATTGTGAAGCAGGACATGCCTTATGTCCCAGACAGCATGTGATAGTCCACCCAAAATCAGGACAGCAGAAGCAGTTGGCAGACTGCTGCTCTGCTCTCCCCTACCTGTTCTTGACTCCTTCAATTCTTGCTCTCACATAGTGTTATGACCCCCATTAAGCCCCTGCGTAATATTACATTGTTAATGCCCCCAAGACACTTGCTAATTCTTGTATGCTGTCACAGCTGCATTGCTGGGGGAAGCATATATCTCCATCTGCCGCCCATGTGATCTCTGCAACATCCATGTGTGCAGAGAACATGAGAGGGAATAAATGAAGGTGGGATGACAGAAGATAGAAGTGAAGAGGAAATGAATGGGAGGAACAAACGCTGATCCGTAGCACAGCAGTGGCGGCAGCCCCTACCTATGCTTTCTGTCATTCTTTTAAACCTAGGTTAGTTAAGGTAATGTAGGCACGGAGGTAACCTAGGAAGGCATAGGTCGCCTAGTAGGGGATCTTTTCTTCTTTTACTGTAGGCACAAGTTCTAAGAAATGTCAGATTTTGAGTTTGTATTAAGAGTAAATTTCGAGAAATGAATGCATGAAAAATGTTTGTGTGTAAGGTTATCTAGTTTTCAAGGTGTTACAGATTTGAGTCAAGCTAAACATATGCTACGGTCACTGTCTCTCTGAATAAGAGAGCTTGTTTGCGTTACCATATTATGATATCCACATATATAACACAAGAGGCAGTCCGACTCCTCTGTTCATAAGCGGCAGAGGAATAGCCATGCAGAGGAATAGCTTAAAACTACATCTAACATAGTATTATGCACAATTAGACCCAAGACCGTTTTGACCTTTGTCTTCAAACCTGTTTGAAGTTGTATTATTAGATCCTTTATAATATTTCATTGATGCTGTTGAGAGTCTGATATTAATGACATGCTTGTAATTTTCTTTTTAGCTATCTATATCCTGATGGACGAAGCTACAATCCTGACTTGACAGGTCTGTGTGAGCCTACGCCACATGATCACATAAAAGTTACCCAGGTAGCTAAGCATTTCCTTTATTTCTGTTACTGGTTCCTATAAAGACTGTTTACTGATTAATTTACTTCATTGTTACCAAGTGCTCTGTATAGCCTCTATAAAGTGTATTGCCTATGCCCTGTGTAACTACAGCTCATAATATGCTGATCTTTCCAAGTATCTTGCTTATTTTTCATGCACATTCTATATTTTTTCCATTAATCAGTCACAATGCATAACATATGCAGAGTTGGAATGTAATGATGTTATCAAAATAACTGTTCATATGTTCTAAAACATTAAAAAAACTGATTCCATAATTCAATATTATGTAACAAGTAAACATGGCACTACAAATTATTGCAGGCTCCATAATTTTCAGGTTTAAGAATAGGAATGGAATATTAAAGGGCCCAGGATGAAACTAATGCTGGTCACACATACTGTAATCTCAACGCCAACATAAGATAATAGGCCTAAATGCCACTGTGTGTGTCAATTAAAAGTGGACTGCGATACCTGATGATGATCTATCAAAACTCAGTCTGTTCATTATCGTGCATATTGGTAGAAGATAGCCAGTATTGAGTTATATGTGTGATCATCTTACAACTGCGGTGAAAGTAGAGATCAGGCGTAGGTTAATTGGCTTTTTAAAAAAATTAACACTAGTATTTGCGTGTGATAGGGAATATGGATTGTAAGCTTCATTGGGGCAGGGACTGATGTGAGTAATGAATTTTCTCTGTAAAGCACTGCGTAATATGTATGTGCTAATATAAATAATTTTATAACTATAGTAAGAGTTACTGAGCCTAAATTTAAAGCACAAGCAAAGCCAGTGTTTACAGTAATTTTAAATCTACGTAATTGAATAAAATAGTTAAATATAAACACGAGTTATTTCACCTATGTCCATTATGCTCTTTCACTTTTTTGCAGTAGTTTGCCATGTTAGAAGGGAGGTGTTTCTCTAACTAAATATGCAGTCAGTGACCAAGTGCATTTCTGCAGTACTAGTATACAAGACTGTTACCTTCCTGGTTCATATCTGAAAATGTACATATTGGTATTTAGTAGTCCTTTAAAGCTTATTGCAGCATTCATAAATGTAAAAGTTGTCATACCATCCATTATTTTTAGAGATTAGAAATTGTAGCATTCCCTTGCTATCTAGATGATTGTAAACTATTGTCCTCTACAGTACTTGATTTTCTAATTTTGTTGTCTTCTCGCATGTCAATTTTGATGATCACTTTGGCTTATTTAGACCAAATTAGCCCAAGACCGACCAAGTTAATTGAAGCCCTATAGATAGGCTTTAACGACACCTAGTTGAATCATCTGTCCAGTTTGCCCACAAACCCAGACATTCAATATTACGACTAAATGATGGGACTTAACATGAGTGGCCAGCTTTGTAGGAACATCGCCGTCACCACCTCAAGTATATTTACTTTTGATAAGTTTAGAACATTGTTAATACTCATTTATTACATATCTGATCTCTAAAGGAAAGGTGAGTTTTTGAGTAAATGTGTACCGTGTTAAAATATAATAAACTATAGAAGCAGAGTATCGGTGGGGACAATACAATGGCTTGTGCTAGCATAGCGAAAAATGTAATATTTTAGCCACATCATTGTTCTGTTCTCACTTTCAGGAACAATATGAACTGTACTGTGAAATGGGCTCTACTTTTCAGCTGTGTAAAATATGTGCAGAAAATGACAAAGATGTGAAGATTGAGCCATGTGGACATTTGATGTGTACTTCTTGTCTAACATCTTGGCAGGTACAGTCACATAATATAAGATTTATATTTGCAATTGTTAAGTGAAGAATACAGAACACACATTTTGTGATTACAAACAACAACTGTCCATTGTAATGAATCAGACTTTTGCTTTTGTTGCGTAATTTGAACTAGATCAATGAAGACTAATATTAGGTGACCCACACTGATGTTACTTCTTCCTAAAATCATTAAGATTCAGTTTTTCAGTTGTCTTTTTGTATCACCTTGTGAAGGTCACAACTGATCTGATACACATTATTATTACTCTGTGATATTACTCTGGTTGCATGTGTGTAGGATTCTTTCCTGCAATGCTATAGCTTTCAACTTTATTCCGTTTAATGCGTTATAAACTTTTTTTTTTGTTTGCATTTTGGGGATTGGCCATTGACCTCAGTGGAGCTTACATATGTAGCATGCATCAAATAATTTAATAATAATGCAGAGCAATTTTGCCATCTTGTAACCCATGCAGTACAATTTTTCCTTGTGTAATGTTAAACCATTGATTAGGTTTACTTGCCATACCATGGCATGATTTGCTATTGATTTATTGTAAATATGAGATTGTAAAGAAAACTGCAGTTTACACTGAATAACAGATAATGATAATATATATTGTTAAACCTAATTTTAAATGGATCAGCAGCAGGAAGTAATGGGCAGTTGCAGAAAAATACACACTGCTGAATTATGGAAAACTGCCAGTCATATTTCCGCTCCGACCACAGCTGCTACTCTTTTTGTAATAGAAAAGTAAAAATAATTGAAGACTGGGCTGCATACACCCCCACCAAATCCTCAAACAGAGTCCCAGCACTGGTTTCCCGTGTACAGGAAGACTGCGTGTGGTAACCCCCTGCTATAGTGAAAACAAGTCCCAGGCTGACCAGGGCAGGTCTGGTGCTTCTAAAAGAGACAGAATCCGCATGCAACAGTGCACTCCCTCCCAGATGCCACTAGTTTCAGAATAAAAAGTGTTGGGTCTTATCCTGGCTCAGTTTGGCTGTCACAGCCATGGAAGTTGATAGGATTAACAGCATTGTCACTCCAGTGTTCACAGTATAATAGATGGTGCCCAAATATAGTTTTATTGAATAAATTACTCTCCAACAACTTTACTTCACCAGGATGTTGATTCTTTCTGTTTTGTACAGTGTCGCATTGGTCTGAACAAGCAGTAGTCCTCCATCATTGCAGGGTCCCGGCATCCTTTGTAGCGATGCTCCATTGTGAGAATGAGTTTGTCAGGGAAAAAGTCTATATAGTAATGAATGTAAAAAGTTAATTTTAAGTAACATTCTACAACTCATGTTCTTGTAGATGTTCAATAGTTCATTTACAATGGACAAGTAGTTGGCCTCATTTTTATGTTCCCTAAGAATCCACGCACAGCAGCCTTGAAGGAGGACCAAGCAGCAGACACAATTTCTGACAATTTAGTGTTAAATATTTCATCCGTAAGCAGTTTCCCTATTTGGGGGCCTACACATATGCCGCCTTTTAGCTTTGCTTCGCTTAACCTCGGAAACTGTTCCTTCAGATAACTGAAAGCCTGGCCTTATTTATTCAGAGCTTTCACAAAATTCTTCATTAGGCCGGACTTAATGTGAAGCGGAGGTAAAAATGATTTTATGCGGTTCATCCAATGGAGTGTACCTGACATTTTGTTCTCTCCAGCAACATAGGTTTCTCTTTCTGGCCACTTCCTTGTGACAGTGATTTTTAGTTTCTCTCCTGTCCCAGAAACACAGAAAACAGCAGTATTTTGTGAATCCACCTTGCAAACCTAACAGCAGTGCAACTACCTTTAAGTCACAACACAGATTCTATCCATGATCCTCATACTTGATTCCCTCCAACAACACTGCCATACTTTTATAAGTTTCATTCATGTCCACTGCATAGGCCACAGGCACTGAAGGGAGTTTGTTCCCATTATGGAGTACCTGCTTTCAGACTATTCTTCAAGGAATCAATAAACAGTCGCCGCTCACTAGTATTATGCTGAACACCAAACTGAATCATTAAACTGTTAACATCGGTACACACACGTATTGACGAAGGTAGTCTTGCTGAGGACTTACTGTTGTTAAATACTTTTTGAATTTAATTTTTTCAAAATATCTCAAAAACCTTACGTGCTATCACATTTCTGAAGATATATTTGGATTCTAAACACACAATTACATGGCAATTGATATATATCATGTCAGATGCAAAATGGCTGTTGAGTAGTGTAATTAAAGAATGTTCAGAATGATGCCCCCTCAAGTTCTAGAACCTTTTCTAATTTGTACATATGCAGTGGTCATTTGATACTGATTGAACAACCTGGGGCTCTCTAGCTGCAAATGAACCTGTTAGATCCACAGCAGCTGGGCATACAATACTGCTTAAGGTGGCTGCCCACTGGCCAGTCTTGTCGTGCTTCATTATCTATGTCCATTTTGCAAACTTCACAGCTACATTGGATGAAATTTAGCTGGGGCCCGTTAGTGTCCTTTAGTCAATGCACATTGCATGAATTAAGTTGTGTGGTGTCATATGTTAGCTTAACGCTACATCTGTATGGTCTCTGTGAAACAGCTGCCCTCTACTAGTAAACGCTGTCATAAAAGTTAAAACAGCACATCGCAAAATCAATGGCTAATCCCGAACATGAAGTGGTGTTCACGTTCGCCTAAATTTCTTTCAACTTTAAATTGGAGGCATGTGGTAGAATTCTACTCTCAGCTGATTCTGTAATTGATGTCAGACTGGGATCTTATGACCTGGATGATCCTTGGGCCAGCTGTATTTAATCATGCAGTGTCAAAATTGCATGATCGCAGACACCATTAATAAGCAGGGGGATATTTGCAACACATACAGGTTTTATTTGTCAGTAAAACATGAATAATGGAAAACCTAATGTTATGTACTTGCATTAACAGTGTATACTAAAAAATATAGGTGCCTAGAGGGAATGGCATAATTATGTATACTGAGGTTCAATATTATATGACGTATTATAGTTTTTGTGGTTTTTTTTTTGTTTTTTGTTGAGCAATTTGTCATGATGTCACAGGGCCAGCAGACTTATTTTAAAACCAGTAGCCAGTTTCTGCTTTTCCCTTTCTGGTTAAAAATGGGAAAACTCCATTTATTACTGGTGCTGACAGTAAGGGAAAATGGTATACAATCACTCAGGTATTGAATCTTTAATTCTGTTTCCACAGTTTCATTTGACAAGTGATCAAAGAGTTTCCACTATTTTTGAAAAATGATTTTTTTGTTCTTAACAATAATATTACACAGTCAAGGCTGCATTTTCTTTGACACACACTTTCAATAAAAAATAACACAGGTTAACTTTCCATTTAAGGCCGTGTTTGTTAATAAACAAATCACTTGGTAACAGTATGCACTTCTGTCTACGTTTTTAGGAATATAATCCATCCCTTATGCTGTTTTTGAAATTTTCTTGCACCTTCCATTTTCCATTCAGCTGTCCTGTTGTAATCGTAATCGTTTTCACCAGTTTTATCTATCTTTATTTCCTCCTCCTTTATCCTATCATTTTTATTCAATTTGGTTGTTTTTTTTTAGTTAAATGCTCGTGTTCTGCTCCAGGTTTCCCACTTCTCCCCTCGACTATATCTTTTATCTCTCCTCTGCCCTTTTTTATTCCCCTTTCATTGCCCACCACTGGTATTCTGCCAGTCAAGTTGCAGCTTAATACCTCAGCCTACTTCCTGTCTCTCTGACACGCCTCCTTCCCTAAAAATGCCGGAGCAGTTTTCAATCAGAACATTGCTTTCCAATTGAATGACAGAATGGGTGGTCATTTAGACCAACTGTGGGGCTGCTGCTGCTACTACACTTAGCGTTCAGGTAGTAAAAGTAACCCTTTACGTGGACCAGTTACATAAAGGGTAAGTATCACCGCTCACACATTGACTTGAGATCGTCATCTGCACAACTTCTTTGTACCCTATATCCAGAACAGGACAGTCTACAGTTGTCAGTATGCATGCAAACAAACTTTTAGTAACCACAATTGAATAAAAAGCAAATAAGAATACATTGTGTATTATCTGCCTGTATATAGTTCTATAGCGGATTTTAAATTGATTGAAACTCCGAAACATGTGGGCTTGTTTTTTTGACTTTGGTGAGCAACACACTCTGTCTACCTCTCCTACCCCAACTTTTCCTCTTCTCTACTATTCTGTTTGTCCAGCCATCTTCCCTCCCTCTGGAATGTAAGAAATCAGGGGCAAGGTCCTCTATACCTATTGTATCAAGTCTGTCTACAGACTGACTGTCTGCCTTGTACATCCTGTCATGTCTTTTGGTAATCACACTCATCTGTGCTACTTATGTGTTACTTCATCTATTTGTTACTTGCTTCTGTATCAGGCGCTATGGAATCTGTGGTGCCTTCTAAATGAGTAAATAATAATCTCTACATGGATGTCCCAGTGCTACCCAAAGCTCAATATGTCCAAAATGGAACTCCTCATCTAACACCCCCTTCCAGAACACCCACCCAATTTCCCTCATCGTCTGACACCACACTCTCTATCAGCTGCTTTATGTGTCTACACTGCCCTTTCTTTCATTCCTCACATCAAATCTCTATTGCTGTCCTGTCACCTCCACATTGGAAACATTATTAGCCTACACCCCTTTCTGACTCTTCTCCACTCTCATCATCTCTTGCATTGAATATTGCAAGCTCCTCCTAATTGCCATTCATTTCATCATCCTATCCCCGAGTCATTCTGTTAAAACGTTTGCCATGAGATTGATCTTTTTCTTTCACTGCTCCACATCTGACTCGCCACCTCTGTATCTGTTCTTCTTATTTTGTGTACACTTTATTTTTCTTGCTATCCAGTGCTGTGGAATATTGTTCTGGAAATAAACATTATTGTTAAATGTTTCACAGTCCTGTCATTTTGACACAGAAAAGCACCCAATGCTTCAAGTTGTATGTCACATACATATAAAACAATTATTGGAAGCCATTGACACTTAGGAGTATGCAGTCTTTGAAAATAAAAGTTCTGTCTTAAAGACCTCTAGCATAAGAAAATGAATTTCCTAGGAAAACTGGAATACAAGGTAGCTGTACTCAAACTGTATATCATGTGATAACACATGTTAATAATTTTCTGTGGTGTGGGGTTTTTATTTGTTAGGTTGTATTTCAAGAAAAATGACCCAACTATTTTTGTATAAAGAACCTTCCCTGACACTGGCTTGGGCATTAGGTGTGTAGATCCTCTCACAATGCTAAGTGGGTGTTCTGGCATAGCTCTCTGTAAAAAAAATAAAAGGGAATAACATTATTTTACCGTGAACAGTATATAAAGTTTACGTTAAATAAAATAGATTCTTTTCTAAAGATGTTGTAGTTCGGTATTTTTAGAATATTTAAAATTACAATCTCTAAATATAACAAAAACTGTAATAATGCTGTAAAAGCTGTTTATTCCGCTTTGAATTTAATAGATTGTGTGGTAGTTCTGGAATGAACCACGCCAACATATATTGAATAATTGGCTTGATGGGCTTGACTTTTATATGTCAATAGAAGACATTATCCTGTCAGCAACATGGTTTTATTGACTTGAATTTATAGAATCCACAAGCCACATGTCTTCTATTAATTAGTTGTCAACAATGTCATTATTAAAATGATCAAAACTAAAGGGTCTCTCTAATTTTTGGATAGGAGATAGTTTAAGTATGTCAACCTCCCATTGTCTGAATTAGTCTCAAGGACTTAATAAATGAACTTTTATTGTGGTTAGAAGAAACCATATGATATTGTCAATAGAGAATATAAATTTGGTCTAAAGTTCTTTCCCTACTCATTTTTCCCACTTGAATCCCCCCTGGGGTTTGTAACTTCGTTAGTTTGCAACTTTGTATTTTATTATGTTAGCATAAGACAAAAAAAGAGTGAAACGTTGACTTATCAGAACATTACTTAAACTGTACATATTTATTTCAATAAAAAACATTATATTAAAAAATATAATTTTCTGATCAGAACTTTGTCCACAACTTATGAATTGAGGGTTTGCATCTGGCAGATTAGATTACCTAGATGAAAATTTTATTATTTGGTACCTTAAATTTTTTATTTTTTCAAGATTTACGGAGGTTTTAAAGTAAAAAAATTGCACATAACATCAATATGTTGTATGACAAAGGCAGCAGAAATCTGAATAATTTACAAAATATTTGTCTAGGGTAGAAATGCCTATGTGTGTTCTGTATCGTATACTCAATTTAAATATGAGAAGCAGCTTATATACTCCGCTTGTTCAGACTTTATCATTTTGATCTTCGCAGGAATCTGATGGTCAGGGCTGTCCTTTTTGTCGTTGTGAAATCAAGGGTACCGAACCAATTATAGTCGACCCTTTTGATCCAAGAGACGAGAGCAGGGGCTGCTGCATTCTGGATAGTTTAGGTACTCCAATACTGGACTTTGATGATGAGGATGAGCGGGAAGAATGCTTGATAATGAACAGGCTGGCCTCTGTGAGAAAGGTAATGCAAATTCATTGTAAGTCTTTTATGATAAGAGCTATGGATGGCTTTGTAATGTGCTTGCTTTGCATGCAGTGTCGCTGCAGGGAAAATGAGCATGATTGTGAGTAAGACACAGCTCACACTCTGAGGTATTTTTTTTGTACATATTTTATGAATAAACACTTGACTGAAGCTATAAGACATGACCTAAAGGACATAATATTTATGTATTTTTCAAATAACGGAAAGGCCTGATGTCCAACATTATACCCGTTCTTGTATGTTTGCAACTTTTAAAGTTGCAAACATTTTTTTTAAGGTGTCCAATACAATTAGCAAAAATTAATTCATGTTAGGTTCTATAGGTTTTGTTTTTTTTGGTTTTTTTTTTAATATTTGGACAACAGCATATTTAGCATATTATATATTATAATATATTATAATATATTATAATATTACATATTATAGCATATAGCATTCTTTTAGCATATACAGCCACAATCTTTCCCTTCTTGTAAACTCAGAATAGATTCACAATAAGTCAGGGAGGGAAAAATTATCTTTAAAGAGTTATAGCATTAAAAGTATAAGAAGTTACGCTGTTAAAATATAACTTTGTATGTCAGAAACCCTTAATCAAATCCCCTCAGTGACAAGAATGTGATGCGTATCGGATTGTGTAATATATTTATTTTCCTCTTTAATGCAGGAGTGTGCATCACAATTACAAGGAAAATTCTTTAATGCTGCTGAATGTCATTGCTGTTTAAAAGAGAATATTGCTGAATAAAACGTCAGTAAAACTTCCATTGATTGGCAAACAAACATGTTTCAAAAGGTTTCAGTGCAGCTATTAAGCTGGATTGCCCATTTCAATATAGAAGCGTATTTAAAATGTAGTAATTAGCTGGAAGCAAAAAGAGAGGAAAAGACCCGTAACTAACAAAGTAAATAATTTGGAAATGACCAAAATAAAACTGAAACCAAGGTCGTTTTAAATGCATATATATAGCAATAGAAAGGTAGCTGACTTGTAGCCTGACTCACTGTATTACTGATTACTCCAATATTTGTTTTGATTAATTGTCATTATTCAAAAAATAGCTTCAAGAATACCTAGGCCTAGACACACTTTAGAAAAAAAGATTTCAGATCAATTTAATCTTGGTGTATTTCTTGGCCGTGTTTACATGCATTTATTTAGAAACCTTTGGAATGAACCTTTTTTGACATACTCCTGAAAAACAGTGTTTTAAAGTTAGGAGTATGACACTAGGGTGTCTTCTTCTTTTGTAGTGTCTTTCAGTCCAGTGATATTCTTGAGTACTTCCTTTAATCATGCTTTATACATGCCTTGAGTTTGAGTGGAGCTTGATTCAAATCCATGGAGAAAAAAACAAATATTTCTTTTTAAGATTTTAATAATTTTACTTTTTGTTTTGTAGATGAATGATAGACAAAATTCACCAGTGACATCTCCTGGTTCCTCCCCCCTTTCACAAAGGAAAAAAACTCTCTCTGATCCTCTGCAAATCCCCCATCTCAACCTTCCACCTGTTCCTCCACGACTGGATCTTCCGAAAGGAGTGGTTCGCTCACCTTGTGCCAGTCCTATGGGGTCACCAAAGGTAAAATGTTTAAAGAAGGGAAACATAACCTTTTGGAAATCCATCTTTTGCTGAAATACAATGTATGATATTCAGAAGTTACTTGCCTCAAGTATTTAGAATGTGTGTCCACATTATATGTTAGATGTCTGTGTAAAATCTTTAAAATGTGTTGATATTTTTTTCCCAAATTTTTATTTATAAAAAGGAGAGTAAAGGTAGGAGACAAACTGGATAACATGTATCAACACTATGTAACCTAATAGATTTATGGGGAGAGGGGAAGGCGGTCCTTAAATACTGTTCCTCCTTTTCTGCCACCTTCTGTCACTTCCTTTGGGGAGGTAGAGTTTAGGATACCAAGAAGAAGTTTTCAGCCAACGGCCTCAGATGCCAAAGTATATACCAAAGGGGGTGGGACGATAAGAGTACTGAGTATATATAAACAATGTGTAACCACCTAAGCAGCGCTCTATGATCCTAAATGCAGCCGAAATCTTTTAAAAAGGGGTATACAACTTAAAAGGATCTTATAACAGGAAAAAATAAAGACATTCAGCGTCCTCACGGATAGAGCAAACAGAAATGAAAAAACAAATGTCTATCAGAAAAATTCACAATCTGATCCTTGATCCCAAATAAAAATGAGAAGTGGTTATTTCACAACTTGAATAATTGATGTGCAGCTTCATATCACCATCGTGATAATAATAATAGGTGGATTCCTACTGGATCACAAACAGTAGGGAAAATCCTCTCATCAGATCACTGAGTCACAAAGGCATATGGGCGATAAAGGAACCTCCTCTCAGCTTGAAGGTTAATCAAGAAATATCACGTAGTAGTCTTCCTCTCCAATATCGATATATCGATGAAAATTCATTCAAGGGAGGAAAGACAAACCAGATCTAGCGTGAAATTGTTTAAAAAACTCCAAAGTTTATTTTAAAACATCAAACATAAAAACAAGAGAGTGTAATATCAATGCTCCTACCAGAGATCAAATTCTTAGTTCATCAAGTACAGGATAAGATGGTAAATGTCCCGGGATAACTGATACTCTGATGCCTTCAAAGAAGATAGCTGGCGTGGCTCTTAATACAATCCCATAAATCAGTCTTATCACTCCGACGCGTTTCAACCGTCTAGCGGTCTTTGTCAAGGAGACAAAGTAGTAGTACTAGAAACCTGGCTCTCCGATTCTGATACTACTTCCCCCGCTGCCCTCTCCTATGGTGGCCTCTCCTTCACCCACTCCGCCAGGCCTGGTGCCCGCCCTGGCGGTGGAGTTGGCCTCCTCCTCTCCTCCACCTGTACTTTTCGTGTCATTCCCCCTGAACCCTCCCTCTCCTTCTCCTCTTTTGAAGCTCACTCCATCCGCCTCTTCTACCCCATCCATCTCCGCGTCACTGTCATCTACCGCCCTCCTGGCCCCACCTCCCTCTTCCTTGACAACTTTGCTAGCTGGCTTCCTCACTACCTCTCCTCCGATCTCCCCTCGATCATTCTCGGTGACTTTAATATCCCCATCGACAACCCCACCTACCCTGCTTCCAGCAAACTGCTCACCCTCTCTTCCTCCCTTGGTCTCACCCAATGGACCTCCTCCTCTACCCACTGCCTTGGTCACTCCCTTGATCTTGTCTTCTCCTACCTATGTAATCTCTCCGACTTCTCCATCTCTCCCTTTCCTCTATCCGACCACCATCTCCTCTCCTTCTCTCTCTCCTCTTCTCCTGCTCCCCCCCCCCTGCCCAAACCTACTCTGTCCATACGCAACCTCGATGCTCTTGACCCTGCCTCTCTGTCCTCCTCTCTCGATACCCTCCTTTCTCCCCTTTCCTCCCAGGCCTGCCCCAACCAGGCGGTCTCCCTCTACAATCACACCCTCACCTCCGCTCTGGACGCGGTCGCCCCTGCCCACTCCGTCCACCCCCGCTGCTCCAAACCCCAACCCTGGCACTCCAAATTTACCCGCTTCCTCCAAAAATGCTCCCGTTCCGCCGAACGTCACTGGAGAAAATCCCGCTCCCTGGCTGACTTCCTCCACTTTAAATTCATCCTTTCATCCTACAGCTCTGCCCTCTCACTCGCTAAACAATCTTTCTTTAAATCCCTCATCTCTTCCCAGTCCTCTAACCCCCGCCGCCTCTTTGCCACCTTCAGCACTCTCCTGGCCCCCTCCCCTCCCCCCACCCCCTCCTCCCTGACTGCCTCTGATTTCGCCTCCTTCTTCTCCTCTAAAATCGAGGCCATCCGACTTGAAATCTCCTCCTCCACTCTCTCTTCCACCCCTCCCACTCTTCTGTCCTCCCCCCCCAACCACCTTCCCCTCCACTCCTTCCGTCCCACCACCGGCGAGGAAGTCCACTCTCTCATTTTATCCTCCCCCCCCCACTACCTGCCCCCTGGATCCCATCCCCTCCCACCTTCTTCGCTCCCTTTCCCCCACCACCTGCTCCCACCTCGCTCACCTCTTTAATCTCTCCCTCTCCACTGGCATCTTCCCCTCCTCCTTCAAACATGCTCTCGTATCCCCCATTCTTAAGAAACCTAATCTCGACCCCACTTCTCTCTCGAACTATCGCCCCATATCTCTTCTCCCTTTTGCCTCCAAAATTCTTGAGAGGCTCGTCTGCAGCCGTCTCACCTCCTACCTTTCTGAATACTCCCTCCTTGATCCTCTCCAGTCTGGTTTCCGCCCCCTTCACTCCACTGAAACTGCCCTGGCTAAAGTCACCAATGACCTCCTCTCTGCAAAAGCCAGGGGCCACTTCTCCCTTCTCATCCTCCTTGACCTCTCTGCAGCCTTTGACACAGTTGACCACCCCCTCCTCCTTCACACCCTCCAGTCTTTCGGCCTCTCCGGCCCAGTCCTGTCCTGGTTCACCTCTTACCTTACTCACCGTTCCTTCTCTGTCACCACCTCTGGGTCTCTCTCCCCCCCATCCACCCTTCCAGTTGGGGTCCCTCAGGGCTCTGTTCTGGGACCCTTACTCTTCTCTCTATACACCTCCTCCCTGGGTGAACTCATCAGCTCCTTCGGCTTCAGCTACCACCTTTACGCTGACGACACTCAACTATACCTCTCCTCTCCTGATCTCTCTCCCTCCCTCCTCTCTAGGGTGTCCGCCTGCCTCTCTGCCATCTCCTCCTGGATGTCCTCTCGATTCCTCAAACTTAACCTTGCCAAAACTGAGCTCATAGTTTTTCCTCCCTCTCATACCCCATCCCCTTCTGACCTCTCCATCACTGTCGACAACACCTCTATCTCACCTGTCCCCCAACTTCGCTGCCTTGGTGTCATCCTCGACTCCTCTCTCTCCTTTGGCCCCCACATCCTCTCTCTTGCTAAATCCTGCCGCTTCCAGCTGCGCAACATCGCTCGCATCCGGCCCTTCCTCTCCCAAGATGCCACCAAATGCCTTATCCACTCTCTGATCATCTCCCGCCTGGACTACTGCAACCTCCTCCTCACTGGCCTCCCCCACTCTCATCTCGATCCCCATCGATCCGTCCTTAACGCTGCAGCTAGGCTTATTTTCCTCTCTCGCCGCTCCTCTTTTGTCTCCCCCCTCTACCTAGCCCTTCACTGGCTCCCATTCCCCTTCAGAATCCTCTTTAAGCTCCTCACACTCACCTACAAGGCCCTCGCCAACTCCACTGCGCCCTACATCTCCACCCTCCTCTCTATTCATGCTCCATCCCGCCCTCTCCGTTCTGCCTCTGACCGTCGCCTCTCTTCCCCCCTTATAACCTCCTCCCACGCGCGTATCCAAGACTTCGCCCGCGCTGCCCCCCTCCACTGGAACAAGCTCCCTCCCTCCATCAGAACTTCCCCTAATCTGTCCAGCTTCAAACGGGCCCTAAAAACCCACCTTTTTCTTAAAGCCTTTCTGTCTCCCACTTAACTTACTACCTTATCTTCTGCCTCTGTCCCCCTACTCTCCCTCTCTCCCCTCCGTCTCTCTGTCTGTCCACCCCTCCCCTTAGATTGTACGCTCCTCTGAGCAGGGCCATCTCTCCTCCTGTTTCCACCACTTCTAACTCTGCTCTCCAGCTACTTAGCCCTCCTCCTCAAAGGTCCTCCACCCCACGTCCACTTTCGCTCCCTCCTCCCCCCTGGGGGTCTCCCTGTCTTCCGCGCCCCCCTTCTTGGGCCCCGTCGTTTTCGGATCCTCCCTCCCCTTTCCCCGCCCTCTCTAGCTGTGCATTGAGCGTACTGAGTTGCTGTGTTTACTGTACTGTGCTGTCTCCCATTGTATTGTGATTTTGTTTGTCTCTGTACGGCGCTGCGGATGCCTTGTAGTGCCTTATAAATAAATATTAATAATAATAATAATAGTTTAGTTTCTAATTCTTTGTCTACTTCAACGCTAGTGATAAGAACCAAGTTGTAAAGAGTGCTCCCTGGGCACAAGTGACATATGTAAATCGTTCCACAAGAGAGAAAAGTTATGTTAAAACATATGTTTTTATTACGCTACAGAAAAGGTTCAATGTCTGTATTTTGAAAGGATAGAAGATAGTTAATAACAAGCCCAATATTTCAAAACATGGTTTTCTCCCTTTAGTTGGTTGGTGATAAATGGTCAATCCCGGACAATACAGACAAACTATTTTCTATCCTTGCAAAATACAGACTAAAAAGAATGGTTCTCAGAATACATATGGTTTCCCAGAAGGGTTATTTCTTGATTGAGGTCCACAGTGGTAATCATTCAATATCTTTGTTTTATTGCCTGTATTTTTTTTTTTGAAAAGATATTTTATTGAGTTTTTCCAAACAGACAAAAAGGGAAACAGGCAATACAGGTGACAGAGAGCTGCAACAAAGTTTCCACGAAATATAAACAGTATATTATTAATGATATGAAGAAGCAAAAATAGATTTAGAGAGGAGAGAAGGGAGGGGAAAGAGAGAGGAAAGAATAGGGGTGAGAGGGACGGGGGGAATCACTAGCCAAAGCAAGGAAAAGTGAAATGAGGAGAAGGTGGAGAACCATGACACGGTTTAGGAATGATAGTAGGGGCTTGAGGGCCTTAAAATGCGAGAGGGGAGGAGGCTCCGTAATACTCCGTCCAAGGACTCCAGACCTTGTTAAATTGAACGGGGGTGTGGCGGAGAATGCTAGTCATATACTCCATATGGTAAACCTGCCATGTGCGGTTAATAACCGATGGCAGAGAGGGAGGGCTCGGATTTTTCCAAAATAGAGCAATTTGGCATCTAGCAGCACTGAGTATATGTGTGATGAGTTTCTGAGTTGGTTTTGATATCTTGGGAATAGAGCGCGGAAGTAAGGAATACGACAGAGATGGCGGAAGGGAGATCTGAGTGATATCAAAAATTAACCGATGGACCGACTTCCAGAAAGGAAGTAGTTTTGGACAATGCCACCATATGTGAGACAGGGTACCTTCCCGACCGCATTGGCGCCAGCATAGCGATGAGGAGTCTGGGTATATCATATGAAGACGGTGAGGGACCAGATACCAGCGGTAAAAGATCTTGCGACTGTTTTCGCTGATCTTGATGCAAATAGAGGTCTTAGAGAGATTCAGGCGAATCTTAACCCATTCTCCGGGAGAGAGTGACTCCCCCATGTCCTCCTCCCACTTGAGCTCATGAGAATCTTTAGGGGGGCAATTATATTTTACCATGAGGCGGTAGAATGTGGAAATCAGGCCCTGAGAAGAGGAGCGAAGGCTACAGAAAGAGACCAAGGGAGAAGTTAGATGTATATCAGCGACTGTACACCGGATAGAGTTATAGAAATGCCGAAGTTGTAGGTATTGAAAGAAGCAGGTCGAAGGGATACGAAATCGCGTTTGAATATCGGTAAAAGATGGAAAGATTGGCAATGGCCTGATGTCAGAGAGGAAGTTGATGCCACAACGCGTCCAGTGAGAAAATTGAATAGGGCGGAGTCCAGGGGGAAAGGCGGGGTTGTTCCAGAGAGGCGTCATGCGCCATGAGTTGGGAGCTAAATTATATGAGGAGACTGTGTGGGTCCAAGAGGTCAGTGAGAATGCTAATGGAGGGGGGAGACGTGAGGAAGGAGGCCGATGTTGGGGTTTAAGCCAAAGAAGCGAGGAGGGCGAGATAGTGTCTGAGAGAGCGGATTCAATGTCGACCCAAACTCGCTGTCCTGGAGGAGAGTGAAGAAGAACACACTGGGTGAGGTGAGTAGCGCGATAATATTTGAGAAAGTGAGGAACGCCCAGGCCCCCATCTTGAATAGATTTGTGGAGAATCTGCATGCGAATTCTAGGCTTCCTAGCAGACCAAATAAATTTGGTGGCCATTTGTTGAAGGAGCTTAAAGGAGTTAGCAGGGATTTTGAGGGGTAAGGTCTGAAACAGGTATAGAAGTCGAGGGAGGATGTTCATTTTAAGGGAATTTATTCTGCCAGTCCAGGAGATAATGAGTTTATCCCACTTTAAAAGGTCAGCCTTAATGGCCGAGAATAAAGAGGGGAAGTTTGCCGCGTACAATTGATCATAGAGTCTAGTAAGATAGATCCCGAGATATTTTAGTTTGTGGGGTTGCCATCTAAAATCATAGCTGGATTTAAGGGTTGATAGAAGAGTAGAGGGGATGTTAAGGTCCAGGATTTCTGATTTGGAGGCATTGATTTTATAATTGGAAAGAGTGCCAAAGAGAGCAATGTCCTTGAGTAGGTTTGGAAGAGATATGATAGGGTTTGTGATTGACAAAAGAATATCGTCCGCATATAGAGATATTTTATGTTCGGAGGGACCCACACGAACACCGGAGATGTCAGGATTAATACGGATTTTACGAGCGAGAGGTTCGATCATAAGTGCGAAGATAAGTGGGGATAATGGGCACCCTTGACGCGTACCATTTCGGATTTCAAAGGGAGAGGACTGAAAGCCATTAGCCAGGACGGAAGCGGTCGGGTTAAAGTACAGGGAGGCAACGCCCTGAAGGAAGGGGCCCTTCAGGCCCATGACCTCGAGGGTCCGCTGCATATAAGGCCAGGCCACCCTATCAAAAGCCTTCTCCGCATCTAAAGCTATAAGTAGGGTGGGGATTTTGCGTGAGTTGGAGACGTAGGTCAGATCAATTGCTCGCCGGGTGTTATCCGATGCCTGGCGGCCCGGAATAAAACCGACCTGATCGGGATGAACGAGAGAGGTGATGACTGAGTTCAGGCGATTAGCGAGGAGTTTTGCAAATAATTTGAGGTCAACATTGAGCAGGGAAATAGGTCTATAATTTCCGCAGAGTTGAGGGTCGCGTCCAGGCTTGGGTATAACCACAATGTCTGCCCGAGTTGTAGCCTGATCAAACTTAGAGCCGAGGAGTATGGCGTTGAAGAGCTCGAGAATCATGGGCATAAGGAAGTTGGAAAAACTTTTATAGTACACGGCCGTGAAGCCGTCGGGGCCGGGGGCTGAAGAGTTTTTGAGTTCTTTGATGGTTTGGGCAATTTCATCGGCAGTAAACGGTTTGTTAAGGAAATCAGATTGTGATGTGGTAAGTGAGGGCAGGGCAATTGAGGATAAAAAGTCATTAATTTTAGAGTGTAAGGATACCGGGTCAGAAATTTGAGAGGGGAGGTTATAGAGAGAAGTGTAAAAGTCTCTAAAGGTGTCGGCTATTTGTTTGGGATCATAGGTGAGAACTCCGGATTGGTTCTTGATAGAGTCAATACGGTTGCGGGTGCGCTTATCTCGTAGCTTCTGGGCTAAGAGTCTGTCCGCTCTATCTCCTCTCTCGTAGAACTTCTGATGGAGCCAACCAAGAGTTTTGGCCGCCTTTTTGGAGAGAATTTGTTGTAACTGCCCGCGAAGAGCACTCAGCTTGAGTCGGGTCTTGCGTTTCGGAAAGCGCTCGTGTAGTGCCGTTAGAGCTGCGATTTGTGATTCGAGATCCGCGATGCGAGAGAGTTCAGCTTTGCGGCGTGAGGCGGAAAGCCCAATAAGTGTGCCGCGTATGGAGGCTTTGTGTGCTTCCCAGAGAATGGAAGGCGAAATATCTGGTGAGGAGTTCAAAGAGATAAATTCCTTAATGGATTCGGAAATGGAAGAGATCTGATCGGGTTTTAGAAGTAGGGAGTCATCCAATCGCCATTTTGGGGGAGAAGAGCGCGGACGGGGGAAGGCGATTTCGAGCAGGACCAGAGCATGGTCCGACCAGCTAACCGGAAGGATGTCGGAATCAATAAGTTGCTGGGTGGTAAGGCGATCTATAAGAATGAGGTCAATGCGAGTGTGGATGTTGTGTGGAGCTGAATAGTGAGTGTATTGTCTGCCAGAGGGGTGAGCGAGGCGCCAAGCATCGTAGAAGTCATAAGATTTGAGTAGGGATACCAGAGTTTTAGATTCTCGGTGAGCGGAGGAATAGGAGGAGGAGATAGAGGAGCGGTCCATCCCGGGGACCAGGGTGGAATTGAAGTCGCCACCTACAATTATTTGACCTTGAGATATGGAGCCAAGTTGTTCAAAAAATGCGGGAAAAAAGGCACCCTGCCCCACACTAGGAGCGTATAGGGACACTAATGTGAGCTTGGCGCGACCTAGAGATCCAACCAGAATTAGATATCTGCCTAGAGGGTCAGAGTATTGAGATTCCAGTGAGAAAGGAGTGTTGCGATGTATGAGGATGGCAGTACCTCTTTGTTTACAATCAGAGGATGCATAGTAAGTATGAGGGTATGTCTTGCATGTCAATTGAGGGTGGGGGATCTTGAAGTGTGTTTCCTGTAAGAAAACGAGATCTGCCTTAAGACGTTTAAAGTGCTGAAGGGCCATTGTGCGTTTGGTGGGAGAATTGAGGCCATTAGTATTGAGGGAGATAATTTTGAGAGTCATGGCGGGTCTGGGGGCTTGGAGCGAGTGAGAGGGCTAGTGAATAGGGACAGGAAGGGGATAGAAAAGGAAAAGAGGGAGACCAATTTCCCCGAAGGGAAGCCAGTCCGGATTTGAAACGAGAGGCACAACATAGGTACCGGAAAAGGGGGGCAAGGCATGGACAGCCAAAAATGAACGGAAAAATCGACCGCTAAGAGGTCGTGGGAGCGGGATAGCAGGTCAAGTAAGGAGTAGTGAGACTACCCAATGAGAAACAATGAAACATTTTACAAGTAAACCAAACACAAGTAAAATAACAAAAAACTGAGTAAAGATCACCACAGTGAAAAACAAGTAGATTATGAATTATGTTAAATCTACAAAGAACATAGGAGTGGAACAAAACCATGTCGACGGCCACCCAGCAGCAACTGAGTGGAATCTAAATAGAAAACCATTACACAGAGGCGAAACCTCGCCGCTCAATGTCCGTCGAAATGGCAGCCTCCCTCAAGAGGAGGAATAACAAGGTGTATGGACAGCTTATATATAGATATATATATACATATATAGTTATATGCTAAACAATGGACAGGTGTAGTACAGCATCATGTGTTGTTGCAAATCTTAGGAAAACGAGATAAATAAGCAAATCCAAAAGGGAAATGAACTAACATAGCTTTAACAGAGTGTGAAACATGTGGGATCGCCTCCTAAGTTATAAACGGTGAGTTTGGTCAGAGGTCTAGCCATTCGGGGGGAGAGCCGGTGGGTAAGGGCAAGTGGCCTGAGAGTGGCCCAGGGACAAGTGGGAGTAGAGTCTTCGGATCCTCCCCGTCAGGGCAAGACCCCGAGCAAATGTAAACAGTAAAACATAGGATACATATTGCCTGTATTTTTATTGTGGTTATTATTTGCTTTTGGTTTACTTTGAAAAAA
This sequence comes from Mixophyes fleayi, assembly GCF_038048845.1. Lineage (NCBI taxonomy): Eukaryota > Metazoa > Chordata > Amphibia > Anura > Limnodynastidae > Mixophyes > Mixophyes fleayi. Next base: position 164,383,653 of record NC_134403.1, on the reverse strand, counting down.
GTCTATTTCGCAGTGACTATCTGCGTTTACCACAAATACTGCTCTGGCCAGAACATTGAACCTTTTCTGTAGCGTAGTAAAAACGTATGTTTTATTATAACTTTTTCTTCTCTTGTTTAACGATTTCCATATGTCACTTGCGCCAAGAGAGCACTGACTGGGAGGAACGAACCCCCTTCTCCTACTCCATTTGTATGCGGCTGCAGAGATTTAGGGAGCACAGTTGACCCTCCACTAAATAAGAACCAAGTGGCTATGTACTGTTTATATTAGCAGACACGACCTCCAAAGCTGGATTATTACTTTTTTTTATAATTCTGTTCATGGATTTATTGACAAGACCACAATTTCCTTACTTGTTTGTGAATTATCTGTAGGGCACCATTTAAATCATGCCTATATGCATATATTATTGCATATCTATTAATAAAATGATACCGGCATCTTGTGCTTTATCACAGGGCCATCTTTTCCATTGGGCACGATGGGCAGGTGCCCGGGGGCAAAAAAGCCTACAAGGGTCACTGAGCAAGTACATCTATCTATCTCTATCACTATATATCTATATCTGTGTGTGTGTGTATATATATATATATATATATGTGTGTGTGTGTGTGTGTGTGGGGGGGGGCCCCCGGTGCACTGCTTTGCCCGGGGGCCCATAATGTTGTTAAGATGGCCCTGCTTTATCAGACACTGTAAGCTTAATGTGCTGAGTGCTGTCAGTGATCTTTTGTAGAGCAAGAGAAGATCCCACAAAATATTATAGAGAATGCAATATGTGTAGTTGGTAAAGAAGACAAATTGCCACATTTAGAATATAGGGAAATAAAAAAGTGGGGTTTTAAAAATATATCCTATTCACAAAACATAAAATGTATACAATTTAAAATGTATTCAATTTGGCTGTTTTAATTCATCACACTAGCTTCAATACCTGTCAAAAGCAGGAATTTGAGTTCACAGAAGGTAGAGTGTACAAGCCTTTTAAGTTTACAAATTACTGTTTGACTTGCCATAAAAAGTATTTTTGACCAACTCAAGACTCCCATGATTGTATGCGAAATTGTAACCACTAAACAATTTTAAATGGAAAATTACCTGTACTGGTGTATGCAGAGTAACCTAAAATTACATGGCGTTATTATACTTTTAATGATCTTTATTTTGTTTTTTGTTTAGTCCTCTCCATGTATGGTCCGAAAACAAGATAAACCACTTCCTGCACCACCACCTCCTTTAAGAGAACCTCCTCCCCCGCCAGAGAGACCACCCCCAATTACACATGACGGCAGAACATGTAGACATTTACATCATGTGGAAAATGTGCCTTGTAGAGACCAGCCTATGCCCCTTGAAGCCTGGTGCCCAAGGGACATTTCTGGTGCATGTCGTGTGACATTTGACAACTCTCCTAAACTTGGGAAAACTGCTAATTCAATCTTAAATGGGAGACACATGAGACATTTGAGTTCTGATGCCAGATTTATGTACAAACAATATAAACATCATGAATTACCATCAGAAAGCATAAGGGTAAGGAAAATGTTGGTTTTAAAAATATTAACCCCCCCCTCCCCCTTTATAGAATATAGGTGTTAATTTTGCGAATAGGATAGGGCGGCGGTTTCCAAACTGTGCGCCGCGGCTCCCAGGGGTGCCGTGGCGCTGTCACTGTGGTGCCGCGGGCCAACCATAAAAAAAACCCCACAGAATCTTACCAATCCGTCGGGCGCCAGGACCCAGCAGCCTCCTCTCTCCCGCAGTTGTCACTGAATATCGACGACAGTAACAAGCTGCGGGAGAGAGGAGGCTGCTGGGTCCCGGGGCCCGACGGATTGGTAAGTTTCTGTGTTCTTTTTTTTATTTTTTATGGCTGGCGCCTGGCGCGGGGCAGGGGATGGGGGACAGAGAGCAGAGGATGGGGACAGAGAGCAGAGGATGGGGGACACGGGGTGAGATGGGCAGTGGAGGGGGGACACGGGGTGAGAGGGGCAGTGGAGGGGGGACAGCGTGACAGAGCAGAGGAGGGGAGACAGTGTGGCAGAGGGGGCAGTGTGAGAGAGGGCAGTGTGTCTGGATGCAGAGGGGGAATTTTTGCATACAACTAAATAAGTATTTCTGTCCTGACCTAAATACTTATTACAATTTTTTGACCCAACTTCTTCTAAAACAGGACTGCTCAATAATTATTTTAGAGGGGTGCCTTGAAAAAATTTGGAGACTCCTAAGGGTGCCGCGAACTGCAAAAGTTTGGGAACCACTGGGATAGGGGAAATTACGATTCTGTTGTTTTTCTCGAAGTAAAGCTGAACACCAGTATCTGGGTGCTATGGAATGCAGCACCTTCCATGATGATTTACCTCTGTACCAATTTCCATAAATGACAGCCAATATCTACTTTGATATGGATGTACCCAAACATACTCATATGCCCGTCATTCTATTTTTCTTAGGTTTTATCAAATGTTCTAATGGAAGAATATGATGTGCCTCTGCGACTTTCACCGCCTCCTCCATCTATTTCTTTTTCCTCTAGTATGAAGTAAGTAATGAGAATGGCATAGAAATTATAAATATCAGATATAGACAAATAATTTGTTGTTGGTAGATGGAGGCTAAATGGACCACGAAGGACTTCTGTTTCATGCACATCAGCTTACTGATATATTTAGATGCATTGTACTTAAAACAATAGCCATGAATTTGTGCTATCCTGTTGTTTTAACACATTTTCTCTAAGCGTTCGAGCGACATGCATGCATTTGATCATTGACCTTTGGCCATTGCTACTCCCTCAAATGGGCCCTTGACCTGGCATAATATGCATACTTTTCTTTCTTGCTTCTATGTCACTTTGCATACAGGCTTTTTTCATACAATAGATTGGCATGCTATTGGGTATACATAGATCATTTTCAATCATGGATCCACTTAAATATCCTATTTAAGTTTCATATGTTTTTTTTAGACCACAAATGCACGCTATTAATTACAGTACACATTGAAACTCATCTGTCATGTTTCTGCCTAAGTTGTCTAGGTCCCATTTGTAAGGATACAACATCTTATATTAGAGATGCTCACTGACCCCCATGTTTTGGTTTTGGATCTGGATTACCTTCGGGTTTTGGTTTTGCCAAAACCGCTCTTGCGTGTTTTGGTTTTGTTTTGCTATTTTTTTTCTTTAAAATTACATTTTTTGGGCTAAAATCACATAATTTAGGTATTATTTTGTACCTACATTATTATTAACCTCCATTAACAATAATTTTCATTCAATTTTGACCACCTCACAGGTCACAATATTATTTTCATACACTTTCAAACAAAGATTGCAGCAGTTCTTGCCAGTGATAAGAGAAAGGCCATTGTCATGCCAGGGCATAAGACCAAAAATCCACCTCTTAAGTGTGGGATTAGTTTTACACAAATCCTGACCACAGTTGTCTAGCCATTTGTAGCATTTTTAAAGCCACACTTAGTAGAGGTAGGGACCTTAACCATCTAGGATCCTCATCCATGTTAGGGCATTTGAAGCGAGTTCATGGAAAGCTGTTGGGAAAATAAGAAAATAATTTTATGTTAAATTTTTTTTAGCAACAAGCAGTCCAGCATCATCTACCTCCCTTCTCTCATCTAGATCCCAGCACCTGCAATCTACACCCCCAACACCTTCATCATCAATATCCCCAGAAGTGATGGGAGTTAGTCCTGCATCCAAGTTCCTAATTCTAGATGACTCCTCCATTAACCATGATTCCTCTGAAGAATTATTGAGCGTTAGTCCCGCTGCTGCTGAGGGTGGATCTTCAACCCAGATGAAGACTAGTAGTAGTTTACAATAATTGACTGTTAAACAATCCTTTGCTAGAGGAAGAAAGTAAGAAAGCTGTCACCCAGTTGCAAATTGGATCACAGACGCCATAGGGACTATGCTCGTATTAGATCTGCGTCCAATGTCCACTATTAATGCAGCTGGTTTTAGACAGTAAGTTGAGGTTTTCTGTCCCTATTACCAAATTCCATCATGACACCATTTTACTAGCAAAGCTATTCCTCACCTCTACCAGAAGGTTCATAAAACTGTAATTATTGGGCTACTAAATGCATTTCTACCCACTGTACACTTAACCACAGATATGGGGACAAGTGGAACTGGGCAAACTAAAGATTATATGACACTGACAGCCCACTGGGTTGGAGATTCGTCTTCACCAGCAGGAACAGCAGCAGCATGTACCAAAGTACGGCACATTTTTCAGAAGTAGGTTACTCTGTGTATCAGCGGCTTCAGTAAGAGACATACAGTTGACAATCTGTTACAAAAAGTAAGGGATGTCATTGCAACATGGCTAATCCTGCTTGGACTCTCCTGAGGATAAGTGATTTATGATAACTACACTAATGTTAGAGCATTATAGCAGAGTGGGGGAGTACCATCACATTTCCTGTTTTGCTCACACAATCAACTTGGGGTTACAGAACATTTAAAAAATGACAATGACATGCAGGAGATGCTGTTTGTGTCCCGAAAAATGTAGGGTCATTTTCGGGATTCTGCAACAGCATGTAGGAGAATGCAGCAGCTGCAAGAAGACTAGCATTTGAGGGGAGTGTACTTTAGTACAGCGAAGTAGTCACCTGTGAAGAGAGTGCAGACACGGTTAGCTTGAGTCAAGTGATTGCCTTAATTATACTTTATGAGAAGCAGCTAGAGAAATTTTACAGATGAAATAAAACTAAGTAAATCTGCTAACTATATTGTAATTGTAGATTAAGTACTTAATTCGCTTCACCAGGATCCAAGAGCTATCAATATCTTGTAATGACGTCTACTCCTTCAGTTTCTCTGGTAACTGCTTCTCGGAAAAAACTTAGCTTTCCCAAGACACCCAGTGATGATGTAGATGAGTCAGCACAACATTTTGGAACAAAAAATTCTCTGAAAAACATCTCTCTGAAAATCATGCATGAACAAGTATCATTGACCCCGGTACCTGCACACTTTTGCAGTGCACTAAACGGATAATCTAAGCCATACTTAGCTCTGTGCTTGGGGACCTCACTATATCAAATAAAACTAATTGGGCAGAATCCATTTGTAATAAGAATTACAAAAGAATATAAAATCACAAGTGTTATTTATAAAATATAGATAATTATATAAGCATATATACTACAAGTTAACCCGTGCATGATACTCATGCATTCTAGTCAAATCAAGCTACTTAAGGTGTTTAAAAGGTTCTTGTCATGCATTTGGGCCTAGCCCAGGTCTCCTCAGGGGAAGAGCGTTACTTCCCGACGCAAGCGCCCTTTTTTAACGTGGTTTTGTCCACATGTCACCACCTCATCATTCTTCTCCATCACCTCATCCTTCATTTTTATCGCCACATCCTTCATCAAGCTACTTAAGGTGTTAAAAACTCCCCACTGTCACCCCCGGCAACCACCAACCACTCCCAACTGTCACTTTTCCTTCAAGAAATATATAGGTCAGTGTATAACTCTGCCCAGCAAGTGGCGCTGCAGCTTGGTTTTTTTTTTCCCACACACGCCACTAGGCATTTATATAGTAGATTGTATATACTTTTTTCCTCTTTATGACATGTATTTATGTGTTTGGTAATATCCGGAGCACCTCCAGATAGAAAGGTGCATGTATATGTTTAATTCACAACCTATACAGGGTGAAGGTACCACACAGGGCATGCTCACAAGTGCTTACAATATAGAGGAAAGGATCAAGAGACACAAGCAGAGCCAGACTGGTTTTCTTAGTTTTATTACATTTGTATCCCATCAGTTATATAGACATCAGCTCTTTGCTGTCTAATAGCGGAGACACCAAGGGCTAGATTTACTAAGCTGCAAGTTTGAAAAAGTGGGGATGTCGCCTATAGCAACCAATCAAGTGAAATCTAGCCCCAAGAGTTAAAAGTATCGGTAATGTGTGCAACATTAGCATGTGCAAATGTCTATTTTTCTCTTGTGTTTTTTTTTTTCTTTCTTCCAATATGTGGTGTTCTATATGGTAAAATATTTGTTACTGGTTTGTCTAATCTGGCATAGTGAGAAAGAAATCTTTTAAATTTAGTGATCATGTATGACCTTAAAACCAGTATTTTATTTCAAGGCGAGAGGAAGCTGCTGTTCTTTGTGTATTCTAATTTAAATGTAAGCTCCCAGCCTGTCCACACATGGAGGCACACTGCTTTATGGCATATTGAAACAGGATCTAAAAGTATTCAGTGTATAAATTGCCATTCCCTGTGCTGCTTTTGGAATGGCGAAAACATGGATTATTTTAATAAGCAGTTGACACTTCACTTACAGCATCAGCAGGAATGTTCTTACTTTTTATTTGTGCCAGTGTGAATGCATTGTTAAAGTAAACTATTCTTCCAACACTGCAAATCTGCTTCTGTTCAGCTGTAGTTTGGGGCTGGTGATGGGATTAAGTTCCAAATGAGTGGGTGCCAGCTGGAGTTTTAAAGTGACACAGAACACGGAAAAGCAAGTGAAGTTGGTGCCAGGTCATTGCTGTGTACCAGGATTCATGCCAGGATGTAGCTATAGCTCAGTAGTGTATTTGGCTACACACTTGTTCTTAATGAGCCTTGTTAAGAACACAATGGCTCGAAGAATCAAATCATCGGTGTGCCCTGCTCAAGAAAAGAGAATTAAGCAGCTTCACATCTGAAAAAAATGATTTTACTAAATGCTGTAAACCTCTAATGGACTACTGCAGTGTGCTGCTGAGGTGTCTGGGAGTTTATCCAGGCATTGGCATAGGTGGGCCTGGATGGCTTTATAACAAAAGCCACATAGTTGGAAATAATTACTCAAGGTTACTCATTGCTTTAAGAATTCAGATCTGTTTCTGCTCTTATGTAGTAACTCGCCTTTCTGAACAGTTTTGTAAGTACATTAAGTATTATGTGGTATGTGTTGATGGTATATATTGTTCTCAAACAAGAAACAAGTAAGTGGACTATACAGCAAGTTATACAAGCTCAATGAAAAATGTTCAGACATTTACTTTTATCTGGCAGACTTTGACAATGTATATATATGTTTTTTTTTTAAATAGGTTATAACTGTCTATTGGTTGATCCTGTTTCTTTGCAAGTGTATACGGTGCCAGTTAGTGTGAATAGCCTATGGCCACACACAGGCGAATAGCGATCATAACCAAATTTTCAGACGTTCTCCAAAATGAGCTGATCAGTTTTGATATGATCATGTTTGGGAATATATATTTTTTTTTGTCGCCCCGCACAAGTTAATATTGAGCCAGTATTGAGATATATGTGTACGCTTTTCTGTATATCTCCATAACCACTAATCGGAGAATAGCATCCAGTCTGTCATACAAAACTGCTGTGCTCCTTTCCGATTCACTGACAATATCATGCCTGCTGCTTCACATAATATAGTAACAAATTGTGCGTCTCTACAGCATGCATTTATGCTTTATATATATGTCTTCAGTGGACTGAAATGTGAAGACTTAACACAAGTATATAATGTCTAAATATTGTTGAAATCCTAGCATGCAGGATTTTTTGTTATTGTGACTTCTTTGCCAAAGGATTGCCAAGTAGCACAGTAGAGCTTTAGTTAAAGTACCTAGGTGTATATATTATACACTATTTTATGTACATGCATTTTAATTTATCACTATTTTATGGTTTTTATTTGGAGTTCTCGTCAACCAGGATTCTTCCTAATCAAGACAGCATTAATGACCTATAGGTTGGATCATTTCACTATGATATAGATATGTGTGTAGATATATATCTGATCAGCCACAACATTAAAACCACCTGGCTAATATTGTGCAGCCAAAACAGGTCTGATTCATCAAGAAATAAATGATGTACAGTACACTCCAAGTCGTCCACATGCTGTGAAAGAAAACGTGATTCATCAGACCAGGCCACCTTCTTCCAATGCTCCATGGTTCAGTTCTGGCACTCACGTGCCCATTGTAGGCGCTTTCAGTGGTGGACAGGGGTCAGCATGGGCATTCTGACTGGTCTGCAGCTAAGCTGCAATGCACTGTGTATTCTGACACCTTTCTATCATAGCCAACATTAACTTTTTCAGCAATGCTACAGTAGGTCTTCTGTTAGTTTGGATCAGATGGGCTAGTCTATGCTCCCTGCTCGCATCTATGATCCTAGGGGCTCCCATGAGACTGTCACCTGTCTCCAGTTCACCGGTTGTCTTTCCTTGTATCACTTTTGACTAGACCTGTCATTTTGGAAATGCTCTAATCCGGTTGTCTAGCCATCATAATTCGACCCTTGTATAGAGAGAGAGAAATCCATACAAATTATGCATATTATAGCAAAGTGTTATCTTATGTGACTTGCAAACACATATAAATTCATCAACTGAACGGCCTATGAGTTTTTATTTAATGAACATGAATGCATAATAGGCTTTGAACATCAATGGCTATAGAAGTGCAATGGACGTTTTAACCTTGGATACTTGCAAATGCTGCTGAAATGTCCCTAACCTCTCTCGACTTGAATAAGGGACAGTAATTATTCAAATATAATGTTAAAGTGCTTCATTATTTCATACTCTAGATTTCAGCCTTCTCTTGCTAAATATATAGATTGTTTTGTTTGTATTTCCCTGATCTAAATGTCAGTACACTCATGTGAAATCCTTTTCTTTCCGAGGGGCTGCTTGTTGGGAGTTTTTTTATGACTTATATGTGCTTTAGCTCCCTCTACAGACACTAAATAAAAACTGTCCCTGATTTATTCGGTCTGATATGTGTTATCCTTCAACATATTCTGCAGCACTATGCAATCTGGAACAGAAATGTAATCATATTATGCTTAACAATATGGTGCCAAAGAATGAGCCAGAAATCTAAATCTTGGCGTTAAGCAATAAAACTGCAATATTTAGATTTTGAGTTTCAATGAAGGGTTGATACTCCTCTAACGTTTTGGAAAAAAAACATATCCAGAAAACCATTGACAAGGCAATACTGTGGTAGTTGAAGCCACCTTTTATGGGGGTTCAATTCAGACCTTTTGCTTTTTATTAATGAACCCATGTAATATAGATATATTTTTATTTGTGTTGGCATTTTATAAAGTTGGTGTGTTTTTGTAATGACAACTGTGTATTGAACGTCTTCTGCAAGTATCCAATTAAACTTAATCATGCCTTCACATGTGAACTGACAGGAACATGTGTCATAGAAATCAATCATCCCTATGACAGTTGAATATTTGAGTGCATTTAAAGGATTTGGTGTTATGGACAGGATCAAATGTAACACTTGTTTTCTCACTGTAGCTGCCGTTTACATGTAAACAGACCCAGAAGATGTGGGAATATGAGCATTCATGAACCATGTGTTTTTCTAGCCAATGAAATGCAGCATTTGTTTACTGGTAAACAATTATTTTGAGATAGATTGATATGAAATATAAATGGACAGGTGGACATAGTTTGACTTTTTGTGTGCAAAATCACATTCTTCCCTTCTAATATTTAAATTGAAATCAACCCATTTTCGTTTTTCTTTTCATTTTAAATCTTATTTCCTGAAACGAGATCTGTGTAAATTGAATATGTGAAATACATTTAAGAATACATATGAATATATTTGTTCATATAAAACTGCATCTTGAAATCACGCCCTCTTGTGGAGATATGGGTTTCCCACAAACCAGTTTATCTTTTAAATACATACTGCAGCTTGTTTACTAGATTGGTCCTATTATTTCTATATCACTTAAGGAATTATCTTCATAATTCTTTTTACATTGGCAAATTAAAATAGTGTACATTTTTAAGTCTTTTAGGAGTGAAACAAATAAAACATTGCTTCGTGAGACTGTAAAAATTGTAAATATAAAGATGGAAAAACCACAAGGATAAATACTTATAATGCTGTAATATTGAGCTCATGCTCCATGTAATTGCATATACAGGACCAATATTTTCATTACTCCTCCACACTAGTGCTTTGCAGCTGTTTTTTGTACAGCGTTGAAAAATGTCTTTTTTATTAAGACGTTCTATTGATTTGAATCATCTTATTACAGTTACAGTACAACACACATATATATATATATATATATATTTAACACCCCCCTTTTCTTACTCTTTATTTTGATGTCACTATTTCATTTGGCTACTTTGTATGTCCCTGATTTATGTATGCTCTTTCTTCCCCCAACTGGTCAAAGCTGCAGTACAAATCAATGACCATAATAGTAATAAGCCGTGGCTGCCCAGGGCTCTATTCTATGTCTGCTAGAAAACATACACTGCCTTTAGTGCATGATGGTATTATGTTCGAGAATTCTTGCTGCATTTCTACCATCTATAGAACACCTTCAATTTCAATGCCTGTTGTATTATTATGATTATTATTATTTATTATTATTAATTTTTATTTATAGGGCGCCACTAGGTGTCCGTAGCGCCGTACAGGGACAAACGAGATTACAATACGAGGTGAGACAGCACAGTACAGTAAACAATAAGCACAGTAACTCAGTGAGCTCAAAGCACTGCTAGAGGGGTGGAGGAGGGGAGAAGGGAAGGTCCGCCAACGGCGGAGTCCAAGAGGGAAGGCACGGATGACAGGGAGACCCCCAAGGGGAGAGGAGGGAGCGAAAGGGGACAGGGGGAAGAGGGTCCTCAAGGAGGAGGGCTAAGTAGCTGGAGAGCAGAGTTAACAGTGGTGAAGACAGGAGGAGAGAATACCCTGCTCAAAGGAGCGTACAATCTAAGGGGTGGGTTGTAGGGTAACATAATGACATGCTTTTTACTATTCAAGTCTCCTATAATTTGTCATGTATTTGAACACATACCACTACAATTTACAACCAAATAATGATTAGTCAGACTGTTATGATAATTTGGTCTCATTCTACCTCCACTGAAAAAAATTCTCCCAGTTATCACGTCTAAACTCCATTATTTGTGGTATTTTACTCATTTTTGCAGTTCATAAAATTTTTATATTTTAACATTTTAAGATTGATAAATGTTCCAAATCATACTGTCATTATCTCCCTCATATCACAATTCTTGAGGCATAATCTAGCTGTACTAGATATTGTTTTTACTCCATTCTGTTCTACCCGGTGGAATTTGCTCTGCAGTTTTTGTTTTTTGAAATGTCTGGATCAATTGTAGTCTACTTTTATCCTCTATATCAGATCTGTTGACTTAAAAAGCTTCTCTTACAGCTGCTACGGCTGCTGAAGAATATCTCTATTTTGTTTCCCACTTTCTTTGCAAGTGTTTTTCCTTAATCACTAGGTAATCTAAGATGTTATGTGATGAAGACAGTATGACTGACCATTACAATACGTTCCTGGCCTTAGTGGATGTTTTATGGATGTCTGCCATATTGTAACAATAAATGGAAACTCCATTGAGAATCAAAACTTGTACATCGACACAAAAACTACTTTTAGAGCAAATGTGTCCCTCTTTGTAACCAGAAAAAAAATCAATACTATCTGCTGATTTTGTGTGTGTGTGTGTTTTAAGTGTCAAACTACTCTGTATTTAGGACTTCATCCACCAGGAATATATCTTTAAAATAACCTCTTTTATATCTATTAAGAGAGAACAGATTTGAAATGGACTCCAAATTGTTCTGCCAATGAAACCATTTCTTCTGTAGCCAATTTTCTATGTTTGTTAGAAGTAATGTTTTATGATTCAGATTGGAACTTCTGTCCTCATTGAATGCTTAAAAAAAAAAAAAAAAAAGAAAAGTTAAATCATTCTGTCCACCACACTGCCTGCCTGATATAGGACTGCCTTTTATTTATTTGTCTTTCATTTCTTGTGTATTGTTTTCTGTCGCTTTGTTTTTTCCCTGTAAATTATATTATGTTAAATGGATCATAGAATTTTTAGATACTGAACACCTTTGCTTCTTGTATCATTCAGATTTTTGCTGCCATCTTGCGCAGTACTGTGTCCAGCACTGGCGCGCTGGGGTTCATTGTTCATGTTACCAGCTATAAATCTCAGGGGCTAGAAAGGGTCCTTTATTTTTTAGGGGTGGATGTCAACTGCGTACCAGTAGGATGAGGAAGAGAATGTCCTCAACAGTATAGTTTGCTTTTTTTTTTTTTTTAGTAAAACAGTACCATGAATATAACGTCTTCTTTTTTCTCTCCTTTTAAACACCCATTGAGGTTAGTCAAACTTAGATACCTGTGGTATGATACAATCTTCACCCTCTACTTGAATCACACAGAAGGGCAGCTTTGCGTTCGTGTCGGACCCACAGCCCAGATTGTTGAGTCCAGGGGAGCTCACAACCCAGATTTTGACAGCAGGTTTTAGCATTCGTACACAAAGGAGCTTTATCTCCTGTACTCTGCAGGGAGCCTGGACACTTTCCCCCATATGACTAGGACATAGATATTCTGCACTCTGGCAAGGTATCATCAGATACTGCTTTGGCAAGGAAGAAACAGCTTGATCAATAGTGCCCCTTCCTCAGATTAAAACTAATGGGCTTTGTCACAGCAGCGGGACCTGAGCCACCTGTACCAGTCGAGTATACCCAGAGATCAACTGATAACTGTTTCCAGGCCAACTGGCACTTAATGGGGCTGTTGTTAGACTCACTAACATCCCTTACTATTGTGTGGGTATTATTTTTTTTTATATTTTTTTTTGTTTTTTTTTTTTTAAATCTCCAAAGCAAACACTTTAAAACAACACTGTATGTGCAAAGTATGCAGCAACACAAAACACAAAGGGGCGTATTCAATTGTTAGCGTTAACGCTAACATACGAGCTCTCAAAAAATCTTACCGTTAATATGGTAATTACGCGCGGAATTTCAGCTCGCAGCCCCCTGAGCGGCGAGCTGAAATTCCGTGAGTAAACTACCGTATTAACGCTTTTCGCGCGCAATATTACCATATAAAAGGTAATATATTTTGAGTGCTCGTTTTTCAGCGTTAACGCTGACAATTGAATACCCAAAGGGTTAAATACTTAACAAGCATTGCTCATCAGTCAAACTGAATATCCTCTAACCAAACAATCCTTTCATTTCTGCTGGGCTGGGCAGCGATCTGATCCAAAATGCCATCTGTTTTTGTCAGGCACATAAAAGTGATCAGACCCTTCATGGAGATGAGTACCAGCAGTGTCCTTGCAATGTCCCAGATCATGTAGTAATACTGGTTCCCAACAGTCCAATGGAAGTCGTAACCTCCAGCCAGTCCTGTCAATGACGAGAGAACAGCTATCTGCATCCAACACAGTTCTCTTAAGCACCTCCTGTTTTCCACGGTCTAGTAGGAGGGGATTATCCATAACAAAAAAACTGGTAATGTGATAGTTAGAGATTGGTAGTTTCTAATTTCTGAAGAGTGTTCCTGGGTCATCTTCATCTGGCTCCAGAGCACCCTGTTAATTGACCGTTCATTCGGTTTTAGTGTAAATGACCACATAGGGTTAGCTGCAATTCTGCAATACAGAATTGTATAGACCTACAGTGATCATGCTCTTTTCTGATAAATTACCATTCACATTAACTATGCATTTACTTTTGTCACAAGGCGATGTTTTGGGGTAAAGCTGCCAGGCATTCTTCCAGCGGGCTTATGATAACAGCACTTGTAATAAAGTTTGTCACTCACATCTCTTGACTCATACTTATACAACATTGCTTTTCAAAGTATACAATTCAACCTCAAGGGCTTTGCTGTGGTACTTCCACCAGGGTAGAGACGTGAATATAAATTATTCACAGCTTGCTTAACGATGCTGGCTCAAACCATGAATAGGACATTTTTAATTCAGAATATTATTATATTTCTGGTAACTGAGCTTGATCTTCATCATCATTAGCTATTTATATCACACCACTAATTCCGCATTGCTGTACAGCAAACTCACATCAGTCTCTGCCCCATTGAAGCTTACAGTCTAAATTCCCTAACATACACACACACACACACACACACACACACACAAAGGGAGAGATTAGGGTCACTTTGACAGCAGCTAATTAACCTACTAGCATGTTTTTGGAGTGTGGGAGGAAACTGGAGCACCCAGAGGAAACCCACGCAAACACTGGGAGAACATACAAACTCCACCCAGATAAGGCCATGGTCGGGAATCTAACTCATGACCCCAGTGCTGTGAGACAGAAGTGCTAACCAATAAGCCTCTCTGCTGCCCAATCTTAGTCATATTTATTATATTTGTTGTCATTATATATTTGGTACTGTAGTCATGGCCAAAGGTTTTTGAGAATGACAAGTATTGGTTTTCACAAAGTTTGCTGCTTCAGTGTATTTAGACCTTTTTGTCAGATGTTGCTATGTTATGAAATGCTTGTATTTTTACTTCAGCATAAGTGTCAAAGGTTTTCATTGACAATTACATTAGGTTTATGCAAAGAGTCAATATTTGCAGTGTTGACCATTCTTGAAGAGCTCTGTAATTCGCCCTGGCATGCTGTCAATCAACTTCTGGGCGACAAACTGACTGATGGCCGCCCATTCTTGCTTAATCAATGCTTGGAGTTTGTCAGAATTTGTGAGGTTTTGTTTGTCCACCCACCTTTTGAGGATTGACCACAAGTACTCAATGGGATTAAGGTCTGGGGAGTTTCCTGACCATGGACCCAAAATTTCAATGTTTTGATCCTCAAGCCACTTAGTTTTAATTTTTTCCTTATGTCAAGGTGCTCCATTAGGCTGGAAAAGGCATTGTTCGTCACCAAACTGTTCTTGGATTGTTGGGAGAAGTTGCTATTGGAGGATGTTTTGGTATCATTCTTTATTCATGGCTGTGTTATTAGGCAAAATTGTGAGTGATCCCACTCTCTTGGCTGAGAAGCAACCCCACACTTGAATATTCTCAAGATGCTTTACTTTACACAGGAAGCGCTCACCTTTCCTTCTACGGACAAGCGGTTTTCCAGATGACCCAAACATTCTGAAAGGGGATTCATCAGAGAAAATGTCTTTTCCCCAGTCCTCAGCAGTCCAATCCCTGTACCTTTTGCAGAATATCCATCTGTCCCTGATGTTTTTCTTGGAGAGAAGATGCTTCTTTGCTGGCCTTCTTGACACCAGGCCATCTTCCAAAAGTCTTCACCTCACTGTGCGCGCAGATGCACTCACACCTGCCTGCTGCCATTCCTGAGCAAGCTCTGCACTGGTGGCACCCCGATACCACAGCTGAATCAATTTTAGGAGACGTCCTGGCACTTGCTTGGATGTTCTTGGGCGCCCTGAAGCGCCTAGTTCTTCACAACTATTGAACATCTCTCCTTGAAGTTTTTGATGATCCGATAAATGGTTGACTTAGGCACAATCTTACTATTGGTAATATCCTTGCCTGTGAAGCTTTTTTGTGTGCAAAGCAATGATGGCTGCACGTGTTTCCTTGCAGATAACCATGGTTAACAGAGGAAGAACAATGATTTAAAGCTTCCAGTCTGTTGTTCTAACTCAATCAGCATGACAGAGTGATCTCCAGCCTTGTTCTCATCAACACTCTCGCCTGTGTTAACGAGAGAATCACTGACCTGATGTCAGCTGGTCCTTCTGTGGCAGGGCTGAAATGCAGTGGAAATGTTGTTTTTGGGATAAAGTTCATTGTCATGTCAAAGAGGGACTTTGAAATTAATTGTAATTCATCTGATTACTCTGACATTCTGGAGTATATGAAAATTGCCATCATAAAAACTGAAGCAGCAGACTTTGTGATACATAATATTTGTGTCATTTGGCCATGACTGTACATATTTAGTTGTATTTAGCAAAACATTTTCCATTTGTTTCAAAATTTTTTATTCTGATTCTATAGTCCATAAGGGGTTATGAGCTCAGGATATACAATATCCATTTTTATATGGACTTTTCCCCAGCATGATTTTATAATTGTGTAACCCATCCTTATTTGTTAATGAAGGTTGAACTAATCCATGTGTTGCCTTCTTAGCTAGAGATGCTTACAGAGACAGGCAGTTGTGTAGAATATTAATTAGATATTATTTTCTTTAAGGTGCTGGTACTTGTATCATATTCACCACTCCTCAGTTAATGTACCCATTTTACTTGAAATACAAATCACAAATGTCATATCCAGATGCTTTACTGCAATAAACACTATACAGTGATTTTACAAATTTCTAACATGACTTCAGTAGAAATAATAGTGATTGCATACTAAAGTACATTATACAAATAAATCGAAAAAAAATAAATAGATTAGCTCTTCCTAAAGAACAAGCAGTTCACAGTATGTCCACAACTGATAAATCTCACATGTCCGCTGCAATTCTGTCAGGGAAGATTGTTGCAACATTATTGAGTTTTATCCCAAGTATGTTGTATTTATAAACCAATGCCAAAGTATTTCACATAGAGACACTTAAAACGGTCCCCCCAGCATACATCTTCGGTATATCAGCATATCCATGTCGCCAGTGTTTCGAGAGAAACTTTATTCTACAGGCCAATTAGACATAAATGTGTACATGGTGGTTAGGGGTCTATATTGCAATAACTTTTTTTTTTTTTTTTAAATCATTAAACCATCAAGAAATATATACATAAAAAAATCCATACAATATATACAAATCCTTTAATCAAAAAAGTAGCTGAACACCCTTAAAAATCCACCCAGTTTCACATGGTTTCAGCATAAATGTGTGGTCATCTCCCCTCAAACTCATATTAACCTCTTGTTTTACAAACCATTATAGCTCATCAGAATTATTATATGTTTTAGTAAAATGCTGGTAAATGTTATGAATATCAGAATCTTTTTTTTTTTTTAATCGGCATATATGTTCATATAGCCTTCTCTTTTCTGGTCTAATAATACAGCCAATATTTTAAACTCCGCAGCTACAGGAATGTAAATGAACCACAAACGTAGACTCAAAATGCTTATAATTTTAAATGTGGTTTTGGCTTTTTTTAAAAAGATACTGTAACCTTTCTATGTGTGAAACTATATACGCATGTAACATTTTTTTTTAGCAACCTAAAGAGTACGTTATAGCAATAAGTGATTACAGTGACCAATGGGTCCTATAATTGGACTTTTGTTGACCACCTTCAAAATATTTGTATCCTCTGTGAGGCAGTGTACTGTCACACTATTATTAATTATAAGGTGCCACAGATTCCGTAGCGCCGGATGCAGAAGTAACAAATAGATGATGTAATGCACATAAGTAGCACAGATGAGTAAGAGTAATGCTATGAGGACTGACCGTGTGCAGCGAAATACATGACAGGACATACAAGGGAGTTATACAGTAGACAGACATGGGCTAATAGGTAGAGAGGACCCTGCCTGTGAGTGCTTTAATTCTATGTGTTTTATATCTAAGGGGGATCATTTTTTTTTTTTGGGCACGAGCACCACATTTGAAGAAAATTACTCAATTGTAAGGGCAACAATAAAATATTAATTTGTTAAAAAATAAATTAATTAAATTCACTACAGAATAAAAGGAACCTGGTTGCAGTGATACTGTATCTCTCTCAACATTGTGAAAGTCCCCATAAGGATTGAAGCCTGTGCACCACCAGAAGGTTGTGGCCATACCATGTAGTGGGCATGCCATGCCCCTCACCCAACACATTTTTTACCCCATCACCTGAATGACATTTGTTCACCCGTTGACCTCTGCAACACACTTATTCCCCTAACCTGTAGGACATCACTTTAACCCTGGTCCTAGGGTTGCTGTCTGCATTATCATTACTTTTATTACCTATCCTTTGCTGTTGCATCCTGGGAGCTACCTCATGCTCACCAAAGCTTAGTCTCAAAATTTGAGATTTTTTGCATGTATCACTCACTAGACTAAACTCTGCAGTAGAGTGAACGTTTTCTGCAGAATATCTGAGTGTAGCAAATTCATCCTAACTCTGCCAGACCTTCTGACGTCAATGCCACAGTCCCTATTTTCACAGCTGCAGTGAGACCCTATGCAGTGTGGTACAGGAAAGATACTTGAGGACTCTGGACCCCAGGGCAGGAATACTAAAGTATTCCTATACTACTGTATACCTGGATACTATTGTAATATTACAGTCCTCTTTCTTTCCCGGGCCGCAAATAAGTGTAGGTTGTGCATTTCGTGTCATATATAATAGTAATACATACTATTGGCTATTTTAAAACTGCCATCTTATTTTCTTTCCTTGTAAATATGTATAATATTTTAGAATAGCTGAATAATATTACAGATGTAAGCAGTCGTACATAAATTACCTTTTTTGAAGAACAAATTTACTTCATCATGGCCTATATGTATTAAGTGAAATATACTGTTACCTACAGCTAATTAATTTTCCTAACAACATTTTTGTTTTCCTGAGTTTGCAAATTGCAGTAAGAAAATTGGGTCTTGTCATTTTAGATATTTGTGCTTAGGAATGAAACAAGTTTCATGATATGGCCATATGTTTTAGGTTTTTAGGGTAATTTAAGCACAAAATTCCTTCACTTGCATTATGTTCATCAGTTGCATAATAACTTGTAACAAAATATATTTTACTGGTTTTATATGCTACGCCAGAGTGCAATTGATGGCTCAACTTTTAATTGTGAATTTCCTGTTAATCGTAAACAATGCAAAAGCCACAGTCTATACAAGGCTCTCTCTTACTGACCAACTCTATTACAGACCTTTTAATTCTGGTTGTATTTGTGGTGATATACTAGATCTAGAAATTGAAACCATGTACATTTAAATCTACATTTTTAAGAATATTTTTTTTCTTTTCATAGGTGTCCTTTACTGTTACATTCACTGTCAGATAAAGTGAGGAATTCTGTAGAAGATGATGATGATGGTGAATACAAAATACCCTCCTCTCACCCTGTATCTGCACGACCATTGCCGCTTCACTGTCATAGTGTAAAACCTTTTTCTAGGTAAGACATTAAATGGATTTTATTGGTGTTTTTCTATGTGAAGATAAACTCCCATTGCAGGACCCTACACCAATAGCTTGTTTCACCATAGCAACTACTTTATGTAATGCTTGCTTTATTGTTTGAATGTCACTGACTGATTTCTTGGATGATGTATAGTAATTTGCAGGTTTCGTTCCTAAAACTATCAATTAAATTAGGTGATCTGTAAGACAGAAGACATCTGTAATAGAGATTTGGTTTCTTCTTGCATCATAGTAGGACCAATGTTCTAAACAGGAAACACCTGTGATGTCATCTAGCTTTAGGATGTAAAATGACAGAAACTTTGAGGCCATGAAAGAAACTCAGAAATTTGGGAAGAACTGCATACAATAAATATTTTCTTAGTTCCCTTTACAAATCTAAACGCGTTACTATTTTAAGAATAAGATATGTATTATGTTCTATGGTATATTAAATTTTAAATTGTTTATTCAGATACTAATTGCAAATTTAATAAGTTTTACTTTATATTTTTGTTACAAATGGAGCTATAAGCTGCTTAGGTAACCAGTACCATAATTGTGAAAACAGTTATATGAATAATAAACCAGTTTGACAAATGACTGCTTAAATAAAATCACTGCTGCGTAATGAAACGGTCTTGTCTAGCTTTCTGATATATCGCTTTAATCGGTATCATCTTTTTTGATTCCTCATTTTCACATTCTTCATGTACTTCAGAAAACTAAAAGTCTGCCCAGATTGAGGAACTCTTGCTTACTTATGTAAGGTGTGGGTATTTTCAAACTTGAATTAGTTTTTATCACATGCTGGAAAGCGTAAGGAATCTAAAACAGACGAGAAGCAAGAGGCATTAGAGTACGCATCATGCAAACTCTTTGACACTACATTGCAGTTATATTGCTGGACCAAATATCTAAAAGTTATTTTTATTCTACAATTTTTGAAAGTACATTTCAAGCATAAAGTTCTAAATGTGTTGCTTGTTTTGTAATGAAGGCAAATGCAGTAGCAATGCTGTAATCAACAACTCTTTCTTTAGCATCTTGGATGTAGGTGATTTGCAGCTGCATGAATTGATTGGCAGCAAAATTCTTCCTATCTACTAATAAAGTCTTTAACTTTTCCTTCTTCTGTACTTCTAAGCAGAGGTACACTTCCATTCTAGACAAAAACTGATTGTATCTGAGCCATATGATAAGTAAAGTCTGACAGAAGTGCACTGTCTGATTCAGTGATTGCTGAAGAAATTGGCTTTAGAATCTTCAGGATGTTGTGCAGCTGAACACATAAGACCTCATCATCAATTACTGTGTTCCTTACACTGCTGGACACTTTAAGATCTTCAGTTATTACAGTTTGGTGAAGAACTTCCTTATTTTGTTTTGTCTTTTGTTTTATCGTTAACTTTAAAACGAGATCACTGCTCCCCATCTACTTTTTCAACTGAGTTTGAGTGTTACTATTTTACTTTGCATTATTTTCTTCTTGCTTCTTCTTAAAGACTAAAGTATATTTTAAATGCTTAATTATTTATTTTGCTCTTTTATAGATCATTTGCAGAGTATCCAATTTGACAATGTCATTAATAAGTAGGTTTAGCCCATGGGATGCACAACCTATTGCTGTATGTCTGTTTATCCATTATGATCTCCCATGCTGCTTTCATATTACTTTCATTTTCAGTTAGCAAATCAAATACTTTACTCCCAATCTCTCATAGGACATTACATATTTTTCCACAGATATGCCCTGCACTACGTCTACTCTCTTGGTCACTTCTGTAAAACAAAAACAAAAAAAATGGTTACAGTGCTTTTGGTGCAAAGTTTGATTCATTCTCCCCACACATTAGTTCATCTGTCTGTAAGTAAGGATATTTTTTTCCTTGTACAGATTGCAGTATACACCCATATTCTTACTGTAAGTGGTTTGCTCAAACAGTATGATGGTCTTGGTCATTTAAAAGTTTCCTGCCAATATACATTTTCAGTTATTGACCATGGTGCCCCTGACTAATATATTGCTCTCACAAGAGCTACGTATTTTCTGAAGCTTGACATTTACCCTTGGTCCCTTCTACTGTAAGATCAGCTCTGGTTCTACCACTAAGAATGAGGTACTGCCACTTGTTAATTATAGGTGGAAACTTACAACCAAACTTACAGGTGTGTGAAGTCCATGTTCAAGTAGTGCTTGTATGATTAATAAAAGCCAAATAAACTAATGCAGCTGCAGTACTTTTGGCTCCTAAGCTCACAGGGACAGGAGGATGCACAATCTAACTTAAAAGCCTTTAGACTTCTTCTCTTTGCTCTCTCCTGAGCACCTTTTTTCTAATGTTCACAGGAACAAAATGCCTTGCAAATTAAAAGGACAATAGGGCAAGTCCATAAATAAGGAAGGCACACAATCCTTCATCCACTTCATGTGAAATTGGCAGTGTCCTCTGGTTACAGAATGATTCTTGCATTTAAATGTTGTACAGTGCTTGCCTGTCCTCTGTATACAGGATTTGTATTTATTGTCTGAATTAATAGTGTAGATAACATTTCTATTACATAGCTGTTAATTAGAAAATATTTTGATAAATAAAGGGTTGCAATGTATGGATACTGTGTATTCGCCTTTATAATCATTGTAAATATTGTATAAGTTTTTTAGGATTTTTATTTTTTTATTTTATTTGCCAACAATGTTTAAATTTTTACATTTTTATGTTATAGACGTGAACGGCAATAAAAATGACAGCAATGAAACAAATCCTCTGTATCTGCAGCACTTGTATTTGGTACCCCAGTATACAATAGAAATTGCAGTTGGAAATATGGGGTATATTTCATGGGTTGAATTCATTTTGTGAAAGTAGGCAAGAGAAGAATACCAAAAGTACATTTAGAAAGTATATTGATTTTAATAAATGTAGAAGATACTTAATTATTTATGGTTTCAAAAGAAAGCTCTATCTGAACTGAAAAATAATATAACCGGGTATCGTAAAAATGTATTCCTGGCAAAGCTGCCGTAGTGCGAAAAGCCAAATGTGATATGATCACCTGATGTATGAAAAAGGCTTAGGCAGGTACCAACAGATTATGTAATGCAATTTTCTAGGAAAAAATGCAAGGCAGAATATTTAAGCAAATTTGAGCTCACCATGATAATAGATACCAGGCAAATTGATATCAAAACACAGTAAAATCCTGATAAATGAATGGCACAGGAGTATCTAGAAAGAGCCACCACTCGCATAACTTGGAATAAAACACGGTCTTGTGGTTCAACACAGTGAGTTAGAAAAGCTGACAGAGGCAGAAACGATTTGTATAGTGTAACTCACTGGCTAGATATGGCCAACTCCTGGCAAAAAAATGTGATTGTAGTGGGCTAAGAGACATGGATACTGGATAGTAAAAACATCACCTGATCTGACGAAACCCAGCCCCTGCTGTTCTGCACTAATTGGAGGACCACGATTTGCTGAAAATTGCACTGATCTTTTTGTCTGGTGTCAACAGTGCAAGTTGGTGTTGGCATCAGTGTAGTGGTTTGGGGATGTTATTGTGACAAACATCAGGACCCTTTTCTAAGACTATATAGGGCAGTGTTTGATTACAACACTATAAATGAACATGTCGGTCTTGTTTTTGGCGGTAGGGTACTCATTGATGAATGAGTTTTTGAAACCGGATAGTGCTCCATACCACAAATTACAACAGAAACATTGACAACTAACAGATCTGAATTTAACTGATCATACGTGGGATAAGGCAGACCAGGTTATTCAGAATAGATATCTACCACCAGTTAATTTGCAGTATCAATTGGACACATTGATATCGGTCACTCTTTCGGGACCTTGATAAGTCCTTGAATTTAAGCTTTTCTTTAGTGGCATTGAATAGTGATGTGGCATACACTGGTTAAAATAGGTTTACATTTTTTTGCATTTCTAACCTTGAACCTATGAAAAGGTAAAATGCAATCACAATCTGCTAATTATCTGTTTTACAGATTGGTTTTGACACTAGTGATTTTTTGTAGGTACATTTTGGGGGCCCTTCATGGAATAACTAAATTCTGCAATTGTGAATTTAATAGTTGACACTGATGGTAATTTTTGTCAGCCTGGTTTTAGGATTAGGGATTTTTTGCCCATAATGGTGCTATGTTATACTCTTTAACATCAGCATATTTGCTTTGTTCCCTTCTGTTTTTTAGGCTATGCGAGAATGGACAGTGTTTGACAAATGGAACGCACAATGACACATCTGAGATGAAAAAGCTTAAGGCTCCAGATCTTGGTAAGCACAATTTAACTAAAAATGGCTGGTATAAAGATGGATGTCAATTCTGACTTGCTTTGATAATATTCATATGCATGAAGTCTGTTTCCCCTCAGCTCTATCTTCAGCTAGGGCCAAGCTGTTTTGTTTTTGTGGTATTAGATTCTATTGTCATGTATTTTATTTTTTTTATGATTTGAATCCTCAAACTTGTATTTATAAAACATACAGCTCTTCTCATTAAAAATTAATATAGTATTGAGTAACTTAAAACATTTATTTAGTAAATACATTTGTAAAAAGTTATTTCTGGAACCATATATTTATTTTTACTTTTTAGCTTGATTTTAGGTAGGTAGAGTTGAACATAATATATTTTCTAAATCAACTTGAAGCCTAAAAATCTACTTTGGCTGAGAAATGCTGTTTCTGTATCCTGCACGCTGCAAGCAAATGTTACTGTTAATTAGCGGCAGCAGCTTGGAAGAGAACATCACCCATAATCCTAACCTTGTATGTTCATATCCAGATCATTCAATAAAAACATCCAATTAACAGAATGTGTAAACATAGATTGGAAAAATTTGTATTTTTCTTGGCAAGTAAAGTCTCCTGAAGTTTGATCACTGTGTGGATTCATCTTCTCTTTTAATATAGTTTTTTCTTCACATGATTTAATTTGATGATGATTTATATGCCTTGATATTTTATATATTATTTGTCATGTTGTCTACTAAAATATTAACATCTGCCTTTTCTTCCATATTTCTCTGACCTCACTAGAAATGCTTAAAATATACCTACCGTCTACACATATCAGAGCTATTGTGTTGCCTAAACAAATATACAGATTGAATGCATCCTATCAATTCAAAGCTATTTATGCCTCAGTTATGTAACTTTTAGTTAAACTACATTCTTTTGTACACTGTTTAAGCCATCAAAATGCCTGCCTGAACTCTTTGCGGGTGACATGTACTTTTTAATGTAGACTTTATACTGCACTATATATTGAAATACAGAGATTAGAAAACTTTGTCGGTGTTATTGTGGTATACATGACATCTAATTGATATTTTTCTGACTTTGTGAAAAGGATTGAACTGTCCAAACTGTTTTTACATTTCATCTTTATCCATTACTGTGACTGCTGTGATGCTATTGAATGGAACCATGAAAATGAATTGAAATGGGGCAGTGCTGCACAACTGCTTGAATATGGATCTAGATCATGGTGGGCCAGATATAGTTTAAAGTGCTCTCCTGTGGAAGGAATATCAATTACCCTTCTCATGTGTTTTGTGGTGAACTAAACATAACAAACCCCATTATACAGAGCATACACAGACGCCTTAATTTTGCTCTTTGATATACACTCAGTAGTCACTTTATTAGGTACTCCTTTCTTGTATTAGATAGGAGCACCCAGAAGAGTCTAAATTCTTTGTGGCATGTATTCAACAAGGTGCTGGAAACATTTCTTAGAGATTCTGGTCCATATTGACATGATGGCATCATGCAGTTGCTGCAGATTTGTAGGCTGCACATTCATGCATTCACATTATCCCATTCCACCACATCCCAAAGGTGCTTTATTGGATTGAGATCTGGTGACTGGAGGTTATTTGAGTACACCGAACTCATTGTCATGTCCCTGGAACCAATTTGAGATATGACCTGTTGTTTGTGACATGGTGCTTTATCCTGCTGGAAGTAGCCATTAGAAGATGGATACTATATAGATATATACAAGTGCCACCAAAACTGTAAATCCATAAGATACACTGAGATAATATGAATTGTAAAATAAAAAACCTTCTGCAGGACTGATTTTATTAAATACCCATAAAACATAATAAAAAAAAATTCAGAGTGTGTGCACATACTTGTACAGTATAATTCAAGAACATTATATCTGCAGTTGAAAACATGTAAAGATGACTCAAAATATTAAAGATGACAAGAGTCAAAAGCTTAATGTATATTGGTGTTGGAAAATGCTGTTCTAAATTTATAGGCAACTGCAAATTAAGTATCTTCCAGAAGGAGAGGCATATATCATTGCCACCAGAAGGAGAGGCATATATCATTGCCACCAGAAGGAGAGGCATATATAATTGTAGCCATGAATGTATATCGAAACGTACGATTCTGAAAATTCCTTGGGAAAAGAAGCCGGGTGTACTACTAACGGTCATCATCTGATAAAGCCATGTTATGGGCAAAAGCATTAGGTGTGTGATTAATGTTGTGTTATATTAGTACTGAAAGAATGCAGTCTATCTTTTTCTTTGAACAAAGGGAAAACTGGTGACCCAAAATTTTGTTCTGAGAAGTATCCTGTTGGAGGTATGGAAATATTTGCTGCAGTATACACAAACTTGGACAAGAAACACCTTGCTCGAGACCACCTAATATTGCGTAAGTGAAGTCTGAAAGATGTGCCATTGCGACGGCTATAAAACGAAACCCTTGTTCAGGATTACTTGTTCCCCTGCTCAGGCGAGAGCGGCTAACATTCTGCCTCCTGAAACTTTGAGGTGTTCACGTTTTGGTGGTGTGCAATAACATTTATGATAGCAAACTTATTGCACCTGGCTTCTTTCCCCTTGGAATTGTAAGTTCCAATGTACATTGTCCTACACTAATTTACATTAATGTTTTGGACTTTTATACTAGGCTTTTGTCATCTTTGATATTGTGGGTTATCTTTACATGTTTCCAAGTGCCTCATTTAATTAAGCACTACAGTTCGAAGATGGGTGGACTGTGAGCGTAAAGAGATGCACATGATCAGCAAACATTCACAGGTAGGCTGTGGCATTTAAACAATGTACATTTTAGGCCCCTGAATACCAACTGAACAAAGAAAACATTCCCCAAACCATTAAACCACCACCAACCTGCACTATTGTAACAAGGCAGAATAGATTCATGGATTCATGTTCTTTACATCAAATTCTGACCCAACCATCTGCAAGTCGCCAGAACAGGCAATGTTTTTCCAATCTTCAACTATCCAGTTTTGGTGAGCCTGTGTCCACTGTAGCCCAAGTTTCTTGCTTTTCTTGCTATTAAACTTTAATAATAAGGCACCAGAGAAGATTTGCTGAACCATACAGAATGCATGTAACAAGAAAGTACATAGCATTTTAGATGTGAAGGTAATTAAATGTGCCGGAAATAGTGTCTGTCTGTTATATGGTAAATGGATATTTTGAGGTTGTCGCTGTTATAGTAATCTGTATTTTTTCGTCATTCTAAACTGCTTGCTTTGTGAGTGCTGATTAAATGACTACCACCGAACTCACTATATAGTAGAAGCATGAAGCAGGAGAAATGGGGGACTGAATAGAAGGCAAATTGGCACAAGCTGAACCTGTGCCCAGGAGTGTGGGCGCTACTTATCGGATCTTACCTGCTCACGAGAGCTTACAATCTAGAGGGGAAGAGGCAGACAAAAGGGTTTGACACACAGCGGTGAGTCAGTGTAAGGGTAATTGGAAATATGGGGAAGGGTTGAAACAAGTGTGTATGACACACAGAGCGGGAGGATGAATAAGGTTGAGGAATACTTTGTTTTAGAGAGGGTACACAAATATTATTATAAGAAATCAGGAGAGTGGTTAAACAGTGGACTGGTAGGCTTTAAAGAACAAGTGGGCTTATAGGGAGCACTTGAAGCTTTGCAGGCTATGGATAGTCTGATATAAGTAGATAATGTTCCAGAGGTGGGGGCAGCAGAGGAGAAATCTTGGATGCGGGAGTGAGACAAGGTTACCAGAGGTAGTATTCATTGGCTGACTGGAGAGGGTGGCAAGAGGGAGTATGTATGGAAGGGAGCAGAGAAGTTGGTGAGGAGTTTGAAGAGGATTCTGTAGGGGAAAGGGAGCCAGTGTAAGGCTTGGCAGAGAGGGGAAGTAGAAGTGGAGTTGTGAGAAAGGAAGATCGATCTTGCCTCAGAGTTGAGGACAGATTGAAGAGGAGTGAGACCAATGGATGGGGGGGAAGACAGATTACTATCTGTCCGGTACCAACAATCAGTCCACGGTCAAAGTCACTTAAATCACATTTCTTCCCCATTCTGGAGTTTTGATCTAAACAACTGAACTTTTATGTTTTACTGCCACATGATTGGCTGAATTGGTTTTTGCATTAATGAGCAGGTGTACCCAATAAAGTGTCCATTGAGTGTATATCTTAATAATAAAATTTTACTTTGGTTTTTATTTTTCTATAAATGTTTGTAAAGCATGGGAATATATTATTCTACACGGGCCTTACGTCACTGCAAATAACTATTTCTTAGCATTCTTGGAAGAACCATACTGCTTGGTTTGATAAGGAAATCTAATTTGAGGGCTTTGGCTTGTTTTTAAGCTTTGCTAATATTGGTGCAGTGTATGAAAGATATTGGTGCGTTACTCAAAGCTGATCGGAGCACAATATGAATGATTTTTATTGTGTGCAAGTTATTTCTACCCCATTAGGACATGATATACTTTTTTCCTTTACTAGCCTCGAGTTATCTGCTGATTGAGTGGGACAGAAAAAAATGTTTAGCCTCTATACAATGTTTTGACAATTAGTAAAATAAATGCCTGTGTATGGATTTAGTTTTATAAAGTGATTAGCAAATCCATTTAAATGTGTTAAAATAAGAAGGTACCTCACAAGGAATTATGAAGATTTATAAATAGTAGCATGTTGTGGCAGAAAATACTAGTGGCATTCTTTTGTATTACATAATATTACCCAGATTGTAGGTGCAAAGCAACTTCCTCTGTTAGGGCATGCAAAAAACCCACACTTACACACTTTACTATGAAAGTAAACCATACCTCTAATAAATGGGTTTATATGCAAATTTCCAGTAAATGCTAGAATTTGTATAATAACTATAGTTGTATTTTCATCATCATCACTATTTATATAACTCCACCAATTATCTAGCACTGTACAGATTATATTGGACTTTCAGTCCCTGCCCCATTGGAGCTTACAGTCTAAATTCCATGTATGCTTTAGATCAGGTCTGACCAACCTGTGGCTCTTCAAGTGTTTAACTACAAGGCCCAGTATGCTTTGCCAGTAGCCAGAGAGTCACAGGTTGTCCAGGCCTGCTTTAGATATTCCACTGTTTGAGTGAGCAGAATAGAATCATGGTACTCTGGGTTTTTTTTTTTCCCTGTCCGTGCTCCTTTTTGCTTATATAATTCAAATATATTTTAGTGATCTATTCTGATAAGCTACCAAAGGAAAGTTTTGTATAACCTGATAAAGTTTACTTTGTTTGAATTAGTGGTTCAAAATTGTGCTGCTACACTTGTTAAGACTTAGCTAGGGTATGCTCTGCGAAGGACACTGGCCCCTAATTGAGGCCTGTCACAGGGATTGATCCACCTGGTACACTGTGAAATCATACTGAACTCTGGCAGCCATGTAGAGCTCACTGAAGAAAAAGCCAGTGTCATTAACAGTGGCAACATAGTGCTCCCTGCGAGCTGATACTCAGCAGGTTAAATATTGCTGTATGCCACTCTGTATTCTATACACAGGATTTTCTGCTTGATGATTTTGTGTATGCTAGATATTAAGCTTTATTTTGTTCTGTCTGTTCATACGCAAATCTGCCTCCATATACTTGTTGTCACAAACTCTTCGTTTCATGCAGCCGTGAGAATGATAGGGAACCAAAGGACTAAGTAATACAGAATTTCCAGTGTAACAGTGATTGCATACATATGGAAATTGGACCATCCACAAAGGCATAAAAAATTGTCGATCATGAAGTTCTTAAATTGTCCTGTGATAAAATGTACTTTAACAAAATGGACACAGATGTTTTTTTGCACTGTGAAATAGCTGACAGCACAAAGATTCCTCTTTTTAAATTCAGGATTTTCTTAAAGAGCTTTAGTTGCTGAAGCTTCATGCTTTTTATATTTACTTTACTTTCTTTTCTTCGTTTCTCTTGCCTACTGACTCTCAGAAATTCCTCTTTTGCTTATCGCACCTGCACAATGTTTAGAAGTGTCATCACTTAAAGTATTAAATCCTGTAGCAAGTTCCCCATTTCTTTGCTGGTAGATTCATGGAAAATTATATCCTCTCTTTGGTAAGCCACAAATGCAGCAATACAATAAGATTAGATAACATTACTCCAAGGACTTGTGACAGCTGAAAATAGGACTTGCTCTGTTTCTCCTTAAGTGGTTTATATCTGTCTAATGCTTTTGTGTTGGAATGTGCTGACTTGTATTGTTTCAACTGCTTTCTTTTTTTTCCTACACTGTGGCTATATCTTTTGTTCATGTTTATCTTCTTGTCTGTAAAACACTTTGAGATTTTTTATTTTATTTTTAACGTTTGAAAACCACAAGCAAAAATGTTTGTTTTTATGTGGTAAGTCTATACAATATAGTAGCGCATTATCTCTCTTTGACGCCTTAGTATCCAGGTAGAATACTTCCTTTTGCGAAGTGTAGTAGTTGTGCTGAATATTCCTGATGAAGCTAAGAGGCATGAATTCTGTTCATATGCAGGTGAAGAATCATTTGACAGCTCCCTTCCTTCACAACCCCCACCACCCCCAGCACGTGCCTGCGTCACAGAGCATGTAAAACAGACTACGTCAGGAAGCAGACCGAATTCAGGGGTGGACTTGTTTCTTCCTCCTACGGGTAAGATTGGTAGTATAAATGAGAAGGAAATCACAGCACAGATTAAATGGAAAACTATTACCGCCATTTCCATTAGATGTATTTTATTGATTCCTTTCCAGAGTGTTTGATACCGTCATGCATTAAATTGCAAAACATTAAGGTTTGCATTAAATCTCCCTCCACTTACAGGCACTTGCCACAAACAGGCACATTAAAGGTGCCCCTTCTCTGCATTTGTGAATTCCTGCTGGCCATTTAGTAGGAAATTGATTTGTCTGCGGGTCACAAACAACACAATCAACCATTGAAGTGGCACAAATTAAAATCTGTAATATTAAGGGTTCATAAAATACAGAATTAGAAAATGTTTAAAGTGGTTTATTTGAAGCCCCGCAGGGAAATAAAGGGTTAATCGTGCACGCCCTTATGAGCTTGAACAAGAACCTTGCTGTAAATAACCACAATCTGTTGCTAGAGTATTCGGTAACTCCTGTAGAAGGAGACATAGCTCAAAGCTATATTTTATGTACATGTCATAATTCATTCTTTATAAGGTGTTCAGATCTAGTAGATGAATCTATATGACTTTAAAATACCCAGTGTGTTTTAGCTGTTGTACGCCTTCTGCTTCTTTATGTTTGTAGTTTTCCTTCAGAAGACAATGACATACTGCGGTGTGATGTCTTCCTTTGTAAAGTTTTGAAAGGGTTAAAATGTTACCTGAAGGATTCTTGTAATATCATTAGAGGTATTTTGATGTTTGACAGAATAAACATGCTTGTGTGCCCCTGGCATGAATATATTCTAATAAGAAAGTAATTTCCTTGGAGATAATAGCCATCAGATTACTTCACTCTGAGGCTATGATTCGTTTTAATGCTGCATATTACAAAACTTGAGGATATTTGTGAAAATCTATCCCAGTATAGTGTTGTTAAATTCCTTTTATACTATCAGAGGCACTGGGTTCAGGGCTTCCAAACCAGTGGTTCACTAACTTGTACAAGTTTTTTCCCTTTTATGTAAAAAGCCGGTGCCTTATTGTTCCTAAAATTTAAAGGGCAATATATTGAAAATAAAAAGCTTTTATTATGGTCTGATAGAGATTGATACTATTTTTCTGAGTTATTATACAAATCAACAGTAGATAGGGAGACACAACAGCTCACACACATAACAAATATAATACATTAAGGTACAGACAGTCATGGCTGTGTTCTTAGGCAAAATTGTGAGTGAGCCGTGGCTGAGAGGCAACCCCACACATGAATGGTCTCAGGATACCTTACTGTTGGCATGATACAGGACGATTAGTAGCGCTCACCTTTCCTTCTCCGGAGTATCGCTTTTCCAGATGCCCCAAACAATCTGAAAGGGGATTCATCAGAAGAAATGACTTTACCCCAGTCCTCAGCAGTCCAATCTCTATACCTTTTGCAGAATATCAGTCTGTCTCTGATAGTTTTCCTGGAGAGAAGTGGCTTCTTTGCTGGCCTTCTTGACACCAGGCCATCCTCCAAAAGTGTTCACCTCACTGTGCGTACAGATGCACTCACAGCTGCCTGCTGCCATTCCTGAGTAAGCTCTGCGCTGGTGGGAGTGGGATCACTCACAATTTTGCCTAAGAACGCAGCCATGAATAAAGAATGGTACCAAAATATCCTCCAAGAGCAACTTCTCCCAACTATCCAAGAACCAGTTTGGTGACGAGCAATGCTTTTTCCTGCATGATAGACCACCTTGCCATTAGGCAAAAGGGATAACTAAGCGGCTTGGGGATAAAAACATTGAAATTTTGGGTCCATGGTCAGGAAACTCCCCAGACCTTAATCCTATTGAGAACTTGTGGTCAATCCTGAAGAGGTGGGTGGACAAACAAAACCCCACAAATTCTGACAAACTCCAAGCATTGATTAGGCAAGAATAGGCGGCCATCAGTCAGTATGTGGCCCAGGAGTTGATTGACAGCATGTCGGGGCGAATTGCAGAAGTTTTCAAAAAGGGTCAACACTGCAAATATTGACTCTTTGCATAAACGTAATGTATTTGTCAATAAAAGCCGTTAACACTTATGAAATACTTGTATTTTTACTTCAGAATACCATAGCAACATCTGACAAAAAGGTCAAAAAACAATGAAGCAGCAAACTTTGTGAAAACCAATACTTGCATCATTCTCAAAACTTTTGCCCATGACTGTATAAAGTATAAATAAGCAATGGAGCATAAATGTACAAAATAAAGATAATCTAGAATTACAAATTAAATATACAAATGTGTAAATAGTAGTATTGAAGTCCAGTTAGTAACCAACACATGGAGTCAGACTTTTGTAATATATTTATTATTGATTTATTTATTATGGTGGGGGGGGATATATATTCATTGGGTCATGTGACTGCTATATGTCATGAAATTAATAAGGTAACCACAAACTGTAAATCATGAATCACTCCTTGTATATTCTGACAAGTAACTATAGTCATTTTTTCCTATTTTTTTTTTAGAAAAAAAGGAGGGAATTGCACCTTTCAATCTAGCCCCAGTTAATTAATTTGGGAATTGCTTGGGACTGGGACAAATGGGAGCTGAATAATTAGTTCTGGTTGGAATAAAACCTGAATCCTATGTTCTCTAGTTGTGTGTGAAAATGCTGGTCTTGTAATGGCTGGGAGGGTTTGTGGACTTTTTCCTTAATGAAGAATCCAGCACCAAAAGTTGTTTTTGTACTTTAGTTTGTTGTTGTACAAATTTGGAATTGTCAACATTTTGCAATGCTGTCATACGTCGTTTAGCACATAAGATTCCCCCTGCCGACAATGAATTGTAATTGTTGCCCTTCTTGTGTGTTAAGTTTTTTTTTTTATGCAATCATTTACTAATTTACCACTACAAATTCATTTGTATGTTGTAGACCATTGTTTAGAAGCCCCTTTACCACCAACTCGAAGAGCAACAAGTGATGTCAAGCTAAATCGACTTTCTCAAGAATATGATCATCTACCATCATGCTCAGGTATCTTGTGTGTTGAAAGACTGAATTAGTAGAAAGTCATTTGACTGAAATGATCATTGGGATTGGACTATGTAACCAATATTATCTTTTTTGGAATGAATGCCTTACTTGCTGGAACAGTTTGAAGTACTAGTGCTGGTCTGTTCACTATATAATGGACTTGTAGTGTTTTGCATTCTTTGTTTGGACTCTGCACAGTGAATTATTTGTTTTGTGAGGACTGAATGCTTCCTCTCTCTGGACACTAATATGTATACATATATGTTATACCTCAGATCCCATTTGTAATGCTGATCCTGTGGCTTTTCTTGAGTGCTGAACGATAGGATTTTTTTCCAATATGGTCACATGCAATTTTACACTTAATAGCTTTCACAGTCTCTTTGGTACCCAAACCCTTCTCAAGTTTCTTTCCCTGCAGCACTTCTTTCAGCATTAAACAGTACACTAACTGACCTTACCTTTTCTCCTGCCTCTATACTGTGGTTGAGCTTTATTGGTTGCTGTTACAAACGTCCAGTAGAAATGCTGGTTGCCTCTCTGATCTCCAATAACTCATCAACAAAAGTTAATTGAACTGCTATTGGTGGCCAGTTACAGACACCTTTATTACTTTTGCAGGACTTGGCTGCAACAATCTTTCAGTTCAGGTTTTTTCGTATGTGTCTGTCTTGACCGTTTTGGTGCCTCAAGCAACACTATCTGTGAGCACACTTGAGTTGCAGTATGGAAATCATTGCTGACTATGCATTGTTTAAAGATTATCTCACATATTAAATATTTTAACACCCATCTTTTGTTGTATTATGTGATTTCCTGTGGTGTGCTTTTTTTTTTTTTTTTTTTTTTGCAGTATATATGCTTTGTTCCCATTTATTTTCTGTGATGCTTGTGTGAGTTTATTTTGTAGAGACTAAAAATGCTTCTGTTTACACCACTCTTAAATTTCCCTTAGATACATGTATTGGATTGTGAACTACAGAAATTGTGTTGGGCTATAATGCACTGGTGTGATGTGCAAAGTGCTGTGTGCATGGGAATGTTGCTGTACTAAATGATCGGCGCACATGCATCTTGAAATAACAAATAAATTAAGGATTTTGTTTCCCCTTTTAAATGGAAGTTTTTGAAGATGATTTGTTTTTCTTTACTCCCCCCCCCCCCCTCTCCCTCTCCCTCTCCCTCCCCCTCCCAAGCTTTGAAATGCACTGTAATTTCTTTCCTAACAGATAAGCAACACAAGCATTTAAATATTAGATATCTGACATACCAAAGCAGGCTTGTGATGAGATCAATACACATCATGGAAAAATGATAATGCACTGGTTGCTTTGGAAACATTACATTTAAATAACTTAAGACGACTTTCTGTAATCTTTAGATCTCCCTGTGTGCACATTGTTGGCTTCAGCTATTTAATCTGTTACTCTGTATATGAGTGTCTTGTCATTGTATGAATGTAACATTGCAAACCGCTTTACTAATACTGTAGTATAAATCTACCTATAGATGAAGTACATAGACTAAGATACTCTAAATGTACCACTCTTTCTTTTTTTTTTTTTTTTTGCCCTTCACCTGACATTACTTCCTCTTACTTTTCAGACACTATTTTTTGTAATACCATATCTAGCATATTTCCATGACCCATTGTCATACGTAATTTAAAAATGCAATGTAAATGGGTACATACACCTACACAGTGGTCAAAGTGGGCTTGAATACGTTGAAATGCCATCCACTTCTCCTACTGCCTTCATTGTAAAACTATCAAAATCCATTGACTTACATTTTCCATGCTGGCATTTCTAAATTTACACTTCGACCACTGTGTGTGTATTATAGTCTGTCAGTATAGGACAAATGTATTTAAAGCATTACCCTGACATTTTCCTTTGTTAAGATGACTTTTCTTCTACTGAACTATGTTGATTTAAAATGAGATTGAGATTTTATTTTTATGTTCTTCATTTCCCTAACCATAGATTTGCTAATAGGTGCATGTTTGTTGTCACTTTTTTGTCTTAAGTTATTTGCTTCTTTGTCCTTGTATAGATTGTCCACAAGCACCTGCCAGACCGCCCAAACCACTTCCCCGCAGAACTGCACCTGAGATACATCATAGGAGACCATACAGTGCTGATTGTTCGGCAGAGAATGTAGATGCAAAAATAGCTAAATTAATGGGTGAGGGATTCTCC
Source organism: Mixophyes fleayi (assembly GCF_038048845.1). Lineage (NCBI taxonomy): Eukaryota > Metazoa > Chordata > Amphibia > Anura > Limnodynastidae > Mixophyes > Mixophyes fleayi. Next base: position 164,348,528 of record NC_134403.1, on the reverse strand, counting down.
TTTGAAGAAGTTAAAAGGGCTTTGGAAATCGCCCAGAATAATGTAGATGTGGCTCGCAGCATACTGAGAGAATTTGCGTGCTGCCCTCCGCCAATCTGCCCACGTCTAAACCTATAACAAAATGACATATCTTTAAGACTACACTCCAGGAGCAAAGAGGAAGAATGAATTTGATTGATCACCTTCGTTCTAAAACAATCATTTCGTTTTGTTAACACCCTTGGCTATGCTTACAGGCCAGAAACCCAGCTTTACTCCGTTATACGTCAAATTCTAAAGTTGGGGAAAAAAATTTGTAATTGTTCGCTTGGAAAACCTGACCTATATAAACATTTTTCCCTCTCTGAGATAAGCCTGTGAAATAGTTTATTTTTACTGGTTTTAAAGCTGGTAAGATTGTTATTTGTATTATTTTTATAGTTTGCTTTTTGTTATATTTTTAAATATTGAATGGTTGTGTTTGTAGAAGAGTAGCAGCACTTTCTGACCTCATTGCATTCTGGAAAATGCTTTTCTTTCAATTTTTTTCCTTCAAAATGTTAATTTATCCAAAAAATACTGCAAAAAAAAAAAGAAGTGGCCTTTACTACTGACTTACTGATAATTATTTTGTATTGGGGAAATTTATTTGAATGTATAATGAATGCAAATAATTTGTTGGACAGTTGCCTTTACAGAAGTATTTTGATACTATTGTTTAGCAAAGCTATACTTGGTGTATAGTAACTCTTAATCTTCTATGATCTTAGAAGGAAATGCATAAAAGCAAAGGCTTACAATGAAAAGCTGTATCATCCTCCTGTACTATGGGGATAAAATAAGCATAAATGTACAAAACAATTTAAATTGCTTAATGTATTCTCTACAGAGGTGCTGTACGATACATTAGGTAAACAAATCTGTTACAAATCTGTAAATCTTTTTGGAATTAAAATGCGACTTGCGTGTTTACAGTTTTTCTAATAGCAAAAGGGGTATGTTTGAAAAGCAAATGAATAGATGGGTTTTGTGGCCTCGCTACTGTCAGAAATGAACGTTGGGTAAACCATACCATGGCAAAAAGGTATTGGCTGCAACTTACTGATTACTGTCTTTCAAATGGTACGGTCTTGCCATTTCACACATCTCTTTTTAAGCAATGTACTTGTTTTATATGGAATCATTCTTTCCTATATTTTGTTATGCTGCTTCTGTAAACCTGTATTGAGAGTTTAAATATTTGTTTCCATTGCTAGTGTTCGAAGAAATGTTTTATAAGCCATACTACTTGAACAGGTCAAATTGATTGCAATAAAGCACCAATGTTAAGTCCACCTGCAAATGCTGGCCAATTCATTTGAGACCATTGACTCTTGGAAGTTTTAGTATATTGCTTCAAAATTAAAATTGAAAGCTTAGCAGTCAGCGTTATAATAATAAAATGATCCTACTTGTGTCTGTTTTTTATTTTATTTGAAATAGTAAATTATTTACAGAATGTAAACTAAAGGGCAGATCAGCTTCCATGCAGCAAACCAGCCTTCTCTTCATATGTATATTAATAAATATTATGTTGATTTTTAAGTCTGCTTTTATTTGTACCAAATGAATGGAAGTAATTTTACTGCAAATACAACATTAAAAAGAAGTTAGTTTAAAGTCTCTGTCAGGCCTCTCTCTCCCTATGAGCAATACTCTCTCTGCAATTCCTCTTCTAGGGGCCTCATCTCTTCTCTGTACCACTCCATGCATACATCAAAAACCTGCACATACCTACCCATGTCGGGGATGTGGACTTTGGTGGGGCTCTGGACGAGGAAAACTGCTTAGACGTATGGGATGGCAGCTCTAAATGTTCTATTAATGTTAGGGTTAAAATTAAAATTGTTACAAGCTTCTTTACCGTTGGTACTTGGTCCCGACCAGGCTCCATAAAATCTTCCCTAGCTCTTCTCCCCTTTCCTGGAGAGGTTGTCAGGCACAAGGTACATTGTTACATATCTGGTGGACCTGTCTGGTCTTGCAGAGATTCTGGTCGGAGATTCATACTTTAGCCCAGTGGTTCCCAAACTGTGCCCCTAGGCTCCCTGGGGTGCCTTGGAGATCTCACAGAGGTGCCTTGGCCAGGACCAGTGGTAAGCAAGGCTGGGGACTAATTGATAACTATTTTGGCTTAGGGGTGCCTTGAAAAAAAATTTGGAGACCCTAAGGGTGCCTTGAACTGAAAAAGTTTGGAATCCACTGCTTTAGCAAACACTCTCACACCTTCCTTTTCTGCCGCACAATGCTCTACTACTTCTCCTGTTCCCAGACTTTTCAAAACATCTTAATAAGCTTGACCGACACGTTTGTATTGCAGCCACTTTTCTAATGGCTAGCTCTCGGAGAGTCCAAAATCCTCCTTCTATGCAAGCGCTTAGAACAAAGATTTGGTTAATCTGCAAAATGAAACTTATGACTAGCGTCCTAAGGAATTCTACTGTCTTTCCTGAAAACTTGGTTTCCCTGAACACAATTTAACAGCGTGTTTTCCCTTCATTCTTCGCTTTGACCTGATTGAAATTAACTGCCCTGTGTTGTTATTTTACTGCTAGTTCCTTGTCGCCTGAGGGATACCCTTCCCCCACTGTCTTCTATTCTTCTCTTCTTTCCTCTCCTCTTTCCTTAGCTTTAAAAATTAAACTTGCTAGACTGTATTTATTTTAGTTTTTTTCTACTAACTGAGCTGCACTTGTTGCTTTTTACTGTAGCAAGCAGTCCTGTTGTTTTTTTGTCACTTCTCTGTTTATGCTTGAAGTTCTCAAAAAAATGTTTATTAAAAATAGTTAAAGGTGTTACCATTTTCCAGCATAGATTCTGTGACCATATGATTCCTTATATAGCGAAGAAGTGTAGAACTTAATTTTTATTCATCTTTGTATTTGTGTGTTGTAGATATCAGAGAATACATATTTAATCAGGTTACTGGTACTTTTTCCTTGCTTAGCAAAAAAGGTGTTCTTGTGCCTGCTTGCAAATCGGAGCTTTTCTACAGAAAGGCTGATTTTATTCATTTTTTTCTTTACCCCATAATCCCTTTGTATAACCTGACTGGTGGGGGCCAGTGTATAATTTCTTTGTGTGAGTTGCAAGTAATGGAAGTAGTACAAATGTTTGCTGGCTCGACCACACTGAGAAAACAGTTACATGATCGTAAGTATTTATACCGGGGAGAGAGACGTTCCACTAAAATGTCCTTGGAATGCCAGTATTTGAACAACCCTTTTTGAGAATAAAAATGCCAAAGTTATGTCTTAAAAGGATAATAAAAATGACCAAGGAATTGGTCAATTGACAACCTTAAAACCTTTGTCATCTTTGAGTATACTGCGCACATTTGCAATTTAAATACAGTACTTTGTTACTGTAGTACTAGTCATACAATAAAGGTTTCACATTAAACATATGGATAGAAGTATAAACACATAGGTGTTCTGAATCTGCAACAAACAACAAAGTATCTGTACATATATAATCAATTCATTTTTCTCTGAATAATACAAAGATGTGTACTATTTGTTGTGTGTACACTGTTTTGTTTTTTTATTCATCATCTATCTATGTAGTGCCACTAATTCCGCAGCGCTGTACAGAGAACACATTCACATCAGTCCCTACTACCTCATTGGAGCTTACCATGTATCTGACTGCCTCTCAGCCATCACCTCCTGGATGTCCTCGCGCTTTCTCAAAATTAACATCTCTAAAACTGAACTCATTGTCTTTCCCCCGCCTCGACTCCCTTCCCACCATGACCTCTCTATCGTTGCTAACAACTCCACCATCTCCTCTGTCGGCCAACTCCGCTGCCTTGGGGTCACTCTTGACTCCTCTCTCTCTTTTGCCCCCCACATTCAATCCCTCGCCCAAGCCTGTCGCTTCCAACTCCGCAACATTGCCCGCATCCATCCCTTCCTCTCTCAGGAAGCCACCAAAACTATCATACACGCACTCATCATCTCCCGCCTTGATTACTGCAACATCCTCCTTACTGGCCTCCCCCACTCCCACCTCGCACCCCTCCGCTCTATACTCAATGCGGCTGCAAGACTCCTCTTCCTTTCACGCTGCTCCTCCTCTGCCTCCCCTCTCTGCCTTGCCTTACACTGGCTCCCCTTCCCCTACAGAATCCTTTTCAAACTCCTTACCACCACTTACAAGGCTCTCTCTCAGTCTACGGCCCCTTACATCTCTAACCTCATCTCCATTCACACTCCTGCCCGCTCCCTACGCTCAGCTAATGACCGCCGCCTCTCCTCCACTCTTAGCACCACTTCCCACTCCAGAATCCAAGACTTCTCCCGTGCCACCCCCCTCCACTGGAACGACCTCCCTCGCTCCATCCGTCTCTCTCCTAATCTGTGCTCCTTCAAACGAGCACTCAAAACTCACCTGTTCCTTAAAGCCTACCAACCTTCTACCTAACCCCGCATCTCCTCCAAACGTTCTACCCTCTCTCCTCCCAGTCCCTCTCCCCACACTTCCTCCAATTGTGTCTGTTTCGTTCACCCATCCTTAGGATGTAAGCTCGAATGAGCAGGGCCTTCTTCCCTCGTCTCCACATCTGTTCTTCTACTCCGCCTCTACTGCATTAACCTAACTGGAGTTTCTGAAGCATTGGTATTTTTGTTTATTGTTCAGTACTGTTATACCCTGTATAGTCTACTGTTTGCTTTGTGTACGGCGCTGCGGAAATCTTGTGGCGCCTAACAAATAAATGATGATGATAATAATAATAATAATAATAATACAATTTAAATCCCCTAACTTACACACACAAACCAAGAAATACTAAGGGCAAATTAATAGCAGCCAATTAACCTACCAGTATGTTTTTTGGAGTGTGGGAGGAAACCAGAGCACCCAGAGGAAACCCACGCAAACATGGGAGAACATACAAACTCCACACAGATAAGACTATGGTTGGGAATTGAACTCATGACCCCAGTGATGTGAAGCAGAAGTGCTAACCACTAAGCCACCATTCAGCCTGTATTGCTACCTAGCGAACCATTACTATGTTTCTGTGTTTTTTGTTCCACCGTTTCGGTCTGTTCTACTAATGTGCGATAGTGATTTTGGCTTACAGCAAAATTTTCAACGTTCATTTAGTGGTCAACTGGCTTTACGACTGACCTTACAATCCTTATATGTACATATACCACAATCCTATAGTGTGTGCTGTGGTAGTTACTAAATTAACCTTGCTTGAGATCCTATTTTTCCCCAATATATTTTAATGCATTTATTACCTGTAACTATGTCACCATGTGGTAGTTTATTTTTCTGCTTTTCTCCATTTGCCCCTGTTTTATTAACCTGGATTCATTTGTATGAAACCTTCATATAAAAGCCTTTATATATTTTTTTCCTTTTGATTGCAGCTTATAGCCCAAAACTGTGAGATTATTTCTATTGTGAGTTTCAGTAGCAGTGTTCAATATGTTATTGCTCGTAATATAGTCACTAAGATTTTTCTACAGCAAAATTCCTAGAACCAAATGCGTTTTTACATTCTTTTTACATTTTGTAGCTGTAAATAGATTGCTGTGAAATATTGTCATTCACCCAAGTTAACAATGATGCACTCAATACATTTGAGGTCATTTATGAAGCACTACAAAATACAGGCACTTTGCAAACATACACAGGATCAGGGGCTGTTTTTGTTTGCTGCTATGCATGCCACATAGGTTTTTAAGCAAGCACTGTTGCACACAGTATGTGAACAATTCATACTATACTCCTCCGAGCAAGCGTACATTTACAGTGACTAGCAAATGAAAGCCCCAATTGTCCTGCATAATATATAGCTCCTAAATGTCCATAATACAATATAGCTCATTGGTCCAATATACCATACAGCCCCAAAATGTCCACTTTATAATGCATCCTCAAGTGTCAAACGCATAATGTAGCCCACTGTTAACATATTACACAGCACTTTGGGGCCACATTTACTAACCCTAAGGGGATCCCTTCACCTCTCACCTTCCCGGTGCTGCCACTGATTACCAGCAGGGTTTCAGCCAGCTATGCCAGAGGCAGTAGTACTTGGGCCAGGGTATTTAAAACAGCAGAGCCCCTATTATGTAACATGGTTATCATTTTAGACAAATACACAGGCAATAAATAAGTAGGCCTTCCTCCATTCCCAACAATAATAATATTCACATTTAATAAGTAGACCTATTTCCCTCCAACCTGCCCCAACATTAAATTGACAGTATACCCATTTACTCAAAACCTATTTTCCTCCCTCCAAACAGTTTCAGCAATAAATTAATTAGCAGTAACATTTAATAAATATAGCTATTTTCTACAACCATCCCCAGCATTAAATAGTTCATATTCACATTTAATAAATATCCCTCCTCCCCAAAATCAGCCCCATGTTCAATTAATAGCCCCAAACCACCCCAGCATTAAATTAAAGGTTCCGTAACCTCACCTTAAATAATTAGCTCCCACCTACACTCCACTGTTAAATAGCCTACCTCCCACACTATGTTAAAATCCTCCCTTCCCTCACACACTATATTAAAATACTGCGCGCACGCACGCTATATTAACATGGCCACACACACCTTGTTACATCCGCACGAGCACAGTACTTCACAATCCAACTATCCACATGCCCACCCGAGCAGCAGCACCTCTCTACGTGCTGCTCGGCGGACGGAGCCTCAGTGACGTGCGGCCTATGCAAGTAATAACATGGGATGTGCACTACATGACAGGTGCCGTCCCATGTGATTACTTCCTTCGGCCGCACGTCACCGAGTCTCCGTTTGCTTAGCAGTGCGCAGGGAGGTTGCTCCTGCTCGGGCGGGCATGCAGACCGGCCCATCTAGCCATCGGCCCTTCTGAAGTGCCAGGTGGCCTGTCCAGCTCTGCTGCATATTCAGAATGAACGTTTTGAGAGTATGTGTCCAGCAGGTCACAATAGTATGTATAAAACAAAAAAAAAAAGGAAAGGTCCAAAGGTGTCCAAATTGGACATAGTAAAATTGTCAATATGTGGGAAAAAAAGGCAACTTTCTGATGAAGAATCCAAAAAGTCTGTCTTTTTCAAGATTAACCATTTAAATTCCTCAAGATAATTAGCTTGCTATCCTGGTGAATATAAAAATGTCTTTGAGTGACTGTCTTACTTTTAATGTGCAATTGACCATATAGTTTGTGTATTTTAATTTCTTCCTACTAGTTTTAGATCTAAAATCAACTGCTCTGTCCACACATAGGGCCTAATTCATTAAGGAAAGCAAATGCCAATACGTGCCATATTTTGCGTTTATTTGCTCGACGCATGCCCAGATACAGGCTATACGCCAGTGATCACAAGTGTATGAAGTTCATCTTCAAGAGCAAATGACACTTACGACAACCTACTATTTCATGGGCGGAACAGCGAGGGTAATGAGCACACGGACGTAGTCAATCGCAGCAGCATCCCATTCAAGCTTTGGGCCATCTCTAAGGTACATGTGTTTCTGTTGTATCACTTGCACCAGCTACAGGGCAGGTGTATGTGCTGAGTGATAGTGACGACAGTCGCGTATGCCTGCTGGAACGTGTGAAAAATCACAAGCAACTTTAAAAATGCATTTTATGTACAGTTGGCATTAATAACATTCTGATAAACGAAGAAGAAAAATTTTAAAATGTTTTTTAATTAATGACTATTATTAACCGGTGACATTATTTTTTTCTGTGTTTTACTGGCACTTTATATTCCACATATCTATTGTACGTATTGTGCAGTGTATTGTGTCAGTCTCAAAACAACAAGTGCCATCTATGCACAGCTTACCTATACCCATATTTAGCAAGAGACGTTTCCTCAGATCCGCTTCTAGTTGACTACAGACATGCGTATGTCCAATTTACAGGCATTTTTTTAAAAAATGTTTGTTTTGTGGGCCTTCTTGAATCGGGCTTGTATTCCAAACATATTACATGAAATTCATTGCCAAATCGTCCCATAGATTGTAAGCTTGCGAGCAGGGCCTTCTCACCTCTTTGTCTGTTTTACCCAGTTTGTTTATTAGTTTACTACGTTTGTCCCCAATTGTAAAGCGCTACGGAATATGTTGGCGCTATATAAATAAATGATGATGATGAAATAGTCTCAACAAGTGTTTTCTGCCACAACAGTTGGTGCAATTTTGTGTTTTAGATTATTGCGGTTTTTATATAGAAATATATATCTATCCATAAAGATATTTCTCTGAATTGAGTCTCCCATAAGGACCTTCCAATTACAATAGATAATCCTTTCCAATTTCTGAAATACACTTGTAAAAAATGTTTTACATTTATTTGTACCCATGTCTCAGTATTTTTTTTATTATTAACCAACTTCTCTAAATGAGATCCATTTCAGTTTTATAGAGCGAAGTACAAATGTGTTTTTTCACTTCTCAGTAATTTTCTGGACAAGAAATGCTGCCTGTGCTTCATAGTCTTTCAGTATTGATACAGTTTTTTGACCTGTATAATTGGCCCTAGGGACCCCTGTAAAGCATAATGGTTTATGTGCATTTGATTAATGTAATGTAAAAATGTGTTCCAGTCTATATTTGTAAAATGTTTTTTTTGTGCAAAGTCTACTATTGGCAATTTCAACAAATATATCCAAATCTAAAAAGTTAGTTAGGGCTAGATTTACTAAACTGCGGGTTTGAAAAAGTGGAGATGTTGCCTATAGCAACCAATCAGATTCTAGCTGTCATTTTGTAGAAGGTACTAAATAAATGATAACTAGAATCTGGTTGCTATAGGCAACATCTCCACTTTTTCAAACCCGCAGTTTAGTAAATATACCCCCTAGTGTTCGTATTATGAGTGTGTGTAAAGTCTGAGTTGAAATGGTGGTTGTTTAAATAATTTATCTATATCTATATTGTCACTCCAAATGAATATCTGAATACCTGCTCTAAATTATTAGATCTTTGACCAAAATTGTACAAATGATGATTCTCCCAATAAACCTTTTCCAAACTAGGTTGAACTAAGCAGCCGACTAAACATTGCGACACAGATTTTTTTTTTTCTTTATAAGCACAATCTTTAAAATAAAGTTTGAATGATCATATACAACTATTATATCACATGTAACCAAATTAAATTCTTAATCCTGTATAATAATTTCGGGAAATTGTGTCGCATCCACGGCATCTTTCAAAAAATACTCTGCATTAGAAACAAATGGGTTTAGAATTTTTTTTATCTATTTGGGCAACTTTGCAGAAAGAGAATTGGTTCTGGAAATGATAGGTTTCACTGGCCTTTTATTTTTTTGGGAAAATGACGTAGGATAGGAATCCTAGAGTGTCACCAAATATGTTTGTGTGTGTGTGTATATATATATATATATATATATATGTATATGTGTGTGTGTGTGTGTGTGTGTGTGTATGTATATGTATATGTATATATATATATATATATATATATATATATATATATATATATATATATATATATATATCATCATCATTTATTTATATAGCGCCAACATATTCCGTAGCGCTTTACAATTGGGGACAAACGTAATAAACTAATAAACAAACTGGGTAAAACAGACAAAGAGGTGAGAAGGCCCTGCTCGCAAGCTTACAATCTATGGGACAATGGGAGATTGACACATGAGGTTAAGTATACATTTTGCATCTTGGCCCAGCCAGACTGCAAAGGTAAGGTGACTCATAAGCTAAATGATCCAGTCACACAACAATGTTGGTCAGGGGGTAGTTGTCTTGTGTGTAATTGTGTAACAGGCTAAAGGTAGTGAGGTTAAGAGGGTGGTTGAGGAATATTATAAGCTTGTCTGAATAGGTAGGTTTTCAGAGAACGCTTGAAATTTTGTAGACCAGAGGAGAGTCTTATTGTGCGAGGGAGAGAGTTCCATAGAGTGGGTGCAGCCCGAAAAAAGTCCTGTAACCGGGAATGGGAGGATGTAATGAGGGTGGATGAGAGATGCAGATCTTTTGCAGAACGGAGTTGCCGAGTTGGGAGATATTTTGAGACAAGAGAGGAGATGTATGTTGGTGCAGCTTTGTTGATGGCCTTGTAGGTTAGTAAAAGTATTTTATATTGGATTCGGTAGAAGACAGGCAGCCAGTGTAGAGACATACAGAGTGATTCAACAGAGGAATAGCTATTTGCAAGGAAAATCAGTCTTGCCGAAGCATGCAAAATAGATTTTAGGGGTTTGAGTCTGTTTTTGGGAAGACCAGTAAGGAGGGAATTGCAATAGTCAATGCGGGAGATGATTAGTGCATGAATTAAGGTTTTAGCAGTGTCTTGTGTGAGATATGTGCGGATTCTGGAAATGTTCTTTAGATGTATGTAACATGATTTAGATATAGAGTCAATGTGGGGAACAAAGGATAGGTGTGAGTCAAGGATTACACCTAGGCAGCGAGCTTGTGGGGTGGGATTTATGGTCATGTTATCAACAGAGATAGAAATGTCAGGTATGCTCTTGTTGGCGGGTGGGAATATTATTAACTCTGTTTTAGAAAGATTAAGTTTGAGTTGACGAGAGGACATCCAAGATGATATGGCAGAAAGACAGTCAGTTACACGGGACAACACAGATGTCGAGAGATCAGGAGAGGCTAGATAGATTTGGGTATCATCCGCATAGAGATGATACTGAAAGCCAAAGGAACTTATTAGATTTCCAAGAGAAGCGGTATAGATAGAGAACAGCAGAGGACCTAGCACCGAGCCTTGTGGTACTCCAACTGATAGGGGAAGCGGAGCAGAGGTGGCTCCAGAGAAATTAACAGTGAAAGAGCAATTAGAGAGGTAGGATGAGAACCAGGATAGAACTGTGTCTTGAAGACCTAGGGATTGCAGCGTTTGTATGAGAAGAGAGTGGTCAACGGTGTCAAATGCAGCCGAGAGATCCAGGAGAATTAGGAGAGAGTAATGGCGTTCAGTCTTAGCAGTGATCAGATTATTAACAACCTTGGTCAGCGCAGTCTCTGTGGAGTGTTGAGAAAGAAAGCCAGACTGAAGAGGATCCAACAGGTTGTTTGCAGAAAGAAAGCGTGTGAGGCGAGTGTAGGCAAGTCTCTCTAGAAGCTTGGAGGGGCAAGGGAGCTGAGAGATGGGACGGTAATTTGAGAGAGTTTGGGTCGGAGTTTTGTTTTTTTAGAATAGGAGTAATCGCTGCATGCTTGTATAGTGATGGAAAGATGCCAGTAGAGAGTGAGAGATTACAGATTTGAGTTAGAGGTGAAATGAGCACAGAAGACAGGGATCTACCAATTTGCGAGGGAATAGGATCCAGAGGACAGGAGGTAGAGTAGGAAGATAAGAAGAGCGTATAAATTTCCTCTTCATTTGTGGGGTCAAATGAAGAGAGGGTGTCAGAGGGTAGTGGGAAGGAATTGAGCTGATGGCTTGTTGAGGAAGAGGATATCATTTCTAGTCTGATCTTGTCAATCTTGTCCTTGAAGTAGTAAGCAAGATCCTGAGCACTGATAGTAGATGGAGGGTTCGGGGTGGGAGGATTGAGAAGATGATTAAATGTATTGAAAAGGCGTTTGGGGTTAGAAGCCTGAGCATAGATAAGAGATTGAAAGTATGTTTGTTTTGCAGTGTCCAGAGCATTTCGATAGGAGTGGTAGACAGAAGTATATGTGAAGAAGTCATTAGAGCTTCGAGATTTACGCCAGTGACGTTCTGCTTTACAGTTTTTGAAGATTTCGTGTTGCTTTGGTGTGCCACGGTTGACATCGAAGTCGACGTGTAGTATGTAGTGTCGCTGGAGCGACTTGATCAAGGGCAGTTGCTAGGGTTAGGTGAAAATGAGGTACTGCCATCTCAGGGGATGAGAATGTAGAGATAGGGGAGAGAAGGTGTTGGAGAGAGGTGGAAAATTGTTGAAGATTAATAGAATTAAGATTTCTGCGAGTATGAAGAGGCTTGGTTGAGTTAGACAGTAGAGAGGTTAGAGCAGTGGGGGTGAGAGTGTAGCTGATAAGGTGATGATCCGAGAGGGGGAAGGGTGTATTAATAAAATTAGAAACTGAGCATAGTCTAGAGAAAACAAGATCAAGGCAGTGGCCATCCTTATGAGTAGATGATTCAATCCACTGGGAGAGGTCAAGTGAGGATGTTAGGGAGAGTAGTTTGGATGCAGCTTTGGAAGGTGGGTTATCAATGGGGATGTTGAAGTCACCCATGATGATGGTGGGGATGTCTGAAGATAAGAAGTGAGGGAGCCATGCAGAGAAATCCTCAATAAATTGTTGGTGTGCTCCAGGGGGACGATAGATCACTGCAATCATGTATATCATGTATACGTGTGTGTGTGTGTGTGTGTGTGTGTGTGTATATATATATATATATATATATATATATAATGTGTTTATGTTTAAATTCCTGTTCAGTGATAATAGCAGAATTGACAGCCTTCCGCACATTTTTAGGTTCTCACTCAGTAACCGTAAACCTTCTGTACATGACTGCTGCTCCAGGTTCTCAGCCACTTAACATGATCTGCATATTATTATGTAAAGCCTGCATATGTTTAGCATATTAAGCTGTTTATTTTTTTATGTGCCACACCCAAACTGATGTCTATAGCATTTATTTTATGTGAAAAAAATGTATAGTTAGCGTTCTAATAAACCTATTAAAATCAATAAATCAATGAGTAGAAGTTTTTGGATAAACTTCAGCTCCCTCCGACAGTAAAAAATGACTAGTTTGCTTCTCCTAGTGCAAGAACTCACTTAAACAGAAGCAACCATATCAAGATTTCTATAACACTATTCAATAAAATTATGGGCTGGTAGTATTTCCTACAACGCTAGCTTTATCTCTGCCAATATTGAGTGCCTGTGTTGTGGTGTCCCCTTCTCTATGGAGTCTGAGGCGCCCCAAAGATATAGTATGTGTGTGTGTGTGTGTGTGTGTGTGTGTGTGTATTTATATAATATGTATATAAGACAGCCCTATGCCCACAGTATTCTGTAGAGCTCCGCATACCCATTATACAGAACAACTCCACATACCACCATTATGTAACATAACTCCATTTGCCCCCAGTATTCAGTAGAGCTTTTATGACCCAACTTATAACTGAACTCGGGGTGCTTGCCAAAGTAACCTGAATGCAAACAACCAGAGCAATAGTAGTAGGTGAGGGATTGCTGGGTCCTTGTGGAAATTTCCAAAATCCATAAAAACATATAAAACATACTCCTAACATCTACCTTGTCTCCACTGACCACTTTCTTTTCCAGAACATTCTGTGACTGTCCCTTCTTTCATCGGGGTTGGGCTGTGCATTCTCCTCCATTGCAGTCTCTATTGTGCTCCTGTCTGTTTCTTCTTACTTCCCCTGTGTCATGTCTGTCCCCTAATATGTTTCCTTTGCACCCACTTAAAAATTTCCAGGGTTTAGAGCCCTGAAGAGTTTAGTTATCGGTGCTAACAGGGGGGAGTTACTCTGGAACTAGAGAGGCTCCAGACCATGAGACTTCCAAAGTTCTGACATTTGGGAAGTGCCCCATCTTTGTTGATTCTGCTAGCAGACAGTGAGAGTCAGTGGAGTGATCCACTTGAGTAGCAAACAGATGCAAGGAAATGGCACTGTATGTAAATTAAGATAAATGAATGGTGTGTTAAGGAGGCAGCTGCCCGGGGCCCTCAGAGCCAAGTGCACTGATATGGATGTGTCTGCCTAAAATAAATCATGGGGCATGCGTTTCATCTACTCTTGGGAAATACATCTGGCCAGTGAAGTGCAGAGAGACAGAAACAATAGCCATAAGTGCACTGTCCAAACGTGTACACCTCCTGCCTCTTAGTACCACCCCTTTCATTAATAAACTTTTTTTCACCTAACATACTGCCAGGTTAATTAATCACGAACTACAGAGAATATCAGTGTTGCATTTAGTACTTGTGGCAATCGTTTGTGTAAGAGTTTATTTCCTTGCTGGAAGTGTTCCTAGGCATGTGTTTCTCTGCTGTAGTGCAACATGGTCAAATTAAAAAGTACAGGACGAGACCTATTAGCTGGGGCAAAACTGAAGTCCTGACGGAGTTAAAATGGTTTTAGTTTTTTACAAGAATCTCACTCTGCAAGAAAAAAATCTCATTTCTACACTACTTTGCAAAACAACAAACACAGGTGCATCTACTCCATACTTTACTAAGAACACCTTTACAACACCTATCTGTGCCTGGGCGAACCTCTGCAGCTCTACAAGTCGCAATATAGCTCTTGTAAACCCATGTGCCTCAGGGAATACCAAGGTCCAAAGCTGCTTCTGTAAGTCTATATTAGTAAATTAGGCCTACTGGAACATTGCTCTCTCACACTAAAATACTGTACACTTGTCTCATTTGTTTATTAAGTAACTACTTCAGTGGTAAGTGCAAATTCAGTGTGATTCAAGTTCTGCAAATTTAAGAATTATGACACGAGCAAGACCAGAGTAGTAACCTTTGTTCGAGGATTACATTATTAGAGAACTTTTGATCAAATGTTATTACATGCAAATAATCTAGCAACATTACCTTTCAAGTAAATATCTCTTCTGTGACCTTCCTAATAGCATGGTAGAAAACACAGATCGCTCACCAATATACTCCTCCACCCATTGTGTAGCCATAAGTAAGTAAAAAACACATTTAATTGGTAGAAAGGTGGAAAAAAAATTCTGTTATGTCTCCAAAATGCCAATTGGATTTGACCCTGGAGTAACATTACACTCCCACAGTCATCATTGTGCTCTGAAAGCACAAAATCTTTATAATTTATTCTTTTTTTTGTCTGTTTTAGAACTGTTGCATTTTAAATCATTTAGTTTGGTATAAGTGGTAGTATAAAGAAGAATTAGTGTGAATAGTACATTTAGCTTGTACTTCTATAAGAACATGAAAGATAAGCTGAACTTGAATCGCATATAATGACAGTATGATAATGAATTCTAAAATTATAAGGGCTTTAATATGAAAAAAAAGTATTGTGTGGGAGAGTAATTTACTGTAGCAATGTGTGAGCACAGTGTACATTAGATGTCTGGGGAAGATGCTTCATTTTTATGTCAGTCTTTTATGCCATTCATGTCTATTGCTGAGATGCAAGTTGTATAGTCTTAAAACTTATGGGGAGATGTACTACACTTTCCGGCAGATTGATGTGCATTTAGAACCGCCATCCCGATTTATAGCTATGGGAGGGAGTATGTAGTACGTGTTCACAAAGCAGTAAACACCAACAGTGTTTACAGCGACATAAATAGTCTGAATGTAAAGACAGCGACATGTTAAAAATACAGACTTGTGTATACACAGACTCAACACAGTTCCCATGTGAGGAGAGCCCGACACTTTAAAATGACATCACTTTGAACCGCGACTTCCATATTTAAAGAGACAATGCAACGGACCCGGCATACGATCATGTAATGTAAGTACCCTAACCCTAATTCTTGTACGGTAAAGTTCATACTTGGATTACATGATCGTACGCCGGGTCCGTGGCATTGCCACTTTAAATATTCAAGTAGCGGTTTAAAGAGAGAACGCAAACCACATGGTATTTGAGCTATCATCCCTTCAGAAAATGAAAAATAATTTTAGACAAGCCCTGTTATTTCATCAGAGGGTCTGCTCCTCTAGGGGTGCCCACATAAACTATAGGGTCCCTGCTTCGCGAGATGATGGGTCCAATGTCTAATAGCACTGGGAGGGGGGGTCCATGCAGTTTGGCCTAAAACTCATGCAGTTTGCCTTGAACCGCATTATTATTATTATTACCATTTATTTGAATAGCGTCACTAATTCCACAGCGCTGTACAGAGAACTCACATCAGTCCCTGCCCCATTGGGGCTTACAATCTAAACTCTTTAACATACAGACAGACAGATGGATGGACAGAGAGAGAGACACAGACAGACTAGGGTCAATTTTGTTAGCAGCCAATTAACCTACCAGTATGTTTTTGGAGTGTGGGAGGAAACCGGAGCACCCGGAGGAAACCCACGCAAACACAAGGAGAACATATAAACTCCACACAGATAAGGCCAAGGTCGGGAATTGAACTCAAGACCCAAGTGCTATAAGGCAGAAGTGCTAACCACTTTGCAAACTACTAATCTGCATCCAGCAGCACGGTAGCTGAGTGCCACGTATTGGTTTGAGTTTTCAGACTCCAAATTTTAGGATTGGCTCTAGAAAATCTATCATTTAGACTTAATAATAACAAAGATCCATTGTGTTTAATTACTGCATATATCTTGTAACATAAACATGTTGGTCCTATGAAATGATCCACTAGTCTTGTGGTATCTGTTATCACAGGAGACAGTTTAAATCAGGCCTGTCCAACCTGTGGCCCTCCAGATGTTGTGAAACTACAATCCCCAGCATGCTTTGCCAGTAGACAACCTGTTAATAGCTGGAAGGGCATGCTGGGACTTGTAGTTTCACAACATCTGGAGGGCCGCAGGTTGGACAGGCCTGCTTTAAATGAAGTATATATTCTCTCATCTATCAGCAAGGATACATGTAATGGAATATACGTTTCTTTAACTGTTCAGTAAAATGTATTTACAAAAGTTATGTAGTATGCCCTTCTGCAATAGTCTATACATAAAGAAAAGCGATACGGTAGCATATAATTATCTCCAAGTGCCTCAGCAGTATAGCGGATCTGTATATGGGTAAAGAGAATTCAGGTAATTAGAGGCAACCCACAGTGCAACCGAAACTGACAATAGGAATGTGAAATAGTACCAAGGAATAACTTTGAGCTCTTACAAGATATAATTATATCTTTTTGTTATTGTATCAAAACATCAGGTGGCCCTGAATAATTTTTGCAAAATTTTTGGTGATCATGCTGATTTATTGCTAGTACCTATCTATTTACTCTTATTAATATATTTGGGAACTGCCATACTGATCATTCAGCTTAATATCAGAGTCTACAGTAGAACATTGTCTGTAATGGCTAAATTGATACAACATAGTTGAATGTTTGCTTGGCTTTGACAATTAATAGACTTTAAGCTAAGGGGTGTAGTACGAGTTATCGGTGCTGTAAACACCGATAACTCCTACATAATTATTTCGCTAAAGAACAGAGCGACATAGAAAAAATAACTACTTACCAGTAAAAAGACACAGAGGAAATCAAATGAGAGGACATCGCGTCACTTCCAAATGACGTCAGTTGCATACGCGATTTGGAAATTTCGGCTTCTAAAGCGGCAACTGACAGGCTATGGTAATCTTAATTTTATTCCTAACCCTAACCCCTAACGTAAAGGTAATACTTACCTGGGTCTGTGCGTTGCCGCTTTAAAAGGCAAAATTTCCAAGTCGCGCACGCAACTGGCGTCATTTGAAAGTGTCACAATGTCCTCTCAACGGATTTCGCCTGTGTCTCTTTAATGGTAAGTAGTTATTTTTTCTGTGTCGTTCTGTTCACTATCGGAATAATTATGAAAGATTAAACAGTGTCGGTGTTTACAGCACCGATAACTCGATTACCACCGAAGCAAAGCATATCTCAGATTTGAGAAAAACATTGTTTTACCCATATTGAGATCATTTTCACATCTAAATGGCCTTTCAAAGATGATGATTTTTTCTGTATTGTTTTAAAGCTAAAGGCAGCCATCTTTTTACTAGTATTTTTTTCAGTGGTTTGCAGATTGTGCACATATCTTTGTGAAAGTCTTCTGATTCATTCAGAGAAGTTGCACTGTTAAATAATTGGTTTCTATGTCCATCAGCCTAAATAATGTTGTGGAAACCTTGCCAAACTTGTCTCACTTTGAAAACAGTCCATGGTAATAGTACTGTTCTACTTTTTGGACACACAGCTTTTATATCTATAGCAAAATTTAATTTCTCTTGCGATCAGTCTCTATATACCAGCGGTTCTTGGTCTTTTTTTAGTGATCGGCTCCCCATTGACTCTCACAATACATTCTCGCACCCCCTTCAAAATGCGTTCCGATTTTTTTTTTGTTCGAAAATTGCATTTATTGCAAAACTATTTATTTATTGAAAAATACATATATATTTTTTCATTTTAACTTTTTAATACTTATAAAGTTTTTTTAAAAAAAATTAACATAACTAAAAGTAAACAAAAGCTTATACTAAGACAGTCATTAAAAACTAATAAATAAAGTTTAAATATGTATATGAAGATACCAGAAATAAGAAAATACATCTAAAAATAATATACCATTACAAAAAATAATGTTGATGTTTGGAGTCAGAGTACACAAATGTGTGTACCATTTGCACCCTTGGAAATGTTTACTCGCACCCTTGGTTAATATCCACTGCAGTATACTGAAGCAGCAGGCAGCACAAGCTAAGAAACTGTCTGATCCTGTGTATAGGGCAGTGGTTCCCAAACTTTTGCAATTCGCGACACCCTTAGAGTCTCCATAATTCTTTCAAGGCATCCCTCCAAAATAATTACAGAGCAGTCCCGTTTTAGAAGTAGTCAAAAAAACGTAATAAGTATTTAGGTCAGGACAGAAATACTTATTTAGTTGTATGCAAAAATAATACACATAAATCCAAGGGGAATTATATTTCTGTCAAAGAATAATTTATAGCTAACAACACACTGTGCCCCTTGCATCCACACACTCTGTGCCCTCCTTCATCTCCACACACTCTGTGCCCTCCTTCATCTCCACACACTCCGTGCCCTCCTTCATCTCCACACACTTTGTGCCCCCTGCATCCACGTGCTCTGTGCCCCCTGCATCCACGCGCTCTGCCCCCCTGCATCCACGCTTTGCCCACCCTGCATCCATGCGCTCTGCCCCCCCTGCATCCATGCGCTCTGCCCCCTCTGCATCCACGCGCTCTGCCCGCTCTGCGTCCTCGCTCTGCATCCTCACTGTGCCCACTCTGCATCTTCCCTCTGCCCTGTCTGCATCCCGCCGTGGCCAGGAAGAGAAAAAAACAAACAAAAAAAACATACCAATCCGGTGGCGCCTGGGACCCAGCTTTGTCTCTCCTGCCGCTTCTCACTGAATATGTCGGGCGAGATGACGTCACGCCCGACAGTCAGTGAGAAGGGAGGGGGGTGCTGGGCCGGATTGGTAAGTATTTTTTTGTTTGTTTTTTTTCTCTTCCTGGCCACGGCACCCCTATGACAGCGCCACGGTACTCCTGGGAGTCTCGGCACACAGTTTGGGATCCTAGGGTATAGGCCAGTGGTTCCCAAACTTTTGTAGTTTGCGGCACCCTTAGCGTCTCCAAATTTTTTCAAGGCACCCCTCCAAAATAACTACTGAGCAGTCCTGTTTTAGAAGTAGTTGGGTCAAAAAATTGTAATAAGTATTTAGGTCAGGACAGAAATACTTATTTAGTTGTATGCAAAAATGCCCCCTCTGCATCCAGACACTCTGCCCCCTCTGCAGCCCCCAGGCACGCTGCCCCCTCTACAGCCCTCTGTCACGCTGCATTCCCTTTGCAGCCCTCTGTCAAGCTGCCCTCCCTCTGCAGCCCTCTGTCAAGCTGCCCCCCCTCTGCAGCCCTCTGTCACGCTGCAGCCCTCTGCTGGCCTCTGTCATGCTGTCTCCCTCTGCTGCCTGCTGTCCCCCTCTGCTGTCAAGCTGCCCCTCTCTGCAGCCCTCTGTCAAGCTGCCCCCCTCTGCAGCCCTCTGTCAAGTTGCCCCCCTCTGCAGCCCT
The DNA here is from genome assembly GCF_038048845.1 of Mixophyes fleayi. Classification (NCBI taxonomy): domain Eukaryota; kingdom Metazoa; phylum Chordata; class Amphibia; order Anura; family Limnodynastidae; genus Mixophyes; species Mixophyes fleayi. The sequence goes on along the minus strand of NC_134403.1, from coordinate 164,328,802 downwards.
CTGTCACGCTGCCCCCCTCTGCTGCCTCCCGTCATGCTGCCCCCCTCTGCTGCCCCCCGACACGCTGCCCCTTGTCACGCTGTCCCCCTCTGCTGTCACGCTTTCCCCCTCTGCTGTCACTCTGTCCCCCTCTGCTGTCACGCTGCCCCCCTCTGCAGCCCTCTGTCACGCTGCCCCCTGTCACTCTGTCCCCCTCTGCTTCCACTCTGTCCCCCTCTGCTGCCACGCTGTCCCCCTCTGCTGCCACTATGTCCCCCTCTGCTGTCACTCTGTCCCCCTCTGCTGTCACTCTGTCCCCCTGTCCCCCTCTGCAGGCAGTCTGTCCCCCTGTCCCCCTCTGCTGCCAAGATCCTCTCACTCTGCCCCGCGCCAGCCATAAAAAAAATAAAGAACAGAAACTTACCCATCCGTCGGGCGCCGGGACCCAGCAGACTCCTCTCTCCCGCAGCTGTCACTGAATATTGACGTCAGTGACAAGCTGCTGCGGGAGAGAGGAGTCTGCTGGGTCCCGGCGCCCGACGGATTGGTAAGTTTTCTGTTATTTTATTTTTTTATGGCTGGCCCACGACACCCCAGTGACAGCGCCGCGGCACCCCTGGGAGCCGCGGCGCACACTTTGGGAACCGCCGGTATAGGCTGTAAATCCTTAAAAGTAGATTGAATGGTTAAACATTGCAGTTAACAGCCATGCAAAGCCATAGTAAAAGCTTGATGAGTCAATTTCTATGTACATAAATGTTTAACTGAAAGGTGAACTTACAAGTTGTCATAGACTTCATTTCAATTGGCTATAAGACACCTGTCTGTTGTTAGTATGAACATGATGAATATTGAGTGTACGGAGCCTTGATCTTTTGAATGATTGATACTAATAGCAACGATTAAGGATTGGCAACATTTATGTTATGTTGCAGTGTACCATGGGATATCCCTCAGGCCAGATTTTATTTATTTACTTACGTTAATCCAATGAAACCTCAGAAACAGCTTAGTAATACAGTTTCAGAACAGAGTTTTTGAAGTTTATTCACATTCCTTTCTGAAGAGAATATTTAATTGTAACTAGTTGTGATTGGTCTACAATTCCCCTCATTCTGACACTTGCTAATAGTCCCAGTTTTACAGGTATACTCTAGGGCAGTGGTTCCAAAACTTTTGCAGTTTGCGGCACCTTTAGAGTCTCCATAATTTTTTAAGGCACCCTCCAAAATAATTACAGAGCAGTCCCGTTTTATAAGTAACTGTGTCAAAAAAACGTATTTAGGTCAGGACAGAAATACTTATTTAGTTGTATGCAAAAATAATACACATAACTACAAGGGAAAAGAATATTTTTATATATTTTTTTCGATTATATTTCTGTCAAAGAATAATTTATAGCTAAGTCCAGAGCCCCCCTGCATACCCACATGCTCTGTGCCCCCTCTGCATCCCCACACGCCCTGCGCCCACTCTGCATCTCCACAAACTCTGCGCCCCCTCTGCATCTCCCCTAACTCTGCGCCCCCCTCTGCATCTCCCCTAACTCTGCGCCCCCCTCTGCATCTCTCCTAACTCTGTGCCTCCTCTGCATCTCCCTCACTCTGTGCCCCCTCTGCATCTCTCCTAACTCTGTGCCTCCTCTGCATCTCTGCTCACTCTGTGCTCCCTCTGCATCTCCAATCACTCTGTGCCCCCTCTGCATCCCGGGGGGCCAGGAAGCAAGAAAAGAACTTACCAATGCGGCGGCACCCAGGACCCAGTATCCTCCTCTCTCCTGCTGCTTGTCACTGAATGTCGGGCGTGATTGTGTCACGCCCGACATTCAGTGAGAAGCGAGGAGGGAGGATGCTGGGTCCCGGAAGCCCCCGGATTGGTACGTTTTTTGTTGTTTCTTTTTTCTTCTCTTCCCAGCCGCGGCACCCCTGTGACAGCGCCATGGCACTCCTGGGAGCCGCGGCGCACACTTCGAGAACCGCCGCTCTAGGGCTTTTTGCAGGGCCCTCTTAACGACATTTTGGGTCCCCGGGCAAAGCAGTGCACCGGTGCCCCTATATATACATATATATTTAAAAAAAAAAAAAAAGTGACTATATATATGGGCCCTGCAGCCCAGGTGGGCCGGTCGGAGGCAGCACAAAAAAAAAACCTGAAAGAAAATACTTACCTTGCGGTCAGCTGGCGATCCGGCTCCCTCCCTGGTCTCCACCTCCGTCGCGCTCTGCAATGGATGTCAGGTGGGTGTGATGACATCACGCCCGACATGCACTGCGAGCGCCGCACGGAGGAGGAGACCAGGGAGGGAGCCGGATCGCCAGCTGACCGCAAGGTAAGTATTTTCTTTCTTTTCAGGTTTTTTTTTTTTTTTGTGCTGCCTCCGACGGGGCCCTGGCCCTTTGTCACCAATAAAAGTGATGTGGCCTTGCCTGGAATCTGGTTTGGGTGGGGGGTTGTCACCCACATACCATGTGCATGTGTTCTAGAAAGAGATGAGAACTGTCCACAGGTGCCGCATGCCAAATTTCAGAAAAAAAAGAATAAAAAATGACAACTTAGGAATAATCTCGCAGTTTTTTTTCAACTTCCTGTATTGAAAAAATCAGTTTTTCTGTGTTTTTTTGGGAGAGCGTAACTCAGTGTACAGGAGGTCTAAAGACTTGGGGTTTGTTTTACAAGAAAGCTATTAGGGCTGAGGAGTGTCTTTGAGGGTTTAAAATTTTGAGAAAGTTAGTTTTTTTTACAATTTGGTAAAATATGCCCCATTTTAAAGATAGTGGGTTTCATAACGTTGTACATGTCAGTTAGAGGTTTGTGCTGGGTGTACTCAGACTGGCTTCACTTGAGAGGACAAACATGGCTGGGTCTTTGGCTAAGAGAGTTTCATCTCTTACCCACATTTTCTAGCCACAGGGGGGCTGGTTAGTGTTTTGGGAATGTGGGAGGGGCACCCTGTAGTACTATTAGCCCAGGCACTGCTCTCAAATGAGAATTTAATCTCTCCCTGAGACAGTTGTTAGTGAATCCATTATAAACCTCCCGCCCCTCAGTGACATCAGTTAATTTATTCAAAAGTGCTTTGTGGTACTTGTACTGATCACACTCAGTGGTGATCACAGCGGGGAGTAGATGTGAGGTATCTGGACATTAGCATCTGACATGTCCCTCTTTACAAGTGACATGTACTGGAGAGAAGCTGCAGATAATCTATATACACCCACTTATCATTGCCTGCTGTGGGCTGTGTTTTACTCATTGGTTTACTCATAGCTTCAGAATCTCTGTAAAAGTCTGTCTGCTTTAACCATACTTGCCAACATTTTTTTTTCTTTTTCCGGGAGATGCCGGCTGGGACGTGGGCGTGCAGGGGGCGGGGCTGCAAAATCGCGTCATTTTGGCCCCGCCCCCGTGACGGAATGACGCAAATCGCGTCATTTTACAGTGGGGGCGGGGCTAAACGCCGCGATTCCGGGTGAATCGCGGCGTTTAAACTAAATTTTTCCCCCTTCCTATCAGGGAGATTGCCACACTCGTCCGGGAGACTCTCGCAAAATGCGGGAGTCTCCCGGACAATCCGGGAGAGTTGGCAAGTATGGCTTTAACTGGTGACCAGCATCAACAAGGACTCAAGTTTAAGGACTGGAGAGGTGATTACAGTGCTGCAGGTGCTGGTGAGAAGCACATAAGCACAATGTGGTACATACTGCACTACATTTCTGACTGCCAGAACATGCATGCATACACTTCACTTTACAAAAAGCCATGAAATTCCATAGACAAAAAACCTTACGGTTTAACATGTCCAATGTAAGAAATGATTGAAACTCTTCAACTCAAACTGCAAAAAGCAATGAAATTACAACGATTAAGGCAGAAACCTTAATGGACGTTTTCCTTGCGCATTACAGACATAGGGCTAGATTTACTATCAGGCGTGTTTGTAAACCCGCCGACTTTCGGCGGGTTTGGCGGCGGTTTAGCCATCGCCGGATTTACTAAGGCTAAACCCGCCGTCCAAACGGCCAGAAATGATGTTTCCAAACCCGCCTCTGTATACATCGCCATGACGGTTTCAACAATGTTCAACATACAAACAGCCGGATTTACTATTGGGGGGTTTATAAAGCCGCCGGAAAACCACCATTCAATAGACCAAAATGAAAGCGCTGCTTGTGAGCGGCGAGATTGCTCAAACAGTGTGCTGTTTCAGATATTTGGGCAATCAGAACAGAAGGAAAAGGGCCATTTCATGTTCAAAGTTTTTTCCTTTGGGATTGTATATGTTAAAAGGCCAGTGTCTTGTAATTGCAGTGTTGTTTTGGTTTCTTTTTCTCTTCCCACCATGCAATTTATTTACTGATTTAGTAGAGGTGTGTTATAGCGTACCTTTGTACTTTGGGAAACTAGGTTCAGGTTACTAGAATAATCTGGTTGGGTGGCTATGTATGCACCTGAAAAGGGGTCTGATATTATCCTGGCTGGCTGTTTGATACATAATCTAGCAATACATCAACTTACCCCACCGATTATTGCAGTAGACAGTGAAGAAGAAGGGGTCCGTGTCACATCTGGTGATGTGCAGAGCACAGAGGGCGGAAGGGAGATTAGAGACCGTCTAATTGCAAACTACTTTACGTGTAAGTACATAGTATGAAAAACATTTTTTGCTCAAAAATGTGTTTTATGTGAGTGCAATTTGTATATTTTATTTTAAATGTTTTGTAAATTGGAACCTTTAAAAACAGGATAGTGTGTACTCCTCATGTGGTAAATATGAACATCCCTGGATTGTGACAGTCAGAGGTCAATGTTTAAGTGAAATTAGTGCATAGTTTTTAAAACATCAGTATACTCTTGTTTAATTAGCAGAAAAGAAACACTGACACCATAGAAATTTAACTGCATTTATTGCAGAACACAATAAATAATAACGTATAATGCTTACGCAAACTTGTGAAAACATGAAGCAATAATAATTATTGCACTAGCGACGTCTTTTTGCAGGCATATCACAATGCTTGGTGCCACTCTCTCCCCTCCCTCGCCCACCCCTGGTGCGAGCACCTCTCCTTGGAGGAGTACTCTGTACAGATGTGCTAGGCGTACTAGTGGTGGCTGAAGAGATAGGTGCCGGTAAACGGGCTACAATTTCTGAATGTAGTTGCCCTGCCAGCCGGGTCACATTGGCATTCCCCTCACGTACTGTGGAATGTAAGGCCTCCACAGCCCCAGTCATTTGGGCCAGCTGCACATTGGTCTGTTCTAAAGCTGTTGCCAGACGGTTGATTCCAGCAGGGAGTTGACTATTGGAGCGGTGTATCCGCCTCAACTGGGCCGCAATTTGGGACATGTGGCGAGTTTTCCTGTCCATGAATAATGTCTGTTGCTGCTGGAATGCGCCAATAGACAGCGCCATTTCTCTGGCTGGGTCCATAGGTGCAGGTGCAGGTTGGTGGTGTGATGGTTCAGCAGGGCCAGGTGAAACTTCCTGGAGGCCAGACACAGGGGCATCCACTGTTACCAGGGTGATGGTTGTTAGATCCTCTGGCTCAGGGGACATTTCCAGGGACTCCGCCTGAGGTGGCTGGTATGAAGAGGGCCCTGTGTATGAAAAATGACAGTAAGTATATAGTATATAATATGTTTGTATATTGCATTCTGAACACTGGATAGGAAATAATAATCTTTAGCAACTACAGATTCTTTCACAATGTTTGCATTCCTGATTTCTAGTCCTATGCTACCTGCTTACGGATGCACTTATTATCCTTTTAATACCCATTATCATTTGGACTGTGTAGTACATGCTGGGTTATTTTGACTAAACTGCATGGTATCAAAAGTGGAGATGTTGCCTATAGCAACCAATCAGATTTTAGCTGTCATTTTGTTGAATGCAATAAATAAAGTAAAGGTATATTCTGATGGGTTTCTATAGGCAACATATCAGTTTAGTAAAATGTAGCCCTAACTTCTCATTGCAAACAATAAAAAAAAAAAAAAAAAAAAAAAAACATTGACAGCAACATTTGCACAGAAAATCAAGTAACTCCATTATTTCTCTCCTAAACAGAAATCACGCACCTGCTTCCTCGTCTGTGCCCGAAATCTCTCGCTGAAGGTGGAGGTGTAGGTCTGGCACTGGGACTGAACTGCGGTCCTGGCGATTCTGGATGTATTAGAAAAAGCATACAATGTATTTCCAGGAAAAAACAATTTCCAAATATACTGTTTATTGCACAAATGTGTTTGCAATTTTTGTATTTTTTTTTCTATGAGAAAAAAAAAACCTTTACAAACTATTAGAGGCAAAAATACACTTTGAAAATCAAAAAAAAAAAAAAAAGAAGAAAAAACGTTTGCAAAGAGAAAAGCAGTTTTAAAAAGAGAAAAGCAGTTTTAAAAAGAGAAAAGCAGTTTTAAAAAGAGAAAAGCAGTTAAAATACTGTTAGGTTAAAAAAAACAAATAATTCACCAACTACTTGGCCAAAAGAGGGCAAGTCGGTGTCCTGGACATTTATGCCCTCTACAATTTCAGCCGGCATTATCTGGCGCAGCTCCTCCTCGTACGTGGTGTACTCCATACGAAGTGGGGGGCCACCACCCGTGCGCCTTGTCGACCTCCTTTCCTGGGCCATCTTCTCTTTAAGCCTCCTCTTGATGTCTGAGAAGCGCTTGCGGCAGTGCGCCACTGTCCGCTTCAGTGGGCCCACCGCGTTCACGGCATCACAGACTCTCCCCCACAGTTGATGACGCCACCTTAGAGGAGTCCGGGCTGCCAGGTTCCCTAGGATGACCTCGTAGCAGGGAATGATGTTGTGCACCAACACACAATTCTCATCATGTGAGAAGCGCACATTCCTCCCTGTCTTGGTCTTCCTGCCCTGTCCTGTCTCCTTAACTTCTCCCTCTCCCTCCTCTGACCCCTCAACCTCCATCTCCCTCTCCTCAGCCTGTTCTCCCCTCCTATCTCTGGACATTTTTACCCAGAAGACAGAAAAACACAAAACACTGAAGGACTTACAAACACAAAGAACAAACTACACTACCTACAGACACACTCTCCACACAGTCACACACAAGTAACACAGACAAAGGACAAGTCAAATACAAAAAATACAAGACAGAAAATAAATGAGAAAATAAATGTACAAAACAGGAAAAAACCACAGGACTACTCACACTTCAAACAGATATCGCTCCACCAATCCACCAAACTCCAACTCTTACCAACTCTCAGCAAACCACTATCCTCCAAACTCCTCTCACAAAACTCCTCAAACCCCTATCAAAGAAAAAGTGTCAGGCCAGTGGTTTATATAGGGCTTGTGATGTCAAATCTCCTGATTTTTAAAATAGCCAATAGTAACAGGCCAGGAGACAGGTGTAATTTTCAAAAAAACCGCCTTTACACGAAAGCGCCGTCATTTAAAGCAAAAGCGCCATGTTCTATTCAAAGCCGCCGGCGGCTTTGAGCATTACATCCCGCCGTTACATCGCCGGCGGCTTCAAATTGAAGCTGAAATGCGCCCATTAGTAAATCCGGCTGTTTGCAATGCAAACATGCCGGAAAACCGCCGCGATGCATGGCGGTTTGAAGCCGCCATGCATCACGCCTGATAGTAAATCTAGCCCATAGTATGCTATCATATCCTGTGGTTAGCTGCAGATTCAGCACTATCATGGAGTGAGATTGCTGTCACTCACAAAATGGTGGAGCTGCTAATTCACAGATTTCTATGTTCACTGGAATACACACATACAGTAGTAGTACATTTTCTTAGTTTACCTTTATCGTAGTTTAGGGTCTCTGTGAAAGGGACAATAGAATAACTTCATAAAAAGCTACAAAATAATATATTTGAAATACATTTAAATGGTAGAGAAGCCTCTGCTTAGTCTGGTTATCAGTGAGCAAAGTTTGCCATTACATTCCCTTACAAGGCCTAAGCTGACTTTTAATAACAATTCAAGGATACATAAAGCCAACAAGACTTAACTAATAAAATATTTCCCAGTAAACTGCTCAGTAGTGTAAACTGAACGCACAGAGAACAAAGCTGCAAGGGGTATATACATAAAATAAGAATATGTTCCCACAGCAAAAGAAAAGTAAAAACTAGTTTATTTTAATATAATAATAAAGGATATCGAATGTATTTATTAATAAAGTAAAAACTTCATGCAAATGGATTGCCAACAATACAAAGTATTTTAAACGTGCAGCGAGTGCTCAAATCAGCATATACAGATAGACACAGACGTTATAATTGGTCAGAGAAAATTAAGGAACCAAAATTAGTCCAGCTGTGGTAAAAATGAAAGGTCCTCAATTGGATAAGGTCTTATTGCAGAAGTAACCAACTGGTTTACCAAATCCTCAGTTAATAAGGGAGAGTACTGATGCTCAAACTTCAGTTATGCACTAGTAAATACTAAATCCTCAATATGAGGTTCTGTTCAGCCAAATCTCGGTACATTCACAAATCAGGCTCTAGTATGTAGCTCCAAACTTGCATACACACTTATATAAATTACCATCCATAAATCAGGACTAAGAGGGCTGTGGGGACTATCATCTGTGTATTCCAGTGAACACACAAATCTGTGAATTAGCAGCTCCATCATTTTGTGAGTGACAGCAATCTCACTCCATGATATTGCTCAATCTGCAGCTAACCACATCATCATCATCATCATCAATTTATATAGCACCAACATATTCAGTAGCGCTTTACAATTCGGGACAAACATAATAAACTAATAAACAAACTGGGTAAAACAGACAAAGAGGTGAGAAGGCCCTGCTCGCAAGCTTACAATCTATAGGACAATGGGAGATTGACACATGAGGTTAAGTCTACATTTTGCATTTTGGCCCAGCCAGACTGCAAAGGTACAAGTGAGTCATAAGCTAAATGAACCCGTCACACAACAATATTGGTCAGGAGGTAGTTGTCTTGTGTGAAATTGTGTAACAGGCTAAAGGTAGTGAGGTTAAGAGTGTGGTTGAGGAATATTATAAGCTTGTCTGAAGAGGTAGGTTTTCAGAGAACGCTTGAAAGTTTGTAGACCACAGAATGTGTGTCACGGTTCTCAAACAGAAGTACAGCTAGGAGTCATGAATTCGGTGAAAACACTCTGTTTATTTGCAGAGAGGTGATAACAACAGGTAATAAGGAGCAGTGATAAATACCAGGTTCCAGCTGATGCAGCAAGTAGCATGAATGTCCAGAAACAATCAGGTAAGGACAACAGGAAATGACATCACAGGATGGGACAACAATAACCAGCAATGACTGCTGGGAGGATCAGGTATATATAAGGGGAATGAGACACACCCAGGTGCATGAGATAATTAGTGAACATACAGGTTAACTCCTTAAGCACAAGAATAATGCACGATAGCAGCACCTCTGGTGAAAAGAGGTACTGCTGGAACACAAAATAGAAATACAAATAATAGAATGACAAAAAGGCAGGAGCTGCCATGCAAGGCAGCATGTAATGCGTACGCTGTAGGCAGATCATGACAGTACCCCCTCCCTTAAGGGCGGATTCCAGACGCCCAATTACCAAAAATGTCTGAAATCATCGGAATCATAGTCCAGAATTGGGGGGCCAGCAGAAAAGTCCTCGTCCATGGGTGGATGAGCAAAGGAGACTATGCCAGCTGCCAGTTCAAGCTCTGTAGACCTTGCTCTCTTCTTTCGCTTTTTCTTTTTTCGAGAATTCCCTGGAACAGCAGTTTGAACCAATTGGGTGGAGCACAAAGAAATCTCTAGGCCAGGTGAGATGGGTGGACCTGCTGACAATACAGAGGCCCCGTAACAAGGCATAGCGGGAGGTGTTGGTGAAAACTTGTTGATCACTGCCTCGACAAATAGTGGTAAGTCAGATAGGGTGGGGTGATTAGTCTCAATCAAAGGGTTCGCCCATTCCATAGCCTCTCCTCTAAAATTTGTTAATAAAAACAAAACTTGCCTCTTTGGGTCACTGACAAGGCTAGGTACTGAGGGGAAATAAGAAGCACCAAACCTCAGTGGAGCACTAAATTGAGAAAGGTGCCCCTCAAAGGTAGGTGGCAGCTCAGACTTGGAACCCTTGGCAACGGATGGTTCGGACTTGGCAGCAGGCTTGACAGGAGACCCGGACTGGGCGGCAGGCTTGGCAGCAGGCTTGACAGCGGGCCCGGACTGGGCGGAAGGCTTGGCAGCGGGCCCGGACTGGGCGGAAGGCTTGGCAGCGGGCCCGGACTGGGCGGAAGGCTTGGCAGCGGGCCCGGACTGGGCGGAAGGCTTGGCAGCGGGCCCGGACTGGGCGGAAGGCTTGGCAGCGGGCCCGGACTGGGCGGAAGGCTTGGCAGCGGGCCCGGACTGGGCGGCAGGCTTGGGAGCTGGCCCGGACTGGGCGGCAGGCTTGGGAGCTGGCCCGGACTGGGCGGCAGGCTTGGGAGCTGGCCCGGACTGGGCGGCAGGCTTGGGAGCTGGCCCGGACTGGGCGGCAGGCTTGGGAGCTGGCCCGGACTGGGCGGCAGGCTTGGGAGCTGGCCCGGACTGGGCGGCAGGCTTGGGAGCTGGCCCGGACTGGGCGGCAGGCTTGGGAGCTGGCCCGGACTGGGCGGCAGACTGGAAGGGCAGCGCCCCCTCTGGAGCAGACTGGAAGGGCAGCGCCCCCTCTGGAGCAGACTGGAAGGGCAGCGCCCACTCTGGAGCAGACTGGAAGGGCAGCGCCCACTCTGGAGCAGACTGGAAGGGCAGCGCCCACTCTGGAGCAGACTGGAAGGGCAGCGCCCACTCTGGAGCAGACTGGAAGGGCAGCGCCCACTCTGGAGCAGACACAGTGGCAGGAGACTCGGAACCGGACACAGTGGCAGGAGACTCGGAACCGGACACAGTGGCAGGAGACTCGGAACCGGACACAGTGGCAGGAGACTCGGAACCGGACACAGTGGCAGGAGACTCGGAACCGGACACAGTGGCAGGAGACTCGGAACCGGACACAGTGGCAGGAGACTCGGAACCGGACACAGTGGCAGGAGACTCGGAACCGGACACAGTGGCAGGAGACTCGGAACCGGACACAGTGGCAGGAGACTCGGAACCGGACACAGTGGCAGGAGACTCGGAACCGGACACAGTGGCAGGAGACTCGGAACCGGACACAGTGGCAGCAGGCTCCAAGCTGGAGGCAGATGATGTGACCTCAGAGCTGGAGGCAGATGATGTGACCTCAGAGCTGGAGGCAGATGATGTGACCTCGGCACAGGAGACAGAGGCTGGCACCTCGGCACAGGAGACAGAGGCTGGCACCTCGGCACAGGAGACAGAGGCTGGCACCTCGGCACAGGAGACAGAGGCTGGCACCTCGGCACAGGAGACAGAGGCTGGCACCTCGGCACAGGAGACAGAGGCTGGCACCTCGGCACAGGAGACAGAGGGAATGGGTGCCTCAGGAGCTGGCAGATTGGGTCTCTTCGCAGAGAACAGGAATGCTGGAGCATAAACAGATTTGGAGTGCCGAGAGGAAACAACAGGAGATGGTTCAGTAAGCTGACGTGGTCTACGGACAGGACAGTCCTGCAAGAAATGTGCATTGCTGGCACAGTAGAGACACAGTTTGTTGGTTACTCTGCGCTGTCGCTCCACTTCGGTCAGATGGGGGCGTGGCCCACTTGTGAACCGGGCATTAGTTAAACTGCAGTTGTTAGTTAAATGCAAATTTGACATGGTATTATTGCAAGGTGTTGGCGGCACGGATTCAGCAGCAGACAGAGTTGGCTGGGTCAAATCAACAGCATTAGATTTCAGTGAAACCGTCTCTGATAGTCTCCTGAGTGGGTCCAAAAGCAAAGCGGAAAATCCGGCCAGCTGGGAGCGCAACAATATAATGTCCATTTGTAAGGTTTGTAGCAGGGGTAATTCCATGATAGGTAAAACAGACATGTTGCAAAAGACAAATGAAAACTTGATTGCAGCAAAAAAAGTCCCAGAATAAAACAAAACTTTCACCTGACTCCAAAGCTGTTTTTTGGGCTGGTTATACTGTCACGGTTCTCAAACAGAAGTACAGCTAGGAGTCATGAATTCGGTGAAAACACTCTGTTTATTTGCAGAGAGGTGATAACAACAGGTAATAAGGAGCAGTGATAAATACCAGGTTCCAGCTGATGCAGCAAGTAGCATGAATGTCCAGAAACAATCAGGTAAGGACAACAGGAAATGACATCACAGGATGGGACAACAATAACCAGCAATGACTGCTGGGAGGATCAGGTATATATAAGGGGAATGAGACACACCCAGGTGCATGAGATAATTAGTGAACATACAGGTTAACTCCTTAAGCACAAGAATAATGCACGATAGCAGCACCTCTGGTGAAAAGAGGTACTGCTGGAACACAAAATAGAAATACAAATAATAGAATGACAAAAAGGCAGGAGCTGCCATGCAAGGCAGCATGTAATGCGTACGCTGTAGGCAGATCATGACAATGTGATGGCATACCATGTCTGTATTGCGCAAGGAACACGTCCATTAAGGTTTTTGCGTTAATCGTCATAATTTCATTGCTTTTTGCAGTTTGAGTTGAAGAGTTTCAATCATTTCTTACATTGTAGATTGTGTATAAGAAACCTTAATTGGACATGTTAAACCGTAATGTTTTTTTGTCTATGTAATATATATATATTGAGTCCAATAATGGAAGAAGAGTTGACCTAGAGAAAAGCAACAAGCCACACGTGTGTGGAATGATATACATTTCACTTGTCACTGGTTATAATGTTGTGGCTAATTGGTGTGCATATATGTGTGTATAGTATATATATCTGCATTAGATATATATAATGCAGTTATATATAAGTGCAAGCAAAATGAGTGCCATCTGAATTCAATAGCTTCTTTGGTATTTGGCGCCTAGAATAGCAAGGCACTTCACTCATAATTAAATTGCCCCCTTGGAAGTATAAAGTCTGACATAGGCATGCAAGAACAGAACTGCGACGTGCACTACATACAATGAATTGTTGCAACAGAATTTATTTTTCAATGTCTCATTTTAAAACTATTGAAAATTAAATTTTTTTGGTCTTAATTCTGCACCTGATAACACTGTTTGATATCTATCTTGCTGATTGTGATGTCAAGAACACTTTTTTTCTGTCACTTCTCATTTTGAAGGTAATGTGAGCAGCCTTATTTTCTCCATACTAACATTTCTACATCTCTCCTGTTGGTTGGAGCAACATTGTCTTACATTGTATAAAACAGGGGTCTACAGTTCTGCAGAGCGGTATGCCTAATGTATACAGTCATTTGTATATATACTTACTGATAACAACCATTGAGAAAATATGCCTGCAGATGGAGCTCTATCATAAACTTGAATCCTCTTCATTCTGATTACAGTAAAGGCAGACAGGGGGTTAACTTATACTGAAAAAAATAGGCATTTTCCTATGGAACCTTTTAATGACCCTAAAACTGAAAGAAGTTTTCAAATGTTACTATTTTATAAGAAAATGATGTTACGTTGAGTCATTGGCTTTACATATTCTAACAAGACTCCTTTTTAAAACTATAGCTACAATATGTTGTGTTTCATTCTAAATAATTTAGCTAGTTTGGTATGTAAGCAGTTCACACTTGTATAGCTATCAATAATGTGTGTTTATGTTCTCACTATAAAACTATTAAAAAATAATTGCAGGAGACACTTTTTGCATTTGCTGAACAGGTAGTTGCATGTTAGCACATAATGTGCTGTACTGAACCTCATCGAAATTAAACTGGGTTATAATATTGTTGTGGTTTAAAAAATAAAAAATCATCTTCCAACTATATATTGTGTGTGAATATACATATAGCACTGTTATATAGAAATTGAACTCAACAGTGACTTACGATATCCTTAAATCTGCAGTACAGAATACATAAAAGCCCAGAGAGTAGATAATAAGAATTACACTCAATATACAGAATGTGTCCAATTTGTCAGTGTTAAAAAATTATTATTACAGTAAATAATTCATAACATAAACATGTGGGTAAATCTTAAAGCTTACAAAAGGCAGACTAGATGGAACTTTAATTTCTTTTCAAAGTTTATGTATCTATTAAAACTAAGAGTTGAGAAACCAAGAAAAGATGCAAATAGATAAACATGAAATAGGTAAGGGGTGAATACAAAGGTAAAAATAGTAAAGAAGCATCATACTCTGTAGTCCATCATCATCATTTATTTATATAGCGCCAGCAAATTCCGTAGCACTTTACAATTGGGATATAGCTTTGCCTTTGTCCAAATGTAGCACCATATCAGCAACAATGGTACTGCCATTGACTGAAATCTCTTACATTTGAGTAATCATTAAATTTGTGCCTTGGCTGTACGTCAGTTGCTTCAGCATGTATTTAATAACAGTATGTTAAAAAATGCTAAAGTGAAATGTACTTGGGCGATAACTCTTTGCATGTTTTCTTATAGAAAATAAAAATTGTGTTGGTCTGACATCACCTTTAAGCGTCCCATACACACTGTGAATCTACTGGCTGACTTGAGCCAAGCAGAACAACATTTCATTTTAGAATCCAGCTATTCTGCAGGAGCTCTGAACAACTGGATCACAAACTTGCTTGGCAAAGTCAAACCTAGATCTAGATGCCAGTGGCTAGAGTCAGCGTCGGACTGGCCTGCCGGGAAACCGGGTGATCCTCCGGTAGGCCCCGACGCTGGTTAGCCACGCCCCCGCCCGGGTCCGTTCTTCGGTTGACAGGCAGGTCAGGTGACACTGACAGCACTGCACTGTCTTTTCAGTGCATAGAGCACAGACGCGACTGTGGCTCTCTGCACATGCGCCATGCAGACAGTCATTGGTAGATGAGTCACATGACTCATCTTGGAAGAAGACCCGCCCATGTTGGAGACGTCCTGCCGCCCAGAGGAACTACACGAAGAATGCAGGAGCCATTGATGATAAGGTTAGTAAAGCGCGCAGCGTTGCAGCAGCGAGCAGCCTGTCATTTTGGGGGAGAGGGACATGAGAGATGAGGGGCTGTAAGGGCATGAGAGAGGGGCAATAAGGGCATGTAAGATAAGGGTCAATAAGTGCATGTAAGATGAGGGGCAATAAGGGCATGTAAGAATAGGGTCAATAAGGGCATGAGAGAGGTGCAATAAGGGCATGTAAGATGAGGGGCAATTAAGGCATGTAAGATGAGGGGCAGTAAGGGCATGTAAGATGAGGGTCAATAAGGGCATGAGAGAGAGGTGCAATAAGGGCATGTAAGATGAGGGGCAATAAGGGCATGTAAGATGAGGGTCAATAAGGGCATGAGAGAGAGGTGCAATAAGGCCATGAGAGATGAGGCATAAGAGCATGTGAACTACCATGGCAGAGTGCCAAAGCAGCATGCACAGTGTGAAGAGGGGCAAAAGCAACATGGCAGAGTGTGAAGGGGGGCCAGGTCAGCATGGCACAGGGTGATGAAAGGGGGCCAGGAGATGGGGGGGAGCAAAAGCAGCATGGTGGGCACAGTGTGATCATAAGGAGGCACTGCATGGTGATTAAGGGGAACTAGTGTGTGTCTGATGGCACAGCGGGCTTGTGGCAAAGTAATGTTTGTGTGGTAGGTGGTGGAAAAGTATTAATTGTGGGTCCTATTGATTTAACGCCAGGGCTGGTTGAAATTTTCTAAATGTACCCATTATTTTTTCCAAATAGGGCCGCCAACATTCCTGGATCCAGACAAGCCGCAAATAAAGAAACCAGCAGCCACAGGTGGTAGAAGTGACAAGAACAGGTAGGACAGTCTGTCTAGTGCAGTCTTGGCTAACCTGTGGCACTCCAGGTGTTGTGAAACTACAAGTCCCAGCATACTCTTCCAGCAATAGGCTGCTATATATTGGCATAGCATGCTGGGGCTTGTAGTTTCACAACACCTGGAGTGCCACAGGTTAGCCAAGCCTGGTCTAGTGGGACAATCCCGATTTTTGGTGACTGTTCTGCCCAATCTAAGGGGCAGGTCAAGACTGTGTATTTTTTATATACACACTACATTCTTTATATACAACACTATGGTGCTAGCTATCCTTCGTGAGCTGACCACTCCCCCTCTAGTGTCTGGTCTCGCTTCTATGATGGCTGGCCACACCCCCTCTGGTGGGCCCCTAGCGTTGCAGTCCCCCGGTGGGCCCTTCATGCCCCAGTCCGACACTGGCTAGAGTAATATGGTCTGTTACGTATTGTATGGGTACTTCTAGTTTGTTAGTGGAAATATGTTATAACATTACTACCACCTAAGGCGGGAGAGAAATATTATCGCTCCACCCACTTTAAGGAGCCTGAGGGGCTGCTCTGTGATGCCACTATACCCAGGCTCCATGATTAATCTTGCAGCCCTGTCCAACCCTGCTTGAAATCCAGAGCTGTGTGATGTTTGGCGGGGAGTGTATAAATTGGAGAACAAAAATGTTCACAACTTTAGGTGGTAATGCAGCGTTTAGTGTTCTCTTTCTATTTTTAAAACTATTGTCATTCTTGGTGTTAGATGAACGTGGGCATTTATCTCATGGGTTGCACGGTGGCTCAGTGGTTAGCACTTCTGCCTCACAGCGCTGGGTCATGAGTTCAATTCCCGACCAGGTCCTTATCTGTGTGGAGTTTGTATGTTCTCCCCGTGTTTGCGTGGGTTTCCTCCGGGTGCTACGGTTTCCTCCCACACTCCAAAAACATACTAGTAGGTTAATTGGCTGCTATCAAAATTGACCCTAGTCTCTCTCTCTCTCTCTCTCTCTCTTTGTCTGTGTGTGTATATGTTAGGGAATTTAGACTGTAAGCTCCAATGGGGCAGGGACTGATGTGAGTGAGTTCTCTGTACAGCACTGCAGAATCAGTGGCGCTATATAAATAAATGGTGGTGATGATGATGGTGCCTCTTTGCTTTTAATGTGTTATATTCTAATGTCAATTGGAAGAGATTGCAGCTCAGACAGGACTTTAAAAATGGATCATTTATGAGGATCACAAAGGCCGTTCACAAAGGCATTTCGGGGAATTCAGGGAGAATGCTTGATGGCATATAGATGGAAAAAATAATGCAAGGTGCATCTCCCTGCTGACCTCTTGTGTACATATATCCTAATCCATATCTTTTATAGGTATATGTATGACTTCCAGGCTTTATATGAAGAGAAGATTTGTGCATTTGGAATGAATGATGCATAATGCATGGTATGACCTTTCACACGCATTTACTGCCACTGCCAATAAATACATCCAGAATGTGTAAAATGGATGACTTGCTTCACAAAAAAGTAATCATAGTACAAAAATATAAGATTAATTATCACTATGGTCTCTATGGATGAAGTGTACACTGATCTGTTCTGCTTTTAATGTTACATATCGTATCTACATTTTATTATAATTATAATGTGAAATGGAGCAGAAAGAAATCAGCACCAGCTTGAAGCTTTGCCATTGCTCTGGTTTATCATCCGATCGGTTTTCATTTGTGTCTTACAGTTTGATAAGCCTTCAAGTCATTTTTTCTCTTGCTAAAACTTGTTCAGGTTTTACCTGTCATAAAATAAATTATTGTGTCCGAGAGGGATTAATAAGAAAAGACAACAGTCGTTTCACTTTTTTTTATAGAATGGTCAAATAATCGTACTTCAAAACTTTAAGACTTAAGAAACTCTAATTGTACAATGATATACTAATATATCTTCTATTTTTTTTTTATTTTTTTTTTGCTTATTTTCAGGTTATTCAGGTTAATCACTTTTTTCAGTATATTATTTTAGTTATGCTATTGCTGATCAGGAGATACCACAGTTTGTAGTTACTGCTGTTTCTTCAGTTGAGCCTCTGTAGTGCAAGTTGTGATTTAACAGGGTACAATACAAAGCACAGCCATTCTTACATTGCTTGTTTATTACACCCTTGTTTTAAAACCATTGCAATTGTAAACTCCTTTAGAGCATGATTAATATGGACTGTAAGCATGTTATGTGTTTGTATTATATCTAGGGTTTCTGGAATTCTTCTATTATTTAGTAAAGTCCACTTTATTATTCCTGGCTTTTCATCTGTTTTTTTTCAGTGTTAATTAAAGAAGACTACAATAAAAATGGGACCAATCTATATAATTTGATGGATATCTTGTTTTAATTTTAAACAAGCGAGGGGAGGGCGATGAGGGTATAAGGATACACGATCCCAGGAGGGGGGATATAGTGCCAAGGTATATCATACTTGCCTACCTTTGGCAAGTTGTATCCGGGAGAGGTGTCCGTGTCTAGAGGGCGGGAGGGGGCGGGGCATGATGAATTGTGTCATTTTGGCCCCTTCAAATATGCCATTTTGTCACTGGGGCGGGGCCAAAATTACATGATTCAGGGCGAATCGCGTCATTTTAGCCATGCAGTTGCGGATTCGGGAGATTTGCCAGCTCTCCCGGGAGTCCATGAGACCGACCCGAATTTCGGGAGTCTCCGGACATTCAGGGAGAGTTTGCAAGTATGAGGTATATGGTCCCAAGGAAAAGGGTCACTGACAAGCCGGTGTCATGGGATTGGGTCCCAGGTGATAGAGGAGAAGGGACGAAGGAGAGGGTGTTGGGGAAGAAGGTAAAATAAATGTAGTATTAATTAATTTCTATTACCATTTTGATTTTCCACCACCTTTGTCATTTTATCCTTTATTTACTCAGTCTCCCTCCCTATCTGCCTGTCTGTTTCTCATCTTACCCCAATTCTTCTCCAAGCTACTTCTGTCTTTTCTCGCGCTCACAGTGCCAGTGGCAGATCAGTTCAGGAATTTCACCACGCTGCTTCCTGTGCTGTACTGGTGTGGGGAGCAGTACTTGGAGGATTCTCACTGGTTGTTGGGATTTGTCAGTTAAAAGCAAAAAACTTAAAAAGTAAATCCCACAAGTCTTCAATGATTAACGGTGGCTGAGATGGGCTGAATAGAAAACAGTTTTTAAGTTATTAGATTTTCTCAAGCTTTGCCTTGTACATATCATTTATATCACAGAGGAGACCACAAGCCAAATTAGTTAAAAAATAAAAAAAGACATTTTCATGCAGTCATTCATCATCATCACCATTTATTCATCTTGCAATATCATATCTGTCATTGGGCAGTTGGACTTTCTGCATTTGAAAGATATTAAATATCACAAGTTCCCATGTGTGCATCTGAAATACTTGAATTTGATGACTTGTAATTGTGATTAGACACCAGACAGAATGGACCCTGCACTTGTTACCACAGCAGACACTTGTATAATGTTCTGGAAATGTACTATATGTCTGGGAACGAGGAAGATGCAAATATTTCTCTAAATATGTATATAAAAATAAATTGTAAGTGCCTGCTGGAGCCTGAGATCAGATAAGCAAACCCCACATGCTGGTTGGTCTCACTAAGCTATCTGTTAGTTCAAGCTCTCTAATCATTAGTTTAAGTGGCTATAAACTCTTATGATAACCCCTGCTGTTAGTCCCTTATGCATTGCAGATAGCTTTTGGCTCACAGTAGTTTACTATGAGCATAGGGATTGCTAGCACAAAATAACTTCACATTTTAATCTAGAACGGCTGTTTCCATGCACCCTTTTCTTCTGGAACGTGCAAAATTAAGCCCATTCTTTCCATCAATCTAATGATTAATTGGAACATTTTGCAATCTCTGATGCAGAGTACCATATGGCTGCTGTGTAATTGAATGTACTTATTTAGATCAACTTTAGCTTGCTTGTTGTAACTGGGTAACAGTACACCCATTATAACTGTACTGAATTACTGAATGGAGTTTTGCCTCTTTTATAACACTACATCATCATAAAGCTCAGATTTATCCGCATGCACCATTAGCAGAATCAAAAAACTCATTCTCACAACACTTTGCATTCATTCTTTCGGGAAACATAAAGTATGCTGTAATATTAGCTGTAAATAGGAAGTACTATGTTTATATATCACTGGTGCCAGTTAAGTGTTTGTGTCTTGGGGCATTTTATGCATTCATGTGTTCTATTTTCCCCATCAATACTTGCATGTCTTTCCCACAATTCAAATAGCATGTGTTAACATGGACAGGAACATTTAGAAATTAAATATTTTGGATAAGCAAGATTTATTTGAAATACAATGAATTGTACCTTTTTATCTTTGACCTTGGATTTCATAATGTGAATAGTATATATTGAGTAATAAATGATAAGAGCGCAAGCACATATTTAGACAAGACCAACACAGCAAATAATAAGTAAGGTTGCATAATTATATAAAGACATGCCTGAAAAGCACAGAGGGAAACCCGCTACCACTCTACAACCACCTTTCATTAAGTTACGTTTTTGCATTTTTTTATTTTTTTTTTACCTAAATTACTTCTTGGTTTAGCCTCATTATGGCTTAAGTAAATTGTGAAAGTGAGGGCAATTATAATTGGTTTTATTATCTGTCACTTTTGTTTCTGGAGCTTCTTCCTTGCTCAGAGTATGCACTGATATGTGAGACATGAAAGTGCAAACCTAAATTGATAGGTTGAGACATAAAGACATCAGCTTTGAGTTTGGTGCCCTCTCCGCTCCTTTATCTTGTTTAAATTATTTTACTTTCACCCCTATAATGTATTTTGAACATAGTGGCTAGACTAATTTCCCCTGCAAAATGTTCTTGTACTGCTGCTCTGCTCGGTCAGTCCCTACACTGGTTGCCTGTAAATTACCAAGTTCATATAAAATACTTTTACTAACATTCAAAGACATTAACAATACTGCACCAACATGCATCTTTTTCTTTGTCTCAAAATATCACTGAACTCATTCTCGCACTCTACCCAAGATCTGCTGCTCTCAGCTACGCTCATTAACTGAAGACAAAGGGCCTGATTCATTAAGGAACTTAAATTAAGAAGTTTCTTACTTAAGTCTCCTGGACAAAACCATGTTACAATGCAAGGGGTGAAAATTAGTTTTCTGTTTTGCACATAAGTTAAATACTGGCTGTTTTTTCATGTAGCACATCTCAAATCTCACATCTCAAATCTCATATGAAAATACTCTCCCACCCGCCCTCTTAGATCTACCTCTGACCTGTGCCTTGTCTTATCTCTGGTAACTACCTCTCTCTCGCACCTACAAGACTTCTCCTGTGCTGCACCCCACTTATGGATGCCCTACCATGCCCAATCAGGATTTTCCACAGCCTTTAAATCTTTAGACATTCTCTAAAAACCCATCTCTTTTTTAAAGCTTACCTTATCCCTGATGATACTATTCACACTAATAAACCTTCACAGCTGTCCCAATCTCCACTCTTTTAGTGCGGTTTAAAAATCAAATGAAATGATTTGATGTTCTTTGGAATGATAATTGTTCATCATTGCAGCCTACACACTGTGATATCGGGCTGAATGGTTGTTTATCGTTTGACCAGATGAATAGCTGAAAATACTGTAGTGTGTACCCAGCCTTAGTCAATAGTATCATGTCACACTAGATAACTGAACCCCATCGGCACATGATACAAAAATGTGGTGCTCATTTAAAGTTTAGCGTGATTGTAGGCCCAAACGTATCTGTAAAATGCAGGGAAAACAAGGGTGTGGGTAAGGCTTTGTTTAAAATTAAGGAATTTTAATACAGGCTTTATTTGTTTAGCACTTTACAGTGCTATGTAACATAGTAACATAGTTGATGAGGTTGAAAAAAAGACACCAGTCCATCAAGTTCAACCTATTTTGGATCTCCCGCGATGCCTCTCTTATATTTGAAATTGATCCAGAGTAAGCAACCGCCAATCTTTTTCAATTGTGAAAATCCCCCCAGACCCAATATTACAGTCCTATTTTTACCCTATATCCATTACTATCCTTCATTTTAATTAACAGTCGTATCCCTGGATACACTTTTCCGCTAAAAATTTGTCTAATCCTTTCTTAAACATATCTATTGAATCTGCCATCACAACCTTCACTGCCAGTGAATTCCATATCTTGACTGCCCTTACTGTAAAGAACCCCTTCCTTTGCTGGTTGTGAAATTTCCTCTCCTCTAACCGTAGGGGGTTACCGCGTGTCCTGTGTGTAGTCCATGGGGTAAAAAGTTGCCATGAAAGTTCTCTGTATTGACCCTTAATGTATTTGTACATAGTATTTATATCTTCTCTTACACGCCTCTTTTCTAGAGTAAACATGCCTAAATTGGCTAACCTTTCCTCATAACTTAATGACTCCATACCCTTTATCAATTTTGTCGCCCTTCTCTGAACCCTTTCTAGTTCCAAATTATCTTTTTTATAGAGTGATGCCCAGAACTGTACTGCATATTCAAGATGAGATTTTACCAACAATTTATACAGTGGAAAAATTACACTGTCTTTCCTTGCATCTTGTCCTTTTTATGCATGCCAATACTTTATTTGCCCTTGCAGCTGCTGTATGACATTGAGCACTATTGCTAAATCTACTCTCTATGAGCACTCCCAATTCCTTTTCCATTATAGATTCTCCTAAATGAATTACATTTAATTTATAGATTGCATTCTTGTTTTTGATCCCTACATGCATAACCTTACATTTATCTATATTAAACCTCATATTCCATTTGTCCGCCTAATTCTCCAGTTTATTTAAGTCCCTCTGTAGAGAAGCTGCCTTACAGAGTTTGGTGTCATCTGCAAAAATAGAAACTTTACTCTCTAAACCATCCCCAAGGTCATTAATAAATATATTAAAAAGGAGTGGCCCCAGCACTGAACCTTAAGGTACTCCACTTTAACACTTTTGACCAATTAGAAAATGTTCCATTTATCACAACTCTCTGTTCCCTATTCTCTAAACAGTTTTCGATCCAAGTAGAAATGTTGTTTCCTAGATCCAGTTCCCTTATTTTGTAAACTACCCTCTTGTGTGGCACTGTATCAAAGGCCTTTGCAAAATCTAAGTAGATCACATCTACTGTACTGCTACAAGTCCCAGTGGGATGCTAGCACTTGTAGTTCTACATGAGGAAATATGTTCTGGCAGGCATGCGTATGCTGGCTCTTGTAAATCTACAAGTGCAGGCATACAGAAGAGGTTTATGGCTTCCAGGGTTTACCGGAACCAGTAGTGCCACATAATAACAAGGGGACCCCACACCCCAGGTTTATCTGTTCTGGTGTGACCAGCGCTGCCTGTCATAGCCTGGTGCTAGGTGTGGCTTTTGTGGAGGAAACCAGCCCAGGCTATGAGTGCTGCTGCTAGGTTCACTTTTTTTGTGGGGACAGGGGCTGTTAAAAATGTGTTGGGTTTTTTTTTTTTTTAGCAGAGCAAAGATATGCCTGTATTCAGTATCTGGAGATATGGCCGTATCTGTAGGTGGAATGCCATACTTATGTGTGCACACCCTTACTGTACTTCAGCTGCACCTGAACGCCCCCTTGATCCGTCTTCCCATATACGTAAACGTATATGAAACTCCAAATTCCATAACAAAGCAGAATTTTGCACTTGGATGTTGAACGTACGTCTAGCTCTGAATGAGGCCGTGCATGTATATTCCTACTGCTTCATATTGATCCCATTGGTGACCGGGGAACATTTCAGATTTGTAAAATATGCTGGTTAAACATAGGATAACTCTTTCAATTAGGGTATCAGGCAAATTTCATGTCTTTTTGTGGAAAATAGGAGTTTCTACTGGTATAATTTTAAAATAAATATATTTTTATTTTAATAATGTAAGAAAAATTTGACAAAATAATTAATTTCATGTAATTCAGGCATGCAAACATGTCGGATCACACATTGGCAGTGGAAGTGAATAGCCCTGTCTTGGACTTCCAGTTCCGCTTTCACGCTTTATCATACCAGACATCATTTAGTTTGTTTTTATAAACTGACTAAAAATTGCTATCAGCAAAGGAACAATGTTGGGCAAATTCTGAAGTGTGTATGCACACTCGACCAACAATGTAGGCAGATCTCCATAGTGTTTACAAACTTTACAGTCATAATCTTTTCAGCAGATGGTTATAACAGATAAAGAGCTCAGATCTGAAGGTACATCGTGTAAAATCGTGTAAGTGTGCACGTATGAATCTGAATGCTGATCGGGACTTTCAAGCGCTGGTAAAATCGTTAAAGATATCGCATATGGAGAAATTTTCTGTAGTGTGTACCTAGCTTTAGTCTGTCTCATTTTATTCTGCCTTGTGTATCCTATGATCCACTGAGAATATCATGTATCAGCCCTAGATTAGTTGCTTTGTCTGTGTATTCTGTTTTCTTGTCCTGATGTTACCCTGTCAGTCATTCCTTAGTCTTGGTCCTGTCATTGTTGTCTGTCCTGCTGTAGATCTGAGGCCTGGAAGAATATCTAATTTGATTTTGACCTGTGTCTTTCTGATTAACCTCTCTGGGCTTATGACGCCCTGCTTGTCCTATCTGAGTTCTCTGGTCGTCTGCAATACATGCCTGCCTCTCAGCCATATTAGGTATGAGTTTCCTACATACAGTACCTGCTCTGTCCATTTAAACTTAGTTCTGCATCCTGGATTCCTTAACCCCTGTTATTACACCTGCATATGTTGCACTGCATTTTTTAAATGCTTTGCAGCAGTGATTGAGTGGACAGGAACCATTAAAGACAACATTCAAAAATGTATTTGCCAGTCAAACATTCTGTACTGTCTTTTTTTTTTTTTAATATTGTTGTTTTAAATTTAACATTTTTTTCAGAAGCAAAAATAATTCCTCTAATGGTCAGAAAATTCAGAAGTATGTGCAAATCTCCTCCAGCAAATTTCCTTCCTGCGCCTCTCTTGGGTCTCAAGCTTTCAGTGACTGCCTGGATGCACGTGTGTGCTGTTCTTAGGAATGTATGGCTACCTCAAAAAGTAAATTGGGACAAGTTATGCCCCTCCCATGATTCATCCAGACTTGCAGGGCCATCGAAACCTTACCCAGCCATGCCCATATTCTTATAATGCCACATCCTTTGCTGGTTCCGTAAATTGAGACAGTCCCACCCATAATAAGGACTGTTGAGAAGTATGCTAAAGGGACAATTATCACTTTTTATAAAATTAGATATGGGCACAGTGCATAATGGATAATATAAACTCATTTAGACACAATACTTAATAAACACATAGATTACATAAATGGACAAATGACATTGTATCATAGGTAATAAGACACACGGGAGCCACCCCAGAGGGTCCACAATTGGTTTACAGGTGATTGGTGATTCTTGTGCATATAAACGTGTTTCATACCATATAGAATGATAGAAACACTTCCAGACCTTTGCATTCACCAAATTTGAAAGGACTTCAATGGAACTTTCATTGGTTTCAAAAAATAGCTGCGTATATTCTTCCTTTTGTATTGAGGTCTCTATCCAATCCATGTGGAAAACATAAGCTTTTCCCTAAACAAAGCTAAAGAAAGGGGATTTTTTTGCACCAACATCTGGAGAAAACTTTTCTTCACATCTGTGAAAACTTCCAAAAGTAGATGTCTTGGTACCCCTCGAAAAATACCTTGTATGACCCATTCCGGGATTAGAGGGAGGTAAATTAATAAATAATTCTGAATAAATCTCGTGACCCACTTCTCGAACTGCAAAATTTGTGGATACAGCTAATGATTATGATCCGTCATGGGAGAGCCACAGACATGAGTGATTATCTGCCAGTCCAATTTTGTAGCAGCAATAGGGAGACAGATAAGTCCTGTGTTAAAAAATATCTCCTCTCAACATTGGAAAACTTCTGATAGAAATCAATAATGGGAGTAAGCAACAGTGTCGGAAAGCATTCCAGCCTTTTACCATCCCCGATTTCAGTTTTGTGTAATTAAATTTTTCTCATAAAGTTAAAGTAGGTCACCCTGCACTTTGGGGGAGGGTTAGACAATAAAGTATCTAGAAGGTTGTGCCAGTCATGTGAGGGCATCTTTGCCACAACATCCACACAGTGTTGGACTTATACAAAAGTTAAGTTGAATGGTTGGATTATTTAATGTTTTTCACAGGCTTGTGTCAACGTGAAGGTGTTTTAGTTGTTTTTTTTAAGGGATTTCCCTATAGTTCAGAGTCCTGCAAAGAGTAAAGGGGTAGGCTGCCTTGAATTTATAATGATGTCTCAGGATAAACCACAACCATCTCATAGACGTAAACAGGGGGTTGTCTACGATGTGCTTGGGTATTTCCTGATCATGGAGATGAAGGAAAGCTATTAGACTCATATCAGGCAAAAGTCTTGTTCCAGAAATAATCCAGCATAAGTATCCGTTCCCTGGATCCAATTTCTTAGGTATCTGAGATGAGCTGCTTCGTTCCACATTTCTATGTTGGACCTGTTTTTTCTGCCAGTCAACTTGGATTGATGAAGTTGAACAAGGCCTACTCCAGGTTTCTAAATAAACTAGCTCAATGTTGGTGTGCAGGCCCTCCTATAGTAGTAACCACGCGCCTCTGCGTCGGATTTATCAGCATCGGCGAAGAGACTACCACCACCTGAGATGGCAGGCAGAGGGCAATGAAATTTTACGGTCAGATTTGGGACCTATTGCTGATCGCTGCCTACTGAATTTTGATGGCTTCAGGACCCCATTTTAAACGCAGATGCCTATAGATTAAAAACAGCCTGCAGGAACACAACGTCAACGATGCCCTGCCCCCCGGATGTCCTCAGGGATTACGTTTTATGATCATAAAACCCGTCCTAATGACACATGTCTACAATAGTTTTCACAAATTTCCTTATTAGAGAATTTGGATGGCATGAAAAAGTTTTGCCTTTGTGTACAGAGTCATTTTCTTTTCCCACTGCGTTGTTAATAAATTGTGATACAGAACTTTCCAACACATCTTTACAGATATTTAAAGTTGCAAGTGACAGGTTAACTGTTGACAATGTTTCAAAGTTGTTCTTAATGATTCTAACTGCCTTGCTTGCAACTCTCTGGACATATCTCTGTGTAGCTTCGTAAATATCTTTGTTACACTCGGGTTTGTCGACTAGAATATCGGACTTTTCATCCTTGTAGAGGTATGTGCATTTTAACGAATGGATAATCTCAGGCATCATGTGATTGGTAATCTCAATATTGCTGAGTTGCAGGTAAGTTGGTGTACAACTTTTGCCATTAATCTTTTTGTACAGTTGGTCTTCGGCCATTTCAATAAGTTTGTTTGCTCCCTCTCTACAATGATATCCTATATCGTTATGTGACATATCCAGAATATCTGTCACAACTCTAGAAATAACAGGGGATTTCCATGTGTCTCTTAGGAAAAGATCTAGGATTTTACTACAGGCAAAGTTTCCTAATGTTGTATACATTGATTTCCTAAACGTAGACTGATGGCGCTGCTGAATGCAAAATATCAAACAAATTGTTAATTATCTCATTGAAAACACGATTTAGTTCAGAGTCAGTGAATAAAGAGGTGTCTGTTTTTTTGTTAAAATGAAGAAAGAGGACGCGCAGTAACTCTTGATGACACTTGCTAACCCGATCAGGAAGACTAACTCGGAGGGTTAAACTCAGATCAATAAATATCTGTCTAAAAAATTGAAGCATCACATTTGCTGCTGCACACCTAATTTCAAATCTGATGGGATCCTTGACATTTTGAAAAACTTGTTTCAAAAGCTTCTCACTTAATGTTGTTCCAATTTCTTGTTTGTCATACTTCTGATCATAAATTCCGCTTATAGTATCTGTGTTGGAGACAGTCTGACGCACAGATTTCGATTAGGGATGTGCACCGGCGACTTTTGGTGTCTTGTGTTTTGTGTTTTGGATTCGGATTTTCGTGATGTTTTGAGGTCGAATTTGTTTTGCAAAACACATGCCGAAAGGTTTTGGTTCGGATTTAAGGTTTTGGATTCGGATTTTTTTTGAAAAAAGCATAAAAAGTTCAAAAATCAAGTTTTGGGGCTTATTTTCACTCCTACGCTATTATTAACCTCAATAACATTCAATAACAAGCATTTCCACTAATTTACAGTGTATTCTGAACACCCCACAATATAGTTATTAGTCCAAAACGTTGCAACGAGGTATCTTTCTGGACTGCGTAGTGGAGTGGTCCCCACAATATAATAAGAAAACCATCAACTGGTCTTAATCGCACCAAAAAATGTACCTGGACTGCGTAGAGGAGTGGGTCACCACAATATAATAAGAAAACCATCAACTGGTCTTAATCGCACCAAAAAATGTACCTGGACTGCGTAGAGGAGTGGGTCACCACAATATAATTTGAAAACCCTGAACTTGTATGATTCGCACCAATAAATGTATCTGGACTGCGTAGAGGAGTGGTCACCACAATATATATAATAAGAAAACCATCAACTGGTATGAATCGCACCGAATAATGTACCTGGACTGCGTAGAGGAGTGGTCACCACAATATACATTAAAAAAACCCTGAACTTGTATGATTCGCACCAATAAATGTATCTGGACTGCGTAGAGGAGTGGGTCACCACAATATAATAAGAAAACCATCAACTGGTCTTAATCGCACCAAAAAATGTACCTGGACTGCGTAGAGGAGTGGGTCACCACAATATAATTAATAAAAAGCCCTCCACGGCTCTGAATTCCTACCAAAAAAAACCTGGACTGCGTAGTGGGGTGGCCCCGGTACTAAATTTGATACCGGGGCCACAATATAATAAATAGTTACACCTTCAACTGGTCAGAATTCCACCAAACAAGTATCTGGACTGCGTAGTGGGGTGGCCCCGGTACTAAATTTGATACCGGGGCCACAATATAATAAATAGTTACACCCTCAACTGGTCAGAATTCCACCAAACAAGTATCAGGACTGCGTAGTGGGGTGGCCCCGGTACTAAATTTGATACCGGGGCCACAATACCTCCTCCAAGTTCCAAGTGTAGTGTTTATAACATATTAACACTACACTAATTCTAGCACGTCAATCCCTCTTGTTTTAAATAATGACAGGGCATTTAACTTTTGATTAAATTTTTTGAATTTGTTGACATTTTCTTTTACTTTTTGAACATGGCAAACGACTGTTGAATGGTCACATAATGCCAAAAAAATAGTTGCAAGATGGAATTGTCCTTGGGCCCTCCCACCCACCTTTATGTTGTTGAAATAGGACATGCACACTTTAACAAACCAATCATTTCAGCGACAGGGCCTACCAAACAACTGTGGCTGAAATGATTGGTTTGTTTGGGCCCCCACACCAAAAAAACAATTCATCTCTCCCTGTACAAACTAAACAGGCTCTACTGAGGAAAGATGTCGTCCTCATCCTCAACCTCTGATTCCTCTCCCCCTACAGTGTGTACTTCCTCCTCCTCACACAATATCAATTCATCCCCGCTGGACTCCACAACCACAGGTCCCTCTGTACTATCTGGAGGGCAGTGCTGTACTTCATTGAGGAATTGATTATTCATTTTTATAAACATCATTTTTTCAACGTGGTGAGGAAGCAACCTCCTTCGCCGCTGACTGACCAGGTTCCCCGCTGCACTAAAAACTCTTTCCGAGTACACACTGGAGGGGGGACAACTCTGGTAAAATAGAGCCAGTTTGTACAGGGGCTTCCAAACTGCCTTTTGGAGTTCTAGCACGTCACTACCTCTAGTTAATTTAGATTGCAAGGCTTGTAAATACTTTGAAGATAAAAAAAGCAGGCTGCACAGACTGTGGAGCTAGAAAGTGAAATTAAATGGACCACATTACTTTGGTGGCTATCTATGCCCCCCCCCCCCCGCCCTACACTTGTAGTTGTATATAAAAAAAGCAGCCTGCATAGACTGTAGAACTAGAAATTCAAATATACAAAGAAATGGACAAAGGCATTTTGGTATCTGTCTGCATCAGATCCCCTCTCCATTAGGAGTAAAATAGAAAAATATTCAGCCGTTATATAATCTAGAATATAAATAGAAATTGCGAAAGACAATTTGGTATCTGTCTGCATCATAATCATCAATATCCTCCTCAGCGCCAGCTACATCAATATCCTCTTCCCGGTGTACAACATTCACACCTTCATTAGCCAAATCTGTAACTGGACTGTGGGTGATCCTTCCAGCATATGCAGAGGGCGTGCTGCAAATGCTGGATGGAGGCACCTCTTCCCGTACAGTGATGGGAAGGTCAGGGTTCACAACCAACAACACCCTTGGACTCGCCTTGGGGATTTGTGATGTCATCTGTTTAGAAGGCAGAGTTCTTTGCAGTTTTGTTGTTGTTGCTGACAGCATAACTCTTAAATTTTTTGTAGGGGGAAGGAGGAGGGCTTAGATCCTTGGGTGAAGCTGGACCACTAGTCATGAACACGGGCCAGGGCCTAAGCCGTTCCTTGCCGTTACTTGTCGTAAATGGCATATTGCCAACTTTACGTTTCTCCTCAGATGATTTTAAGTTTCTCTTTTTGCTATTTTTTGAGAACTTGGGCTTTTTGGATTTTACATGCCCTGTACTAAGAGATTGGGCATCGGGCTTGCCAGACGACGTTGATGGCATTTCATCGTCTATGTCATGACTAGTGGCAGCAGCTTCAGCATTAGGAGGAAGTGGGTCTTAATCTTTCCCTTCTTTATACTCCAAATTTTGGTTTTCCATTATATGTAGCACAAGAGAGCGTACCCCTAAGCCACACACACTTGGCAAAGCCTTTAAAAATTATATGCGGCACAGGAGAGTAGCACTGGACTTATACTGCTGAATCAGTGAACTTTGTAATAGCAGTACCACTGGACTTATACTGCTGAATCAGTGAACTTTGTAATAGCAGTACCACTGGACTTATACTGCTGAATCAGTGAACTTTGTAATATATCAGTACCACTGGACTTATACTGCTGAATCAGTGAACTTTGTAATATATCAGTACCACTGGACTTATACTGCTGAATCAGTGAACTTTGTAATATATCAGTACCACTGGACTTATACTGCTGAATCAGTGAACTTTGTAATATATCATTACCACTGGACTTATACTGCTGAATCAGTGAACTTTGTAATAGCAGTACCACTGGACTTATACTGCTGCATCAGTGAACTTTGTAATAGCAGTACCACTGGACTTACACTGCTGAATCAGTGAACTTTGTAATAGCAGTACCACTGGACTTATACTGCTGAATCAGTGAACTTTGTAATATATCAGTACCACTGGACTTATACTGCTGAATCGGTGAACTTTGTAATAGCAGTACCACTGGACTTATACTGCTGAATCAGTGAACTTTGTAATATATCAGTACCACTGGACTTATACTGCTGAATCAGTGAACTTTGTAATATATCAGTACCACTGGACTTATACTGCTGAATCAGTGAACTTTGTAATATATCAGTACCACTGGACTTATACTGCTGAATCAGTGAACTTTGTAATATATCATTACCACTGGACTTATACTGCTGAATCAGTGAACTTTGTAATAGCAGTACCACTGGACTTATACTGCTGCATCAGTGAACTTTGTAATAGCAGTACCACTGGACTTATACTGCTGAATCAGTGAACTTGGTAATATTGCAGTACCAATGGGCTTATACTGCAGGATTGGTTTTGCAAATTTTGTTGTAATTAATTTTTTTTTAATTAGATTTTTGTATTTTTTTTTTATAAGTTTTTTTTAATTTTTTAAACACTTGGGAATATTGGGGAAATAAGAACTATGCCCTTAGAAGCACAGAGCACAGGACACAGGACCACTGGACTGAACAGGACACAGCACAGGACCCAGCTGCACCACTGAACTCAAAATTGACAGAGCACAGCACACAGCACCACTGGACTGATACTGCAGAACACAGCACAGCACAGCACAGCACAGAACTAAACAGCACAGCACAGAACTAAACAGCACAGCACGAGATCTACCAGGACAGAGGACCACCTAACACACCCTCCCTCTACCCTGATCAATGCCCGAGTGAAGTTGGCGGCGACTAGCGGGGAATTTATAGGTTCCGAGTATTGCGAGATCCGACAGCGGGATTATGACTCCGAGCCTCGGTTTCAAGTTTTCATTTAGCGCCAATACCCGGATCTGTCTCGGATCCGACTCGGATCGGCAACGTTCGGGTGGGCTCGGATTCAGGAAATCCGAGTGCGCTCATCTCTAGTTTCGATGTTACTTTTCCCTTATTCGGCTTAGGTAAAGAGGATGTAATAGAAGTAGAAGATTTTTCCAGTTGATTCTGGATGGCTCCTAAGATGGTGCAGCAAAGGTTTTTGGAATAAGCAGATACATTAGACTGCGGTTCAGAAATCTCCAGTCTTTTGTCTTGTCCTTGTGAAGTTTGATGGCGTTTATTCTGTTGTGCAGAGGACCTTGGGAAATAAATGTCTTCTACTCTATTTTTGTTTCTTGGCTGCAAAACTTTAAGGGTTAGAGTTGCAAACCCCATTATTGTTCCATGAACACTTGTGTGGATAGACCGACTTACTTCTGTAAAAAAGGGTGCATTAGTGCTTCTTGGTCTGATCTTAGCTAACATCATTCTGGAGCTTTTGTATTGAAGCAAAGTTGTATCGATTTTTTTTTAGCATCCTGTTTTGCAGCACATAGATGGTTAAGAAACTCCTCTACAATCGATTTGCAAATGAAACGGAATTCTGATTGTAGAAATCTCAGAATCTCTGGGCAGCATGCAGAAGTAGTCTCAAAGCATGTTCTGTTTGATTTTTCAGAGGTTCCATTAGGAGACCTTTGCCCTACTGATTTCAGTATAAGTGCAAATACTGTAGATAGTTTAGAGTAGACATTGTCCAGTAGCTGAGGTCTCATTTTTGGAAAATAACTCTGGATGTTACTATCAAGTGAATGATGTAATGTGCATTCTGGGTATAAACACTCACACAGAAGTGAGGATTTGTCTGTTCCTATAGGAAGCTGTTTCTTCTTCGGCGGTCGCTGCAGACATTGTCAAGAAGAGACCTGACAAGTTCTCGAGTAATAAATATATCTTCAATCGGTAGTGAATAAGACAGGACGCTTTCACTATAAGTATTTTGGAAGTGAGCAAAATGTCTCCCAATTGTAGTTAATAGTTCGGTCAAAAGGATTTTAGTCTGTACCTATACTTTGGAGAGCAGCCCTGGAAAGGAGTCTACTAGCTCAACATCTACACTTTCTCTGTCTCTCTCAGATTTGCTTTTGACTTTAGAAGCATAAACCCTTCCATTTTTGCTGAGATTGTCTGGGTCATTTCATCAAAAATGCCATGCACGTTAGACACACATATTTTGGGCTGAGATGGCAATAGATTGTGTAACAAAGGGAGGCATTTATCTGACAAGAGGCAGAGAAAGTATAGAAACAGAATAAAACATTGGCACAGTTATGCACCTAGGTTGAGGTTAAACGGGGTCAAAACGTATGTGTAGTTTAAAGTTTGCTAACTTACATGATTTCCTCTCAGCAAACAGACAGGGTGTGTCTGATTAGTCCAAACAGAGGCAGTGATGGGCGTTTCCTTAAAAAGAGAAGGTGGGTGTGTCACCTGCCCATCAAGCTAAGGCTGGGGGAGGAGTATCATGTATAAAAGCTTGACTGTGTTACTTGTTCAAGGAGATCAACGCTGGTGAAGCTGGGTGGTCTTGAGAGAGCTGAGCTATGTCTAGCTAGCGTTTAGGGTCTCCAAGTATTGCTGTGAAATCTGTATGGTGTCGAAAAATTTACCATCCTGACAATAAAACTACATAAAAAGGAAGAAGTTGTTCGCGTGTGCTTCAGCAGTAGCGGGCTCTTGCCACAAGTGGTGTCAGGAGTGGGATGCTCCGGGAAGAAAGTTTCCGCTACCCAATCCGCGCAGACGTCAACATGGAGGAAGTACTGAGAACCCTCGTGAATGTGGCCGCTGCGCAGCAAGAACAGCAAGAACAGCAAGCTCAGATGCTACGAGTTGCCGGGCACTGTGGTGTGTGTCTGTAATCCCAGCTCCATCGGAGGCTGAGGCAGTTGGATTGCTTGAGTCCAGGAGTTCTGGTCCCCACTGAGCTATGCTGATTAGGTATCCACACTAAGTGTAGTATCAATATGGTGACTCTGGGGGAGCTCAGAGCCACAAGGTTCTCCTAAGGAGGGGTGAACCGGCCCAGGTTGGAAACAGAGCGCAAGTGGCTGAGCTTTCTAAAGTTTTAAAGAAATGGATGCAGCCTGAGGAGAATTCGCCTTCTCGGATTATTGAAGTTCTGGCGATAGATCACTGCATCTGGGGGCTGAACCGCGATTTGCAAAGGTGGGTTCTGCAATCAGACCCACAAACTTATGAAGAGCTTGCCACCGTGGTAGAAAGGTTTTGTGCGCTACAGCAAAGGACTAAAGAACCTGCATTTGTGCCAAAGCCGCTGCCACGCCAAAAGCCAGGTTTGACAATCCTTGCTACAGGGCCCAATGGAAAAACTGCTACGTTCAGAGGGCCAGGTGCAAAGCTGTCTAATCTGAAGTGTTTTGAATGTGGTGAGCCAGGCCACTTTAAGGCAGAGTGTCCTAAACTACCGGAACCCATGGACTGTTCCGTGGCACACATTGGGCCTGCTTTTCCAAGCTGTTTTACCATGAGTCCCACATCAGGAAGTCCTTGTTTGTTCTGGGTGACTGTGCTAATCAACCAAAACCTTGTTCTGGCCTTGGTTGACTCGGGGAGTGAACTCATTGGTTTCCAGCTCTGCCTTACCCAACTTCTCGGTTGCCCAAGGTGAAGGTTCTTTGCGTACATGGCACGACAGAGGAGTATGAAAGAGAAATACTACCAGTCACACTCAAAGACAAAACTGTTATGGTGGTAGCTGCCATAGCACCTAAACTCCCATATCCACTCATTTTGGTGCGAGACTTCCCACTGTTTAATGATGTCCTCGGTGAGCGGATCCGGCCGGACATGCCGGCAACTGATGCAACGGTCGGAAGCCCGGTCTTAAAGGAGCCGCCTAGGAATCCACAACATCTGGACATCGATCTTTGGGAACCGCCAAACCGGAATGCCATCCTGGGAGTCACAGCAGGCGTTCCACAAAAGCATCCACCTGCGGGGAAACATGGACAGTCCAAACTAGCATTGGTCACTGATGTTGCAGATGAGCCCACCGCGTCTGTCAGTGAGGATACGGACTGGTCCGCAATACTAATTTTGTTTCCTCTGCAGGACTTTGCTCGAGACCAACTTAATGATGCCACTTTGGAACATGCCTTTAAAAGTGTGACTGAAGTAAATGGGGTAGCGAAAGCGGCCCAACCTGCAGAAGGTATACCATATTTTATTGTTAAAAATAATTTCCTGTATAGAGTTGCTAAGGTGCAGGGGGAAAAAGTAGAACAATTAATGGTTCCTCAGGTCCATGTAACCCTAGTGTTAAAAGCAGCACACACACATGTCTGTGGGGGACACCTAGGGGAGGATAAAACACGGGAACGAGTTCTGCTTAGGTTTTACTGGCCCGGGGTAAACATGGCAGTGAAAAAGTATTGCCGGTCCTGTCCCATTTGTCAGAGAACCTGTCCCAAACCCATGTACAGGGCACCTCTCATTCCAATACCAATAGTACAAGTTCCCTTTGAACAGATAGCTATGGACCTTGTGGGGCCACTGGAAAAATCCACACGTGGGCACCAATATATACTAGTGGTGCTTGACTATGCAACCAGGTATCCAGAGGCAGTTCCCCTACGAAACATAAAGTCCAGCACCATAGCTAAGGAACTTGTATTGAAGTTTACACGTTTGGGAATAGCCAAAGAAATTCTCACAGATCAGGGTACTCCATTCATGTCTAAACTGATGAAGGACATGTGCCAGTTGCTAGGGGTTACGGCGCTTCACACCTCTGTATACCATCCATAAACAGATGGCTTGGTTGAACGCTTTAACCGCACATTAAAGCACATGCTCAGGAAAGCAGTGGCTCAAGAAAAAAAAGTTTGGGACACTCTTATTCCCTATTTGATGTTTGCCATCCGTGAGGTACCTCAAGCTTTAACAGGGTTTAGTCCCTTTGAGTTATTGTTTGGGAGACAGCCCAGGGGTATCTTGGATATGTTAAAAGAAGGGTGGGAGCAGCAAGGGCCCAGGGAGCCAAATCTGGTCCAATTTGTGTCCCAAATGTATGAGAGGCTAGGAAAGATAGGGCCCATTGTGCAGCAACATGTAAAAGAGGCTCAGGAACGACAGAGAAAAAGTTATGATAAAAGTGCTGTTGTTCGATCTTTCAAGCCTGGGGACAAGGTCCTAGTCCTGGTTCCCACCCAGGAAAGCAAACTTTTCGCCCATTGGCAGGGTCCATATGAAGTTCTAGAGGGTGTCGGTCCTGTCAATTACAGAGTCCGCCAGTTAGGTAGTTAACCTCCTTAAACCTTGGCATGATGAGGAAACCTCTCCTCAGGTAGTGAGTACTGCCATTGAAAAGTCTGAAGTGCCCATAGAGCCAGCTTTGTCCATTCAGCAGAGACAACAGACTGAAGAAATGATTCGCCGGAACAGGGATGTCTTCTCTTCCATTCCTGGGCGCACTACCTTAATCGAACACGACATTGTCACTGCACCAGGAGTCATTGTAAAGCAGAAGCCGTATCGTATTCCTGAAGCTAGACGGGTGGACGTGAGAAAGGAGGTCGAGAAGATGCTCCAGTTAGATGTGATTGAAGAGTCCACTAGTGAGTGGAATAGTCCCATTGTGCTTGTCCCGAAACCCAATGGGACAATTAGGTTCTGCAATGACTTTAGGCGCCTAAACAGTATGTCGCAGTTTGATGCCTATAAAATGCCACGTGTGGATGAACTAGTGGAAAATCTTGCTGGTAGCAATTATTTAACAACCCTTGATCTAACAAAGGGTTATTGGCAAGTTCCCCTGACTTCCACGGCCAAGCCAAAGGCTGCATTTTCCACCCCTGATGGTCTCTATCAATATAAAGTCTTACCCTTTGGGTTGCATGGGGCACCTGCCACCTTCCAAAGGGCCATGAATAAATTTCTACGACCTCACACAGCTTATGCAGCTGCTTACCTGGACGATATAGTGATTTATACCCCAGACTGGGGATCACATTTAGCCAAAGTTGAGGCGGTCTTAGCTTCATTAAGGTCAGTAGGGTTAACAGCTAACTCAGAGAAATGTGCCATAGCCATGAGAGAAGCCAAATATTTGGGGTACGTTGTTGGTCGAGGACGTGTGAAACCCCAGCTAGATAAAGTGGAGGCAGTCAAAAATTGGGCAAGACCAGAAAAAAAGTCGCAGTTAAGAACCTTTTTAGGCTTAGTAGGTTACTACAGGCGGTTTGTAAGCCACTTCGCCACTAGAGCTGCTCCACTAACGGACATGTTAAAAAAAAGTTGTCCAGATAGATTAACCTGGTCTGACTCTGCAGAAACTGCCTGGTCTGATCTTCGGTTAGCTCTTTGTTCCTCCCCAGTTCTACAAGCACCGTTTTTACCCGGAGGTTCTTCCTCCAAAATGATGCTTCTGGTGTTGGCTTAGGTGCAGTCTTGTCACAGGAGAAGAATGGAGTAGAAAATCCTGTCCTGTACCGTAAGTCGTAAATTGCTTCTGTCACGGGCACTAGGAGTCTTTACCCAGGGATCACCAGGTGATAGGCTTACCAGAGCAGTATAGGTGGTAATATGGTACTCTGGTAGCAGGGTGATCACGGAACAGGAAATAGCAGATGATGAGATGCTCAGGAAAGTCTATGACTAGCAGCACTGGCAATATGGAGGTAGTAATACACGAGGAACTGTATGGACAAAGGACACGTGAAGGTAGTCAGTGGTCTGCGGTAGCAAGTTGTACCACTGCTATAGTGAGGAGGAATGTCCAACAGAAACGAGGAGGTGATGAGAGTCAGCGGTCTGCGGATAGCAAGTTGTACCGCTGTCTGAGTGAAGGAATGGAATCCAAGTGGAGATATCCGGGGAGTCAGTGGTCTGCGTTAGCAAGTTGTACCACTGCTATGTGAGAGGATACTGGAACAGGTGAAACTGTAAACAGGAGTCAGTGGTCTGCCACTAGCAAGTTGTACTACTGAATATATATGTGAGGAGGTGCACGGGGAGAGACTGCAACACAATATATACACGGGCACCTTGACTTTGATCCACAGTAATATGCACAATATAAATGTATAAATGACTGAACAATACTGCCAATATAGAAAGTCTCTTGAAGTAGTCCAGCATAAGATAACACAGTCAATGATGGCAATAGACTCAGCGGATAGCACACTCCAGAGGAGAACCAACACAGTCCAGCAAGGTATGCAATACACAGCACAGTCAATGAGAAGTATGCATACCGTGGTTCAGGAGGCAGTCAGACAGGAGTGCAGAGATACCTGAACGGCAGGAGGCCGGCAGGATGCGAAGTCCCTGGATGGGTGAAGCGGTGGTCTAGTAGGTGCAGCGCACGGGAAGGTAGACCAGCAGGGAACACAGGAAAGCGTGGAGAGCGGATCAGCAGTAGATGGATGAGTAGTGCTGAGGAGTAGCAGCAGCGGGTCTCTGCGGGAACACGGAGGTAGCCAATAGCAACCAGCAGGTGCAGTAACGATGGGACACGGGAGAGCAGAGTTGAACAGGCACTGTTGATCACGGAGAATAGCGGGTAGCAATAGTGGAGGCAGACTCAAGAAAACACGGGAGCGTTGACAAGGACTGAAGACTGAAGCGCACAGAGGCAGCGGATAGGAATCAGCCAAACAGTCACGATGAAACACAGACGGGTTGCAGGTTGAAGACTGTAGTGCACGGAGGCAGCGGATAGGAATCAGCTAGCAGTCACGATGATGAAACACAGACGAGTTGCAGGTTGAAGACTGTAGTGCACGGAGGCAGCGGATAGGAATCAGCTAGCAGTCACGATGATGAAACACAGACGAGTTGCAGGTTGAAGCCTGTAGTGCACGGAGGCAGCGGATAGGAATCAGCTGGCAGTCACAATCATGAACAGGTGAGTGGATGTGGTTGAAGCCTGTAATGCACGGAGGCAGCGGATAGGCATCAGCTAACAGTCCCAATGATACATGGTAGAGTTGAAGTGATTAGAAGACTGTAGTGCACGGAGGCAGCGGATAGGAATCAGCTCACAGTCACGATGATTCAGTAGATGGTAGAAGTGGTATGGGAACCACAGTAGCAGAAGTGGTTTGGAAACCACAGAGGTAGAAGTGGTTTGGAAACCACAGGAATCAGCAGGGCTGAATAAACAAGGAAACACAGGAACACCTTCAGAGACTCATGGGGAATGAGACTCCAAGATCAGGCAACGTGGTGTTGACCACAGGTGCTTAATATAGGGAGGTTGCCTGATCTGCCAATTAAGTTAAAGGAACATACACTGAAGGTTTGGAAAGGGCTGCGCATGCGCAGTCCCTCAGGATAGAGGACGTCCACGGTTCCTAATAGTCCGGGAAGAAGCACTCACAGTCCGGTGAGTGACAGTACCCCCCCTTTTAAAGGTGGGCACAGAACGCCTGGAACCGGGCTTGTCCGGATTTTTGGAATAAAACTTCTTCAGAAGGGCAGGAGCATTAAGATCTTCAGCTTTGATCCATGAACGCTCTTCAGGACCAAAGCCCTTCCAATGAACGAGGAAACGGAGGACTCCTCGCGAAATTTTTGCATCCAATACCTCAGTAATCTCGAAATCCTCCTCCTGATGAACTTGAACTGGCTGCGGTGCTGAGGAAGGAGTCGAGAAACGGTTAATGATGAGAGGTTTGAGCAAGGACACATGGAAGGCATTGGAAATCCGAAGATTCTTAGGAAGAAGAAGTTTAACACATACTGGATTGATAACTTGAATGATCCTATATGGACCAATAAAACGAGGGGCGAATTTCATAGATGGAACCTTCAAACGAATATTTTTGGTAGATAACCAGACACGATCTCCAATTTTTAGTGGTGGAATAGCCCGCCTCTTCTTATCTGCGAAAGACTTATATTTGTTAGATGTCTTCTTTAAACAGGTTTTGACCTGAGACCAGATATTTTTGAAGGTCTGACAAGCAGTCTCCACAGCAGGAACTTGGGTGGGTGGGAGGGCAGGAAATTCCGGAAAAGACGGATGGTGACCGTAAACCACAAAGAATGGAGTTTTGGATGATGACTCATGGTACATGTTGTTATGGGCGAATTCAGCCCAAGGGAGCAATTCTACCCAGTTGTCTTGGTTGGCTGAAGAGAACATCCTAATAAAAGTCTCAAGATCTTGATTGACTCGTTCCGTTTGTCCGTTAGATTGCGGATGGTAAGACGATGAGAGTGCTAATCGTATGCCCAAGGTTTTACAAAGGGCCCGCCAGAATCTGGAAACGAATTGTACTCCTCTATCTGACACAATCTCAGACGGACATCCATGGATGCGGAAGATTTCTTTAATGAAATGTTCAGCCAGAGTAGACGAGGAAGGTAAACCGGACAGAGGGACGAAATGAGCCATCTTCGAAAATCTGTCTACCACTACCCAAATAGTATTGTGATTCTTACTTGGTGGCAAATCAGTAACGAAATCCATACTAATATGGGTCCAAGGCTTGGACGGAATGGGTAGTGGTCGCAGCAACCCTGCTGGAGTTCTGCGGGAGGATTTGAACTGAGAACATAAATCACAGGAAGCAATAAACTCTTTGACGTCTCTCCTCATTGAAGGCCACCAGTAACTACGAGAGAGAATCTCAAAGGTCTTATGTTCACCGGCGTGTCCAGAAAAACGAGAGGCATGAAACCACGAAAGGATTTTCCTCCTCAGAGTAGGAGGCACGAGGGTCTTCCCAAATGGTAGCATTTTGGTGGATGAAGCAGCCAGAGAAATACATTTGGGGTCTAGAATAGCATGGTTGGGAACCTCTTCTACATCAGAGGACGTCACAAAAGCTCGAGATAGAGCGTCAGCTTTCTTGTTCTTAGCAGCTGGTTTGAAGGTTATAATTAATTCAAAACGGGAAAAGAAAAGAGACCATCTTGCTTGACGAGGGTTCAAGCATTGAGCAGATTGCAAATATGACAAGTTCTTATGATCCGTGAAGATCGTCACCGGATGGCGAGCTCCTTCCAACAAGTATCTCCATTCCTCTAATGCAGCTTTGATGGCCAGCAACTCCTTGTCCCCGATAGTATAGTTTTTCTCTGCGGGCAGAAGACCCCGAGAGTAGAAGGCACAAGGATGTAATTTTTGTTGCTCCGAGCGTTGGGAGAGAATAGCTCCTAAGCCCACATTAGAGGCATCTACTTCTAGGAAGAAGGGGAGTGTCACATCAGGTTGTCGCAGAATGGGAGCAGACGAGAAGGACTCTTTGAGGATTTGAAAGGCTTGGAGAGCCTCAGATGACCATTGCTTAGTATTAGCCCCTTTCCGAGTTAAGGCCACAATGGGAGATGCAATGGATGAGAAGTCTTGAATGAAGCGTCTATAGTAATTGGCAAAACCTAAAAAACGCTGGATGGCACGAAGAGTAGTTGGCTGAGGCCAATGTAGTACAGCATTTACTTTGTCTGGATCCATCTTCAGGCCAACTCCGGAAACTATATACCCCAAGAATGGAATCTGGGGTAACTCGAATGAACATTTTTCCAATTTACAGAACAATGAGTTTTTCCGTAGTCTGGAGAGGACCTCTGCCACATGTTGGTGATGAGAAGGCAGGTCCTGTGAGAAGATCAATATGTCGTCCAGGTAGACAACGACACATACATATAATAAGTCCCGAAAGATCTCATTGATGAAACCCTGGAAAACCGCGGGGGCATTACACAGCCCGAAGGGCATTACTAAATATTCGTAATGCCCATCTCTGGTGTTAAACGCGGTCTTCCATTCGTCACCGGAACGGATTCTAATTAAATTGTAGGCACCACGAAGATCCAACTTAGTAAATATCCGAGCTCCCTTGATGCGATCAAATAGCTCAGTGATCAGCGGAATGGGATACCGATTCTTGATAGTAATGGCGTTGAGTCCACGAAAATCTATACAAGGGCGTAATGATCCATCCTTCTTTTTGACGAAGAAGAACCCAGCTCCAGCGGGAGAGGTGGAAGGTCGAATGAACCCACGCTGGAGATTCTCCTGTATGTACTCAGATGTGGCTTGAGTTTCAGGTAACGAGAGAGGATAGACCCGACCCCTGGGAGGAGTCTTGCCAGGTAGAAGGTCGATCGGACAATCCCAAGAACGATGAGGAGGAAGACGTTCCGACTGAGCTTTATCAAACACATCGGCAAATGAAGCATACTGAGGAGGGAGTCCCGGGGAGGAAGATGAGATGGAAGATTGCTGTACTTTAAGAGGAATAACTTGAGAGAGACAACGATGGTGACATTCAGGCCCCCAAGACGTAACTTGAGGGGTGCGCCAGTCAATCTGGGGAGAGTGACATTGAAGCCATGGAAGGCCTAAGACAATCGGACTTGTCGTAACAGGAAGAATTAAAAACGAAATTTCTTCATGGTGTAGTACACCAATCTGAAGGGTTACTGGAGACGTACTCTGGGTGATGAGACCATTGATGAGACGTGATCCATCTATAGCCGTCACAGTAATGGGTGTTTTTAAAGTGATCACTGGTAGGGACCATTGATTCACTAGTGATTTAGAAATGAAATTTCCTGCTGCTCCGGAATCAATCAATGCCTGTGACTCAAAGGATTTAGTAGCAAAGGAAATCGTAACATCGAAAGCGCAGACTTTAGATTTCATAGACAATGGAGAGGACTCCAGGGACCCTAACTTCACCTCTCCAGAACTAGTTAGGGCCTGGCATTTCCCGATTTCTTAGGGCAAGAACTGAGCATATGTGTGGAATCAGCACAATAGATACAGAGTCTATTCTTTACTCTTCGTTTCCTCTCTTCTAAAGATAATTTGGAACGTCCTATCTCCATGGGAATCACAGAAGGTGAAACTGGACGAAATTGAGGGTTTAAACGAAGAGGTGCTTTAGCAGAAGTTGTTTTCTCAGA
The DNA here is from genome assembly GCF_038048845.1 of Mixophyes fleayi. Taxonomy (NCBI): domain Eukaryota; kingdom Metazoa; phylum Chordata; class Amphibia; order Anura; family Limnodynastidae; genus Mixophyes; species Mixophyes fleayi. The sequence goes on along the minus strand of NC_134403.1, from coordinate 164,285,835 downwards.
TTCTCTTTCACGAAATCTCATGTCTACACGATGGCAAAGAGAGATCAAATCTTCTAGTGACGAAGGAAGCTCTTGGGTAGTCAGTGCATCTTTAATTTTATCGGAGAGCCCCTGCCAGAAGGCGGCAACTAATGCTTCAGTGTTCCACTGAAGTTCAGAGGCTAAGATCCTAAATTGAATGACATACTGTCCTACTGTATGGGAGCCTTGTCGCAAACGAAGAATGCTGGAAGCAGCGGAGGTCACACGACCTGGTTCATCGAACACACTTCGGAACGTGGAAATGAATTTGGCACTATCTTGTAGAATTGGATCGTTTCTTTCCCACAGAGGGGAGGCCCAAGCCAGGGCTTGTCCAGAAAACAATGAGATAAGATAGGCCACTCTGGAACGATGGGTAGAAAAATTTTGAGGTTGGAGTTCAAAATGGACTGAACATTGGTTAAGGAAACCTCTACAAGTTTTGGGGTCCCCGTCATATTTTGACGGAGTAGGCAGGTGAAGCGTAGGAGCTGTAGACACCTGGGATGGCACTGGGGAAACGGAGGAAAGCACAGGAGCTTCAATACTAGCTGTAACAGTCTGTCCAGATGTTCCTTGGGAGGTTAACGATTGGTAACATTGAAGTAACAGCTGTTGGCGAGCATCCTGTTGCTCCACACGACTGACCAGATGCTGCAGCATCTCTTTAGCAGTAGGTTCCGTATCTGGGTCTGTCATGGCCTGATCTTACTGTCACGGGCACTAGGAGTCTTTACCCAGGGATCACCAGGTGATAGGCTTACCAGAGCAGTATAGGTGGTAATATGGTACTCTGGTAGCAGGGTGATCACGGAACAGGAAATAGCAGATGATGAGATGCTCAGGAAAGTCTATGACTAGCAGCACTGGCAATATGGAGGTAGTAATACACGAGGAACTGTATGGACAAAGGACACGTGAAGGTAGTCAGTGGTCTGCGGTAGCAAGTTGTACCACTGCTATAGTGAGGAGGAATGTCCAACAGAAACGAGGAGGTGATGAGAGTCAGCGGTCTGCGGATAGCAAGTTGTACCGCTGTCTGAGTGAAGGAATGGAATCCAAGTGGAGATATCCGGGGAGTCAGTGGTCTGCGTTAGCAAGTTGTACCACTGCTATGTGAGAGGATACTGGAACAGGTGAAACTGTAAACAGGAGTCAGTGGTCTGCCACTAGCAAGTTGTACTACTGAATATATATGTGAGGAGGTGCACGGGGAGAGACTGCAACACAATATATACACGGGCACCTTGACTTTGATCCACAGTAATATGCACAATATAAATGTATAAATGACTGAACAATACTGCCAATATAGAAAGTCTCTTGAAGTAGTCCAGCATAAGATAACACAGTCAATGATGGCAATAGACTCAGCGGATAGCACACTCCAGAGGAGAACCAACACAGTCCAGCAAGGTATGCAATACACAGCACAGTCAATGAGAAGTATGCATACCGTGGTTCAGGAGGCAGTCAGACAGGAGTGCAGAGATACCTGAACGGCAGGAGGCCGGCAGGATGCGAAGTCCCTGGATGGGTGAAGCGGTGGTCTAGTAGGTGCAGCGCACGGGAAGGTAGACCAGCAGGGAACACAGGAAAGCGTGGAGAGCGGATCAGCAGTAGATGGATGAGTAGTGCTGAGGAGTAGCAGCAGCGGGTCTCTGCGGGAACACGGAGGTAGCCAATAGCAACCAGCAGGTGCAGTAACGATGGGACACGGGAGAGCAGAGTTGAACAGGCACTGTTGATCACGGAGAATAGCGGGTAGCAATAGTGGAGGCAGACTCAAGAAAACACGGGAGCGTTGACAAGGACTGAAGACTGAAGCGCACAGAGGCAGCGGATAGGAATCAGCCAAACAGTCACGATGAAACACAGACGGGTTGCAGGTTGAAGACTGTAGTGCACGGAGGCAGCGGATAGGAATCAGCTAGCAGTCACGATGATGAAACACAGACGAGTTGCAGGTTGAAGACTGTAGTGCACGGAGGCAGCGGATAGGAATCAGCTAGCAGTCACGATGATGAAACACAGACGAGTTGCAGGTTGAAGCCTGTAGTGCACGGAGGCAGCGGATAGGAATCAGCTGGCAGTCACAATCATGAACAGGTGAGTGGATGTGGTTGAAGCCTGTAATGCACGGAGGCAGCGGATAGGCATCAGCTAACAGTCCCAATGATACATGGTAGAGTTGAAGTGATTAGAAGACTGTAGTGCACGGAGGCAGCGGATAGGAATCAGCTCACAGTCACGATGATTCAGTAGATGGTAGAAGTGGTATGGGAACCACAGTAGCAGAAGTGGTTTGGAAACCACAGAGGTAGAAGTGGTTTGGAAACCACAGGAATCAGCAGGGCTGAATAAACAAGGAAACACAGGAACACCTTCAGAGACTCATGGGGAATGAGACTCCAAGATCAGGCAACGTGGTGTTGACCACAGGTGCTTAATATAGGGAGGTTGCCTGATCTGCCAATTAAGTTAAAGGAACATACACTGAAGGTTTGGAAAGGGCTGCGCATGCGCAGTCCCTCAGGATAGAGGACGTCCACGGTTCCTAATAGTCCGGGAAGAAGCACTCACAGTCCGGTGAGTGACAGCTTCCAAGGGAACAAAAATATGCCACTGTGGAGAAAGAATGTCTCGCCATAAAATGGGCTACAGAAGCTCTGCGCTATTATCTCCTAGGCAGAGAGTTCACCTTAATAACAGACCATGCACCATTGAGATGGATGCAGAACAACCGGGAGGTAAATGCCAAGGTAACCCGCTGGTTCTTGGCACTGCAACCTTTCAAGTTCTCAGTAGAACATAGACCTGGGGTTCTGCACAAGAATGCAGATGCATTGTCACAAAAATATGCGCTCCTCGCGAAGTCAGCATCCCCCTACTTGGAGACGCTAGGGGGAGGGATATGTAACAAAGGGAGGCATTTATCTGACAAGAGGCAGAGAAAGTTTAGAAACAGAATAAAACAGTGGCACAGTTATGCACCTAGGTTGAGGTTAAACCAGGTAAAAACGTATGTGTAGTTTAAAGTTTGCTAACTTACATGATTTCCTCTCAGCAAACAGACAGGGTGTGTCTGATTAGACCAAACAGAGGCAGTGATGGGCGTTTACTTATAAAGAGAAGGTGGGTGTGTCACCTGCCCATCAAGCTAAGGCTGGGGGAGGAGTATCATGTATAAAAGCTTGACTGTGTTACTTGTTCAGGGAGATCAACGCTGGGGAAGCTGGCTGGTCTTGAGAGAGCTGAGCTATGTCTAGCTAGCGTTTAGGGTCTCCAAGTATTGCTGTGAAATCTGTACAGTGTCAAAACATTTACCATCCTGACAATAAAACTACATAAAAAGGAAGAAGTTGTTCGTGTGTGCTTCAGCAGTAGCGGGCTCTTGCCACAATTGTGATATTTAATATCAGCCTTTAATGTACTTTGTGCAGGTTCAGCTTCAACGCTGTCAATGATGTTTAAAAGGCAGTCTTTTACGTTTCTGTAGGAGGATGCAGCATATAGGAACTTTAAAACATACTCAACGAGATGGTGGGAAAACGAGCTCATGTCTGATGGTGAGACGACAATTCCAGCTTCTGTAACACACTGCTGGTCCTGGATGGGGATCTGTATTTCTGAAATGATGTTACTTATTGTTTCAGCACATATGTAGTTGATGTTTTCAAGGCGTTGAACAAACTCATTTTGATGATATAATGAGCCATTGACTTTTAATGTGTTTATAACAAGTTGGGGCCAAATAAGTGTAAGCCTACTATTGCTGCTGGGACCAGGTTTAGATGTTTTATAAAACGTCCGATCTGTCTGTAGCCTTCAAGGTTAATAACAGTTGGTGAACTTGTCTCTGATAAACATGGCTCCCCTTCCGTTCTTCCTCCTCTATTTTTTACTCCGTGGTCTGTCCTATCCTGTACAGGTGGTAATTCACGAGGTCTCCTGAACATATTCTCCAAAAATATTTTCAGGAGGAACTTTTGCTCAGATGACATGGCTATTCCCTTCTCCATTTCCTCTCTTATTGCCAGATCCAATTGTCTGTCGACAAGGCCCCGGAGCATTAATGCAAACTCCTGGATGGCAGAATACACATTCAACTCCTGTTTATACACATTGGAGACCAGTTTTTGCATTTCTTTCCGAAGGAACATTTCTATGTTTTTACTATTATTTAATGGATTATTCATATGATTAAGTTGCCCATTGTCATGTCTGTTACGACAAACGAATGACTTTACTGCAGAAAATGCCCTTTGTAGTAATGTTTTTGCAGATGACAAACCATTTTTGATGGACGATTTTAAAGATAAAAATGCATTTTTAATTGATGATCTTATTGCAGCAAATGCTGTCCTTCTTTGCATCCCTTTAAAAATCTTCTGTATTGAGCTGGCGAATTCTACCAATTGAGGAAGCACAATTTCTACTCTCCAACACAGTTTCCATGGCAACTGGTAGTTTTACTTGGAACAATGTTTGTCCATTAGTTGTATAAATAAAAAAATTTGATCGGATTCCAAATACCGAACTTTCAAACATTGAGTCTCCATATATGCGATAATATTTACGCTCCGCCATTTCTTGCCATGTTGACAGGACATTTTTGACAATTGTGCGGGCTGTCGGTGTGACATCAATTTTCCATGGACATTCTATTGTCAGATCCCAAATATTTTTCTTTTCAGTAGCTTTTGAAATGTTACTAAGAATTATTTCTAATACATCTGCACAATGAGCAATTAGGTGCCACTGAGCTCCTGAAAAACATCTTGGAAACTCACCACATAGTTCTGACAAACTGGCAAAGTGGCTAATTGTAAAACTTCATGTATAGACGAAGTCTGTGAAGAGCAAAAGAATTAGTGTCACTATGGCCGGAGCAACCTCAGGTCACGTGGCTGTTCTGATAATTAATTTCACAATTATGGGAGTCCTATCAATATATACAGGGCAAGACACATAGCAAACCAGTTATTGAGAATAGAATGTGATCTCTTAGCTGACTTCTGTTGGGTAGAAGATGGTGGAAGTGTCTTTGGTTATCTGCGACTTCTGTATTTATATATAATGTAATACAGCAATGCAAGGTGTAAGGAAGATCAAATCAACACAGTTTTAGAAAAAAATCTACCTTACATTCTCTAATTTAATTTCAAGTTAGCGTAATAAAGTTTGCCATTGGTGTAAAGAATACCCCCAAATCTTAGGCTGATACGGACACTGGTTTTGAAATAATATGCCTTTAAAGCTGCAATTTTTTAACGAAAAATTTGCTTAAAACATTTTTTAAAATTGTAATGGTTGCTCACCTGATTGAGCTAGAGAGTTGGGCAAGGTCTCATTTTAAACTTCTTCTTATGCTACATAACACAGCAGTATGTTTCAATAAACATTAAGGGGGGTATTCAATTGTTAGCGAGATGCGTTAAAATTTCACGCTCAAAAAAAAACAAAAAAACGTGCTCGTTTTTTTCCTGTTCGAGCATGCGTTTAAAAAAAAAACCACCTCAATTCAATTGTTTTTTTGCATTCACCCCCTCGCGCTCTATTATTGGTCCTAGCGAGTTTGAAATGAGGAGTGGTTAAGGCACTCATTTTACTATAAAAAAATAAAAGTAAATTAATGCAATCAAGAAGGGCCCCAGCACTGCACAAGAGAATGGGCCCCCACACTGCAATGAAGAAGGGCCCCAGCACTGCAAGCAACAATGCCCCCCCCCCCCTCCCCCTGTGCAGCAGAATTAAAGATTTTACAAGGAGGTAAATTTTTTGAAATTTACAAACATTTGAACACTGGCCAAGCATGGACATTTGTAAGGTAAAAATATTTGTGGGACAGTGGGTAAGCCGGACCTTTCTTCGAAGGTAAAAATATTTGTTGGGACTTTGCGTAAATGAGTGTGTGTAAGTAAAGCATCATAAAACTGAGGATTTCGTCCATGGTGAGTATTTTTTTTTTTTTTTTTAAATTAAAATCTATGGTGTACATGAGGGTGTTTACTGTATTTCTTGGGGTTTTATTATTTTTAATAAAGATTTGTGGTTGGAATGAGGGTGTTGTGCTTTTATTTAACATTTTGCTTTGTGGAACTACAGATCACAGCCAGCCGTGGGTGTAAGAGCATGTTGGCACTTGTGGTTCTACTACAAGTACAAACATGCCCTGGGTGCTATGGGTACGCTGGTGCTTGTAGTTAGACAAGTAGCAGCATGCCCACACTATTTAGAATTTAGGACAACATGGCTGGCTGGGACATGTAGTTCCACAAATCAAATTTTTTTTTTTAATCCAAAATCCCCATTTATTACCCTACTACACATAGCCCAGGGGTAGTAGGAAGAGCCCTTGTGCTATCGGCACTGGCTTGGGTGTCCCTAGGGGGGTGGCCCGCTTACATTTTTCAGCGGACCACAATCCCTAGGGAATCCAGGCCAGCGCTGAACAGTCTGTGGGTGTTTAGTCATTATGGCCGTGGGACCCAAACTGCGTTTCCCCTCCCCCCTGTTATAGTGCCTATCACCCCGGCTGGTTTGCCTAGTGCTGGTTCAATTAAATTAGGGGGAACCCTACGTCAAATTTTTCACACATCAATAGCCTGCCAGCACTAGGGCGAAGACTAAAAGACTAAATAGAGTGGTGAGCAAACAATTTTGCTTTTAAAAATAAAATAAAAAAACATGATACTTTTTGGCACAACCACCCCCCCCTTAAAAACAAAAAAATAATATAAAAAAGTTTAAATACATGCACCACTATGGTTTTTTCTAAAGGGGGAAATTTCCAAAAATTATTAATTATTATGCACTTTTTTAAGTACTTTTCTTTTTTTAGGTTACTTTTATGAACTTTTACACCTATTTTTTCAGTTTAATATATATTTTTCTTAACTTAATAAAAAAATTATTTCTTTGAGCAGACTATGGAGGTGCGAGATAAAACAGCATTTTGCCTTTTTCACACTCGGCGTTAAAAAACAATTGAATAGCTTTTTCCGCTAAGGGTTCGCAGCCAGTCTATACTTTAACATTGACAAACGCTTGGAGCGCGATAACACCGTTTCGGTAAAAAAAAATTAAAAATTAGAATTGCGTGAGAAGTTTTCGCGCTCGAAAATAAGGTTAAATAGCAAAAAAATTACTTTGCACGCTCGAACTTCCAAACTCGCTAACAATTGAATACCCCCCTAAAAATCTCAAAAAGTCGTATTTATTCATTTTTAAAAAAACACCTCTCACTGTTGTTAATAAATCCCCCAAAGTTTGATTTTGGAATCATGATGGGATCATCTGCTACAAGAGGTTTAATTTATGGCTGTTTGTTAAAATAATGAAAATGAGAACTATCTTGGCCTGTTCATTACTTTTAATTTATCTCCTCAAACAATTCCTTTGATGTATATTATGTACAATGACACAATATGTTTAAAACTGATTTTTTTTTTTAAAATCGTGTGTTTTTCATTGGAAGATTTTGATAACACAAACAAAAACAAAACAAAAAAAACCTGCCATATGTTATGCTAATAAGCATTTGCTAATCGAATCCATGAATTAACATACTAGTTATCCAGGTTAAAAATATAGTAACAAGTTAGGTGAATACTTAACTACAGGATATAAACAATTATTAATAAAAGGGCTGACATAATAGTTGTTCCAGTACAGAGATATGAAACATAAATAGCTGTGTCAGCGGACAAACTAACAAAGCATATAAAGCAGAATTTATGTATATATAATAATATAGCTCAAGATAACACATAAACAGGTGGATGCGCAGGACAATGCCATCTGGAGACACAGAAAGAGAAGCTTGTGGATATACTAATCAGGAGGCATATAACCTTCTCTGTCTCTAGAATGTATTATATACTCGGAGTTGTACTAGTGAAACTATATCTGATAATACTTATGACTTCCACCTCTAACTTTGTACATTAAGGAGAGTACAGCATACAAAATGAGGAACTTTGCACCTGGGCAAAACCATGTTGCTTTGGAGGGGGAGGTAAATTTAAATTGTGGGGTCAGATTTATAGTTGGGGTAGGGCATGTCCTAGATTAACTTCAAATTTCAGTGTAAAAATAAAGCTATCATGCATTTGTGTGCTACATTTGTGTGCTACATGAAAAAACAGCCAGTATTTTCCTTATGTGCAAAATAACTCACTAATTTGCACCCCTTGCATTGCAACATGTTTTTGTCCTGGAGAACATTTACTCATTTTTTTTCCTTACTTTCGAAATGACTAAGGTTCATGACCAATAACATAATTTACTTGAGCTTGCCAGGTTTTGAAGTCAGGGTAAATACTGAAATATTTAAAACATTTGTGATAATTTTATGTCTATCACATATTATCAGAAGGTTTATTACAGATCATTACCATTTGGTGCTGCTGCTCTGGATGGATGGTGCTACTGGATGGGTTGGAACTGGCTGAAGGCTTCATTTGTTTTTAGTATTTTCATTTCAGAAAGGGTGAACATTCCACCTGTTGGCGTTAACGGATTCAGCTTACACAGAACATCTACCATAGTGATCCATAAAACATCCGGCTTCCTTGGATACGATAAAGATGGTGATGGACCAGCTGGATGGAGGAATGTCACTTACACTTCGTCGATGTTTTCATCTTTCTCCAGGGCAGTTACATACCCTCCAATGTCAGCAAGTGGGAGCTTTTCTTGGGATGTTGTTACTGTCTGAGAAAAACGTCTTCACAAAGATTTTTGTTCTGTACGCTGCAGGTATAAAGTCTGGAATTTCAGGGTCCCAGGAATTGTTACTGTGTTTTTGAGGTGATCATCTAGAAATATTGCTGTCTCAATATGTTCTTCTTGTGTTGAGATAGTAAAATACATTCCTGTAATGTTCTCCTCTGCTCAGTCGAAAAGTTGTTGTGATCTGTCTGAATCTGATTATCACATGGATGTTGCAGGCTTGCTCGTAACCTCTCCAACTGTGCCACCTACACCATCGCAAGGCCTTGTGCCATGTGCAGTCACTGTGCCAATCTGCTTCTATACGAAGATCATCTTTATGAGAGCATAGGTTGGCAAAGTTTTTCTTGTTCTTAAATTGTGTGGCTGACCCATCGGAGAAGTAGAAAATCTTTTTTGGTGGTTTTGCAAATTTTGTTTTCAACAAGTTAATGAGTTTCCTCTGAAAGCCGTAGACTGTCAATGTGTTGTGTAACCCGTCTGCAAACTGCCGTTATGTGTGTAAGGTTGGACAGAATGGACGTGACTTGGGAAGATCAGCGGCTTGACAGATTGGCTACAGATTTTTTTTTACTCTGAAATGTTTGGACGTAGGCAGACAGAATATTGCAATGAGTGGGGACAGAACATATTTGAAGATAGTCCCAGTTTGTATATCCTTTTATTAAGCATGGATACATTGGATTGTCACTGTATCACAGCAAAAAAAATATTTCTCCCTGCTACTAAAGTGATATAAGCTTGAATATATCTGCATCACTGAGCTGGGATATCGCAGTTAATAAGCTACAGGAACCAGCAATAATATTTATCACTGAAAGAGAGCAGCTGAAACCTGTGTAAGGTTATAGATGGGAGCTGACGTGACTGTAACTACACCTATTTCTATTCTACATAAACCAATATTCTTATTAAGGGCCCGATGCGAACCAACCTGTAATAATACAGCATCTAGGTATATATAACGTACCTCACGTAGATGGGTGGGCACAAAAAATATTGACATGTGCCACTCTCCTGCCAGCACCACACAGAAAGTGCTGGGGTTCCCCCAGACCCAGTGTGCAATCAGGATAACGGGAGCCTGTACCCCAGCAGCAGGGCCTAAATAATGTTTCAGGCCGCTCCAGGCTAATACGCATGTAGCTCCCCCTCTACTTCCAGGATAATGGGTAGAATTTTTATTTTCTTTATTTTAAAATCGGGCTCTCTTCACCCCCCCCTCCCCCTCAATGTTTATGTTCCCGTGTTTCTGAAACTGAGGTATGAATGAGCCCTACTGAGGGTGAAAAATTGTGTGGGGGGGCTGTTGTGTCTAGACCTCTTGCCATCCGTGTCTCTCCTACTCGCTTATCCTCAAGCGCCCGCCCAAGGATGACCCACTGTCTTCAGCCTTTACCATGGGAATACAGCAGGATTAAAACCTCACTACATTTTTCTCTTGTGTTTGTTTTTTAATCTGAAGAGCAACTATTTACTTATATTTTAAAATTAATTTCAGTTTAACCCTCTCTGTCAAAATTTTGCATTCCCCAAAATTTTGCAGCCCAACAAAGTCTTGCGCCCTAGGCTGCAGCCTAGGTAGCCTATTGGATAATCAGGCCCTGCCCAGAAGTTTAAATATTGCCACCCATGAGGTTCCTTTAACAAACAATCATCTTGTCCTTGCAGCCACCAGCCAGTGTGAACTTCACATACAGTAGGAGGGGTCAGTGTGTGATGTAATCAATATCTGTCTCTTACTGTATCAGTGTATAACACAGTAGTGTCAGATGGAGGCGCAGGGGGATAGGTGGAACACAGCAGATAAAGATCAGACTGCTGCTCCATCCATTCTGCCACCTGAGGCTAATTACTGTCCTCACCTCACCACAGAAACTTCACTGCCCTCCTGCAGGTTGTATCTCAGGTTTCCAATTGTATTTGCTAAATACTGCTAATGCTTTGAGACTGAACCTGCTTAAAGAAAATGTAGATGGGTGTTGGACAGTGATGGCTAAAATTTTTCAGCTTCAGGTGTTTTGAAAATCAGAAAAAAGTGCCCAGGGATTGGAGCAGAGCACCGCTAATCAAAGGGCAGCCTCTGAAACTGGAGGTTTTTACGCACCACCAGGCGTGTCAGTCAAACTGCCTCGGCGTGTCACAGGTTTGCCATCACAGGTTTATATTATAATTTGCAAAGCACCAGCTTTAGTGGGATCTACGTGTCATGGTGGATATTACAGTCTAGACAAATTGGGTTGTGCTTTTTAATTTATTTCTGTAGGACACTGTTTGAGGTATTGCTAATTCTGGTCCAAGTGTCAGTTTCACAAACCAATAGGGTATTTCTTTGGAGTTCATATGGCTTATCAATAGAATGTTTTCCAGCAATCATGAGCATGTGGTGCTCTGAAAAAGTGAAATACCCTATCAATCTTCCGCTTTAATGCTAGAGAAATAGAAATACAATGCCATATTGCTCTATTGACATACAGTAATTACCTTTTGTTGAGGGGAAATGAATGTCTGGTTTTTTTCTTGTATAATACAAAGCACACAATAAATTGCTCTTCAGTGTTCTAGAACAGATGATTTAAAGTGAGCCAGTCAGAATCTTATAAACTTTTTAGCATGTGAATAACCATTAACTCCAATCCAGTCTTCCACATAATAAAAAGTAATGTTGGGAGTTGTCATATTAATATAATTGGCAATGGATTGGTAGTTTAAAAGAGGTTTTTATTATCAAAAGGGGAGAGCTTACCTGAAAACAAGCACTATATCATAAAGGTGTATTTTTTTCCGTTCGGTCATCTGAGAGGTTTTTAATATTTGATGATTCTTTCAAGTTAATATCATTTTTAAAATAATTATCCTGTTATAACAAGTGTGAAGAAATCTGCGCAGAAATGTATTGCTTTGCTGTTGCTAGATAATTTGGACAGTTTTACACAATCAGTGATTTAGACAGATTGTTTCATGGCTGCAGATTGAGATTTTTCTTTTAGGTGAGGGGGATGGGAAGTTTATCAATTAACCCCGACTTTCCCCCTCCATCACACTGTGATCCCTTCATCTAACTGTGCCCTCATCACACTGCTGCCCCTTTTCACACAATTCTTAGCTTACCTGCTTTTTTTTCTGTCGTCTTTTCTGTCAGCTGCTCCTCTCAGGGCAACTCCTTACTGACAGCGTAGGGACCTGATCACTACGTTACACCCAAGAGTCAGTGAGGAGGATGGAGCAGGACAGTGTGTCCCATCATACTGGAGGTGGTAGAGAGCTAAATTGGGGGCAATCACCTTCTCCTGGGTCTGCTCCTTTCAAACCCAAGTAGCAGCAGATATGGACAGATTATTGGTCAAGCTGGACTGCCTGATAACCCTGATTTTATAATTATATAGCATAGCAGTTGCAAAAACAAAGTGTAGTGTTACGTAAATGATGACAGTGCTTTTGTATCCTTCTGGAAACATAGATTTTATCCAGTAGCCTCTAGAGACAGACCTATTTTATCCAGTTGTAGACATATTTCTTGATATTCTCAGCCTCCAACTGCTAAGCAGTATAGTGGACCCTTAGATTATGTTACTCCTTTAACACAGACAAGTACAGAATTCCAAGTCAAGTAGGCTATGACTATAGCACTACTCAGAGTCTGAAACACCTGAAAAAAAATGTATCGGTGTAAAACATTTTCATTGAGGAAATGGCAGTGGCTTGAATCTCAGGGATGCAAGGAACCCAAAATATTTTACTTCCTGGTGGGAGTTTGAGCATATGGGGAAGTGTGTAATTCCTTTAAGTGAAGAAATACTATATTTAATAGTAGACTTTATTTCACTTTTTTTTTTTTGGGGTAAATGTGAAACAAAAATTTTTTAAATATGTTTTTCTGCATGGTATTTTGGGGGCATATTGATATTTATTGATCTTCATTGGAACACCCATATTTTTCCTATTGATGTACATTAAAATCTTTATACTACAATAGAATTCCATCGGTCATCAGGTTTTCAGAGAATTTAATAGAATGCTTTATTTTAATTACCAAGCTATGACTTTAGAACTAGGCATAGTAAACAATTATATGATTCTAAGAGTATCAACATATATTCAACAACAGATATACAAAATATATGTTTTCAAAATGTCATTTCTTTTTTAGTAAAAGATCCCATTAATCATGTATAGAGGTCATGCCATTGACTGCATACATCATAAAACATTGAATTCTAGAAAAAAAAATGCCATGACACTTTGCAGTATACACATATTTTGCTAATGTAGCCATATCATGAAATAAGAACCTCATAGATTTGATTCACAAATTTCCACAGTATATGTTCTGGTATACAACACAATATATATATTTTTATACAAGTCTCTAACTATTTGCTTTATTGATATGCATTTTCATTGTTTATGAACATAGCATGCACCTGTTTAGCAGTGGCAGTACATTGAAATTAGATTTAACAAAAAAAACAAAAAAACTTGCAGCACAAGAGGCTCCAACAGGAAATTCAGACAAAACCAGCATTTTATATTCTGATCACATTTGCAAACTGCATTTGGGCAACATCCTTGTCTATTTGCCTAATCCTTGTCTGTGCCCTGAATCAAATAATCTGTAGCTATTTCCATTTAACTAAAATAATTGGTTTATTCCAGGATTCTCTTCAATGAAAAACTAAAGTTTACAATATTTTCATGTTTATACTACATTTGCTATAATGTAACAAAGTTTTAGTTAACCTGGCCTGTAAGTTTTTAATGCAACTGAATTCTGCAGCTTCCTTCTTCCCAATAATGAAAACACAAAATTCAGTCTGTCAACAAGTCACATTATTGACACAGCCTCCTACAATTAAGCAAGTACACTAGAATTACACAGGATATACAGGTCATGTTTCAATGCTCTAAATCTTTTTTGCTTGTGCTTAAAAAAATATAACTAGGAGTTTCAAAAAAAATAAAGGCGTCATTTAGAGCGTAGACATTTTTATGAGCTGTCTCCTTCATGGTCCAGATAGCCACAAAAGTCCTGTTACAGTTCATGCATTCTGTGGTATGGGGAGATTTTAAAGTCTGGCTTAATATCATCATGGTCATCCTTTGTTATTTACACGTTGACATATTTATTAAACACGCCTGTTGTGTTCCTAATGTTGACATAGTGAATGTCAGATGATTATTTAAAAATATAAAGAAGCCGTTCCAAGGGGAAAACATGTTTTCTGTCTCACACTGCAGTGTTTTATTTGGTGGGGACTGTAAAGTGCCACTAATTACAGGCTCTCCTCAGAGATTAATTAGTTCTAAATAGATGTGTTCGCACTTCACTGTCTATTGAAAAGCACAGGTCCAATAACCAATAGTTCAAGGTGATTGACATGTATGCAGGCACTTCTGACACTGATATTGGGAGCCTGAGATGCATGCTGGGAGCTGTGATATTATTTACAATAACAAGATGAATATAAAACCACTTTTATGCCGCAATTAATTATAATAGAACATATATTGCATTATGGCTATCGGGGCAGCAGGTCATCCCAGCAACTGCAAATTGAATTGAGAGCAGTAAAGGTAAGCACTAACAATACCATTACTAGTTGAATGCATACATCCAAAACAGTCAGGAGATTAATGGATTTTTAGGGGTATATTTACTAAACTGCGGTTTTAAAAAAAATGGAGATGTTGCCTATAGCAAGAAATCAGAGTCTAGCTATCATTTTGTAGAATGTACTAAATAAATGATAATTAGAATCTGGTTGCTATAGGCAACATCTCTTGCTTTTCAAACCTGCAGTTTAGTAAATATACCATTTATTCACCTTTGTGAATGGGACTGGTTTTAGGTTTGTCTTATACATGTTAATGGTATAGCTACCAGCAATAACACAAGCTGACATAGTGGATACTTATAATTACTCTTCTTGCTAAAAAGACAGAATGATGTTTTGAAAACTGTCAATCCTTCTGTGGTTAGTTAACCATTTGAAAAACCACTATGTTATATGGTTTGAAGGGCAACTGCTGCCAGGTTCTGAAATCGCTGCAGCCGGTTTCTCAACATTTCGGGGAAGGGTTAACAGAACGGAAATATCTCAGATTGCATTAAGTAATGTGAGATATTTGCACTTCAAAAGAAAAAGCAAACAACAATTCCCCCTCCCGATTTCTTTATTATGTCTGAGCTCCAACCCCTATGACTTTGATGATACAAAGACACACCAGAGTTTATCAGTGAGGAGAAAATTGAGCCCAGTTTTCTTAAATGTATTTCTGAGAAAAATATACAAATTACTCCCGTGTACAAATATATAGTCTATATCCTTATTGTATGTCTATATTAGATATGTATATACAGTATATATCTACTCCTATTCTTAAATATTAATCATTTTAAACTTGTTTTTTAATTTGTATTTTTACAAATTAAAGGGACACTAACATAATTATTTTCTAATGTCTTGTCCTTCAAAGGAAAAGATAGATTCCTATAATATATGCCAGAAAATATAATGCCAAGTTAACGTTTTCCTGTCCATTTTATGGATTTGGAATCAGGGTTTCTGCAGAGTCTCACGTCTGTTAGATCTCAGCTGGTGATATTCCTTACTCTATTCACTCAATAAGGGTACATGCACAGATATGCAGGTCATATATATTCATCATAGAGCTGATTTTCCTGTTTCAGGATCTGTATATTAAAATTGTCAGATGTTGTGTTGGAAGCTTGGTCCTAGGACACACGTTGCACTAATGAGCAAATACTGATACAGGTGTCAGGTTTGGTTAACATATAAACTGATTCTATAGGACAGTGGTTCCCAAACTTTTGCAGTTCACGGCACCCTTAGAGTCTCCATCATTTTTTTCAAGCCACCCCTCCAAAATAATTACTGAGCAGTCCTGTTTTAGAAGTAGTTGGGTCAAAAAAATTTAATAAGTATTTTGGTCAGGACAGAAATACTTATTTAGTTGTATGCAAAAATGCCCCCTCTGCATCCAAACACTCTGCCTCCTTTGTATCCAAACACTCTGTCCACTCTGCATCCAGGAACTCTGCCCCCTACTCTGCCCCCTCTGCCGCGGCCAGCCAGAGCAAAAACAAACATAACAAAAACTTACCAATCTGCGTGGCGCCGGGACCCAGCATCTTCCTGTCTCCCGCAGCTTGTCACTGAATATCGACATTCAGTGACAAGTTGCGTGAGAGAGGAGGATGCTGGGTCCCGGCGCAGCTCGGATTGGTAAGTTTTTGTTTTGTTTGTTTTTTCTCTGGCTTGTCCGCGGCACCCCTGTGACAGTGCGGCGGCACCCCTGGGAGCCGCGGCGCACACTTTGGGAACCGCTGCTATAGGACCTTAGAAGTAAACCAGCTTAATGTTAGTATAGCAAGCTATTGCTGCATATGGCATTATTTTCAGAAAGCCTCTTTTAGGTTTTCTCTCACATATGCTCAATGGACCACAGACAAATGGCACAAAATATAGAGGTGTCATAGGGACTGTATGACAGCCTCTCCTCTCTATATAACAGCTGAGCTCGCACTAAAGTCCACAGAGTTTGGAAAGAGCATGCTGCATTTTCATCTAGTCCTCATCCATTTTAACCAAAGTGAACCTACTGGAGGTAGACACGTATTGAGAATGTACTCAGCATCACTGCAATGTATGATATTGCAAATAAATCTTGTCAATCATTTAACTATTTACCTGCAAACTGTCAGCAAAAGCTAAGAGAAAAAACATAAAATATGTGGGCCATTAAAAACCACACCTGTTTTGTTGCTGAGTGTGTCATTACAAGCAGAATGTGGAGGTGTTAAACTGTGCCTCCCAACCATTGAAATGAGACACATAAAGGTCATATCAAATGTGTACTAGGCTAATTATGTTAATAATTAAAATGTCAGTCAGATATGTGGGTACAGCACATTCCATAAAGGTCTGCACCCAGGGAATCCTAGAGAGGGATACTCTGCAGCCAGAGGGGCGTATCTAGCACCTCCTAGGCAGGATAGCATCTATAAGTATCTCCAAATCATTTTATGCCACAAAATAGTGCCCCAGTGTTAGGCTGCTGGTCTGATAACAAGCTTGGTCATATCAAATGTGTACTAGGCTAATTATGTTAATAATTAAAATGTCAGTCAGATATGTGGGTACAGCACATTCCATAAAGGTCTGCACCCAGGGAATCCTAGAGAGGGATACTCTGCAGCCAGAGGGGCGTATCTAGCACCTCCTAGGCAGGATAGCATCTAAAAGTATCTCCAAATCATTTTATGCCACAAAATAGTGCCCCAGTGTTAGGCTGCTGGTCTGATAACAAGCTTACAATAGGGTCACAATAGGAGGTCTAATAGTAAACGGGCAGAGTATCCACAGGCACACTGGGACAAACATGAACAGAACAGGAACAGGTCAGCAACAGACAGAATCCATGCTATAACTGTGAGGGAGGCTAAGCCTTCCCTGCCTTAAATACTAGAGATAGTCAATCAGAGCTACGTGTAATCACCCCCAGGCAGTGATAATTGATTAATTCCCAGTTTAATTAGCCTGCAGCCTTGGTGATGCGCGCGCCCGGCTGCTCTGTGTTGCTGGGACGCGAGAGCTGTCAATTCGGCGTCCGGCCGTGGCCCTAGCAACGGACGGGCCAAATACCGGAAGCGTTGTCCCGGTCGTCATGGAGATGGCTGGGGCACCAGGAGGAGACTGAAGCGTGTCGCAGCGGTGCCCGCAGCCGCCACGGTTCATAACACCCAGTTCATATTATGCACACGGCGCCCCCAATTCATATTATGCCACAGTAGTGCCCAGTGGCGGATTGGCCATAGGCCTTACAGGGAATTTTCCCGGGAGGCCGATGGCCTAATGAGGCCGTCTGGATACTGCCTCATGTCTTTTTTTTCCTTTTAGTACATTTTTTTTAATTTGTCTCTCAGGGGCGCGGGGGATGGTGGTGGGTGGTAGAGGGATCGGGAGGGGGGAATCCGCTTCTCATTTGTTTTGTCCTGAAGAGGCTGACGGCAGTGATGCTGTCCTGGCAGCGAATATGGAGGCTGCCTATCACAGAGAGGGGGCTGCAGAGGCTCTCGTGATACTTCAGCTCCACACAGGTTATGTCCACTGCATAACGGAGCTGAGCGGCGCCGACACAGGTAAGTTTGTAAACTGGCATCACAAAAAACTTGTTTGACACCGCATAACTAACATTAAAACACATTCAAGTAACGCTAATATCGTACATTCCTCACGCACTATTTCCACTTCTAATGTTTATTCTATTCATATTTGCCGACATATTTAAAATATAGAAGACTCTTTGCTGTTGGGTCAGTGCAGCCTAGTATGTCCTGTACGATGTCTATCACTGCAATGTTCGTCATTTCATTTATACTGAATTTGACGAGTAAATGGTAAGAATTGCAGCTAACATGCTGGAAAGGGCATTTTATTGTGTAGCTGGTTGATATAAAAAGTAGGGACATTTCCAAGAGCAAACTTTTGAAAGTTGTTACTGTCCATTCAAATTAAGGATAGTGTGTCTTCTCTGTCCACCTAAATTTACAAACATTATCATTTTTATGGCATAATGACTACTTTTATTATTATTATTATTATTATTATAGAGTCTATTAGTATTAGTCACATATGCTAAATGTCCCTAAATTCCAAGGACAGTCCTAGGTTAAATGAATATTTATTAAAGAGGATTATAACATCACAAAAAAAAAAAATCTCAGACTGGGACTTCTATCATTTTTGTGCTTTGTTAGTATATAACCCCCACTGTCAGAGACAAATACTTCCATGACCATAAGCAGGAAGCTTTAAGCAGAGTTAATGTTGACAATTAAATTTTTTATATATATATACATATATTTTTGCCTATCAAACATTAACTGCACAATTGGTGTTTCTCCTCTCTATACAACTATGTAAGCAGGGTGGAGCTACAAACCAAGACAGTTTGATCATTTAAGGCTCAAACTGAGAGACAGAAGACACTGCCAGGCAGGGATGGATTGGTCATAGACCTTACCAGGAAAAGTCCCGCCTACTTTTGTGTTGGCCCCACCTACAGCTGATTTGGTGCCACCCACATGAGGCCACTTCAAGAATTTTTTCCAGGGCTACTTTAAGTTCCCAATCCGCCCCTGGTAGTGCCCCTTAGTTCATATTATGCCACATATTAGCGCCCCCAGTTACTGTTATGCTGCACAGTAGAGCCCCAGTTAAAATTATACCACACAGTAGTGTCACCAATTTCCTTACATTGCAACATGGTTTTGTCCAGTATCAAATTTACTCCTTTTTTGCCTTGCTCTCCTTAATGGCTCAGGCCCCCTGTGCACATGTCTATGATCAGTAAATAGTAATGAGTTACATTTCTAACGTTAGTGCTACAAGTGCTGCATATGAGTGGAACAGGATATAATTTTAAATTCCAGCTCTTTGTTCATACCATGAGCATTCTTAAAGGAGCAATAAAAGTGATAATTATGCTGCTAGGTGTAGCATATCCTCCAGTTTATTGACTATGGTTATCTTCCAGAGGGCAGCACACACTGTTAGGTCTTTCTGTTTTATACAAAGTCAGCTGATCGTCAACAAATGGCTATATGAATATTGCATAGCTATAGCTGTATGTATCCATCTATATATAATGGATCACATAGATTTATGAAATTGCAAAACTGCAGTAAATGGAAAGTTTTGCATTTTGTAATAGGTGATATTTAATTGTTATTAAAGTGGAAGGCATAGTTATGAGGATTTTTCTGGTTTGTCGGCAGTTGCATTTTATTCCCCAACTAAAGGGCTTGTTCTATCCACATCTTCAAAGGTGGGTGGAGGTTAGGCCATGACCTGTTCAAATGGCATCCATAGGGATGCCATTTGAACCTTGAGATTGTTATTTTCAAACTACGGCTTCAATCTTAACTGGTAACACTCTCCAGCTGTTGAACACAATGCCTAGCATTCACAACAAGCTGACAACTGGGAGTTGTAGTTCACGTATAGCTGGAGAGAATGGTAAGTCACCTAGCCCTGCTGGGTCAAATAGAAATCACTCTGCTGTTTGTTGGGTATAAAAAAATGTTGTTTCGTTGGTTTGAAAACAAAAAGCAAAACACCAGCTGAGCTCCTCATGATCTACTCGCATTCACTGCCCTTATGAAAGACATCACTACTATGCCAGAGATCTCATGAATTTCCTAACCCTGCACAGTCAAATTCAGACAACAGTTTTATTGACTCTTTTCTTTGTCATCTGTGTACTGCTGATAACCCGATCAAACAGAAGCTTCAAACCAAACCCGTATAAAAAGGTTATCACTGCCCATCAACAAAGCACTACTACGTCTTTTCAAACATCATACAAAGCTTTTTTTTTTTTTTTTAGTAGTATGAACTTTTCACCATGATGTCTATGAGGGAAGATGTGCTTGTGGAATGAGCACTCTGTTTCAAAAATTATTAAGGAATAAAAATGAAAAATAAGGGCACACAGAGGGCATGCAAAGGAAGAGTGATCTTTTGATACATGTGAGGATAATGGGGTTATTTGTGAATATTGCTTAAAGGTGCAAATGTACACAATGTTTTTAAGCTAGTTACAGACTGATGCAATTATCTTGCGGATCACACGATAGACGACTATTTGGTCAGATATAACATTAATATGTACACTCCTACAATCATGTTATATCTTAACAAAGCACATCTTATCTGTTGATTTGGTTTTACAAACTTCGTAAAAATCACTAGTATTGATGGAAGGATGTCTGGCAAATATTGAAGTGTATACACACTCACAACCAGCAGTATAGGCAGATATCTATAGAGGGCAGAATCACGCTCTTTTCAGCAGATGGTTACGAGGTGAAGATCACAGATCTGAAGGTAAATTGTGTAGGTATGTACACATAAATCTGCATGATCATCGGGACTTTCAGTTGTTTTGGGAAAATCATTACAGAAACCGCATCTGAAATAAAATGCAATAGTGTGACCCAGCTTTAAGCACAAGGACAGTTTTTAAGAGTAAATTATGATTTCTTGAACTGTGCATTAACAAGATATATGTGTTTGCCTATTTACCCTATAATTTATTAGTTTTACTTATCCTCGATTTCAGCCTCTTTTGCAGAGACGGAACATGGGAGAAAATGGGTGAGTTACTGTAGGGCAAATGTAGTAATGACGTGTTTACATATTTGTACTCTATGTAATGGTAGAGACAGCCACAGAGGCATATCTATTGTGGGTGGTCTACCTCAGCAGCAAAGATCCGTGCTGACAGAGGTTGACTAGGCTGGGGGTCAGGGGTGCACCCGCCCCCTGGGCTGATCCCATAGTGGGCTACCTTCGGCTAGGTCACTGGCCCACTTGCATTTTTTTCCTTTACAATGTTCCTAATAGGCTGCTGAGTTGAGTCTTATCCCCTGGGCTAAAATTTGCCAGCTCTCCCCTGCGTGCTTATGATGGACACTGTCCATCCAACATGTAGCCCACCCACCTAGAAAAATGGGGCATACAGTAAATAAGTCTAGCCTATAGATACATACAGAGCAAATGTGTAATGATTACCATCATCCTTTACTTTGAAAATGGACCCACTTAATGTAGTCCCAAAATTTACAGTGTGTCGCGTAGCTAATGTATTTGAGATGCATCTTATTTTTAGTTACATGGATCTTCAAAGAGGCATATCTCTCCCCTGTTCCGTCTCTGTGCACCCTCACTGAATATTCACGCATGTTAACACCCCTGATCTGCCTTATGCACAACTCTACATCAAAATGAGGCCCCTAGTGTGCAATCCATGGGGAAATACTTATCTATAAGTGTGAGTAATAGGGCACTGCCTCTTACTCCTGTTTTCTTGTATTTATTCAAATACCTTTACTGCTACAAGATTGAGTTTTATAATTATTCTATCCCCAATTCTTTAAATGTGAGTTTAATCATAGCAGGTGGCTTCATTGTCATTCATACTAGTTGGGCTAATGTATTTCAGTCAGTCAAGTTCTTTTTTTTTTTCAGTGAAAGAGAAAACAATAGATAAAGCATGAAGGGAATGCAAGGAGTGGAGAGGGAATAGAGCAGTAATTTTTTTTCAGACGTTTCCTGTATTTTCATTCTTGTGCTATTATTTTCTCACAGCACTTCTGAAACATCTAAACTTCTGTTTACTTTTAGTGAAACAACAAAGTCGACTCTATGTTTGAAAGTGTCCATCATATACCTCTATTCCATGCTTCTCTCTGATTATATATATGTGGTTACATTTACAGGTTAAAACCTAAGCTAATGCTTGATTGCTAATAATATAGTAAAAGTAAAATCAGTGATTGTTACTATGTGTAGGTAAAAGTGCCAGTTAGTCATTGTTGCAAATTGTGATGAAATGAACCTTTCTGGAGAATAGCAAGGGATTTCATTAGAAGTCTATTATTTCAATAGCTTTCACGTACCATACACCTTTTCTCTGCTAATTGAAATTGTTGGCTTGATATCAGAGGCATTCTGTGGAGGCAGGAAACATGTTAAATGCTAAGATTCACTTCACATCAGTACAGGCTGCTCATTTAAAGACATAGCTTGTCTTTAGCTGATTATTTTACACAAATAAGAAAAAGAAGTTATAATCTGATCTGTTTGTTTGATGAAAAATTCTTAAATGTTGGATTTGGTCATTATACAACTAGTTTGCAATAAGAACACTCTGTACTGCTTATTCCATGAGTGTGTTGAAAGCACAAAGATGCTCTTTTTCCATATGCTGGATATGAATAAAAATTGTATTTGGACATTGCAGAGCTGGATTAAGGCTTTGGGGGGCCCGGGACACTTATGACAGGAAGGGCCTAAGGTCTAAATCATGCACGAGAGAGCGAGAGTTACAAGTAGGTGGTAAATATTAAAGTAGTAGTAAGACCAATTCTATTGTCCTATGCAAGCTACTTACAAAGCATATACAATTGCAAATAGGTATTTGTGATTTAATTCATAGTATTAGCATGGTGGAACTCTGTTTCTAATCAAGGGATAAAACCTTAGAGGGGGAGACTACATTTCATTGTTTTATTCGTGGGTCTGTGATATCTCAGAACATCTCAACGAAGTGATAGGAGACATCGTAAGTGGGATAAGATGGAATGAAGGAACATAAGGACACAGGAAAATGTCATATTTTTTCAAATATTATACTTAAAGGAGTCATGTCTAGTATGCAAATGAAGGGGGAGCTGTTGTGTGGAGGTAATATCTTTGTAGGATATTCTGGTGAGAAGTTAGGCAAGTGTAAAGAAACACTGACTTGAAAGGTGTTGTAAATAGATGATCATAAAAATATTTGCAATTACACAGAATTTCTAGTTCTGACATCACAGGAAGGGGGACTGTTGGCATGTTTAAAATATCCTGTAAATCAGTTTTTGTTCACTTTTGGAAGTCAGTTTGATTTTAAGGTGTGTTCCTGAATATAGGCTCTCCCAGCAGACAGAAAACTGATAATTTTTGAGTTTACTGTTTTTCTGTTATTTTCTCTTTTTCTTTTATAAGAAATTATTTTGAATTAATATTATATGTCATTTTTGTTAATTGTTTTTATCTTAAGCATTGTGGGTTTATTTTACATATTAAATTACACTTAATAAGTCGCTGTATTCTTACAAATCCCTGTTTGAGACTAGCTTTCCTTTCTAAACACTATGGGGTAAATGTATCAAGCTGAGAATTTTCCGGCGGGTTTGAAAAGTGGAGATGTTGCCTATAGCAACAAATCAGATTCTAGCTATCATTTTGTAGAATGCACTAAATAAATGAAAGCTAGAATCTGAATGGTTTATCAAACCCGCCGGAAAACTCTCAGCTTGATACATTTATCCCTACATAGTTGAAACAAATTATATCTTTTAGTTTATGATAACTCTGGGTCAGGGGAGATCAATTTATTTATGATAACTCTGATGAAAATACATTGTGAAACATTAGTTTAAAGGAAGAACCGAAGGCTTCCTGATTAAATGAGTTAGCTCTTCACAAAAAACCTTGGTGGTGGCATAATTGGTAAAGCAAAGTCAGTGTGTGGGATAGACATGAAGGGAGTGTGTAATCATTTTTAAACAAACCAGGTGGTTGTTTTTGATTAACCCTATTTCACACACACTTTTTGTGACATCTATCATAAAAGGAATATCTATTTAACATATTCAAACATACTACTGCGCAATCTATTTCCCTAATGAGTTTTATCTCAAGCAACGCTTTAACTGAGGATTTCATCAGGCTAATGTGTGAAGATAAATAGTCATGTCCTGTAGCTGTCTAGTTTTTAATAAATGAAATATTTGTATACAGAGGCAGAATAAGATGATTACATGCTCCAGCTTCAGTCTTTTAAGAGCTAGACATATGTAATGCCTGCAAGCATTTTAATATTGTGAAACACACACCCTCAGTGTCAGAAGGCAAAGCCACTGGGAGGTCAGCTGAATCTGAGGGGCAACAGGGGGAATGGGTGTTGGCAGACACTAACGATGCAGCAAGGCTATATATTAGTGATAGCCCCTGAGGTAGCATGCAAATGCCTGATCCCCATCTTCAGGGGTAACCCATAGAAAACACCAGAAGAAGTGGTTGCAAGATTGTGTGACAGTTACCTTGAGAGGACAGTATGTGAAGGAGGGGGTTGAGCTGTCAGCAACTAAGACCTCCATATCGGCAAAGAGAGCCCTCAGAAGGGAGAAGATCCCCATCAAAACAAATAAGGCACTTGTAAAGTACCCCCATATAGAGAGGGGGTATTCATTACTGAATTGTTAAAGATGATCCCTGCACAGATTAAGACAGTGGAGTGGAGTTTCCATAAAAAGGGGAGTTCAAGACCCCATTTAAAGAGCCGCCTGAGAAGTGTCTTCCATTGAAGAGAGGGCCATTGCAAGAGGGAAGGAAGCATGATTTAGCCGAGTACAACAGTATTCTTAATGAGTGACATGTTCTAAATCACCAGCAATCTGATAGTCTTCAGTGGGAAGAGTGTGGACAGTTCCACCATGGTAATGTATGAGAGTCCCTGGTGTATGGGGAGTCCCTGGTGTATGGGAAGTATGGAAGTGGCAGAATGCCTGGGTATTGGGATGATTAAATTTCTATCTGCCTTGAGAAAGCCTTGCAGAAAGGAGGGCTCTAATAGCAACTGTGTGGTGACTTGGAAAAATGGCCTCTGGTGTAGGTGATGGTGTGTCCTTATGGAGGAGAGTCCCTGGATTTTGATATACGTGTTAGTGGGAGGCATCCCTGTTTGATGGGATGTCGTGCAAGAACCTCTGAGATACACTGCTGTGGATGGTTCCCCCCTGGCCTATCACCCTGGCCAGAGCTGCAGGTAGCGGGTAAAACGTTGGGACTGGAATGCTGGGTCCACCTCAGAACAACCGATAATGGATTAGATTTGGGTCTAAACTGTAGGTTAGAGGAATTTACAGCAGGGTAAGTAGTCATCAAAGCAGGTTCTGTTGTCGCTGGGGATCAGCTGGGCTTACTCTTTCTTTATCCCAAATCCGCCCCTCCTGTTGCAATAGGAGGGGCTTGCTGCCACCACTAGGCTCCTGCACCGGCACCTAGAGCTGCTTCCTTCTGGGTAACTCTCACTGCTAGGGTATCCCCTTGCTGGTACACCTGGGCTGGTATACCTGACCTCTTGCCTTCCAATCAGGGTTGCTGTGGATGGTTCCCCCCTGGACTATCACCCTGGCCAGAGCTGCAGGTAGCGGGTAAAACGTTGGGACTGGAATGCTGGGTCCACCTCAGAACAACCGATAACGGATTAGATTTGAGTCTAAACTGTAGGTTAGAGGAATTTACAGCAGGGTAAGTAGTCATCAAAGCAGGTTCTTGAATCAAAATTATGTTTTATTAGCTCAAGTGCCCTAATAAGGACAGTTAGTCACTAGTTGAAGATACTAGTGACATCCAGAAAGGTACAGATGGTATGAACATTACATGCTCAAACAGCCCACTTTTTATACAGTTCTGACAACTCCTGGCAGGGGGTAACGCCTCCCCCTGATCCTCCCTGGCCCCAACACATCTGTATTCTTTTTAGTATCAGGATACAATATGTTTTCCCCAAACATGGATTTAAATGCAATGCAAAGTTAACATTATTTACACTACTCTGTTATATGCTAAAACTTGCTGCTTGTATTATCTGAGATACAGTTACACCAGGCAGGAAGGCAGCGGCCCCCTGTTGCGTATACTGGCTAAACAAACATTTTGGTCACTGAGTGATGAACAGGGCTAATTAGCATGAGTTTACTTGTCTCTAGCCAGTTTCAAAAACACATCCCCTCTATTCTCTTGCTAACTTGGGAATTCCCAAAGAAAAGTTACAAGACATTTCCATACAAAACACATCCCATTGTAACAGGATAAGTGCATTTGCAATTATATACATTTATGCACCACTAATTGAAATACATTTCTACAATAAATTATTTTTACATGATCCAGCCACAAATAAGTTATTTATAAGTGATCCAGCCACAGCTATCATTAGTCCTGTGTCATGACAACAGTAAAACATCCTGAGATCATTCATGTGCGGGGTTGTCTTTCAGCCCAGGGAGTGGGCTCACTCACAATTTTGCCTAAGGACACTTTGAGGATACCACCCTTAGCTGGGATGGAAGTTACCCTCTGGTGGGATTCAACTCACTCGGGTAGACCAGAGTATATCCAAAATATGGCTTTATTACGACAGCAAAACACCACAAGACATTCACAAGGTAAATGGTAGCGTGTATCCTCCAGCAGCCTCTTGCAGTCAGCACTCCAAAATAAAAATCTCAGTCTCTTTCAGAGTCTTATCCTCCCACAATATTACCACTACCAATTTGCTGGACAGTTATGGTGTCACCCAGCCTGGGTTACTGGCTCACACAGACCCTGTTCTGGTAGGGTTTCCTCCAGCGGCACCACAATACCTGGCCCAGAGTCCTTTGCGTTGATGTCTTGTATACCAGGATTACCAAGCTAGAATAGCTCTCTTGGCATTCTCCTCTACCTCTATTCTTCGCTGTTTACACAGGGAATAGGGTCAAATGTCTCAATCCTCCCCCTTACAGCAGGGGTCTATTAGTGGATACTTTAACTGTTAGACATACTGTCTCTGTTACCTTGATTATTCAATGGGATGCCTTGACTCAAATAGCTGTTTGGCTGAATACACTAAACAAAGGGTTACAATATAGCATCAGGGAATGACACTTCACGCTTACATGAAACAATAAGACTTTTGACACATTGTATCTGCCACATTACACAATCTGAGTTTGTGATATATTTTGATACAATACTATTTATATTAATACATATTAATACATTTCCCAATGCAATTTCAACCAGTATATTATTGTGGAGGCACATTGCATATAATCTAGTTCTAACCTAATTACCTCTCAGATTACCTGTTGACCGAGTTAATTAATTTGGGCTGCCAGCTAGTTAACTCAGACATTGTTCTGATTAGAAACCAAATCTAAGCTGCATCTCAAAACAATGGACATATGAGACAAACGGTAATTACATTAGCTAACACAAGCAAAATAACTTCTGCTGGCCTGTTATTTTTACACAGTATGGCAATATTATTTACATTTCTAATACATACATTATTGCAGGTAATAGCAAGGGCAAAATGTACCTAATAACATGAAATAATAATACACTGATGCACTGGTGTGTATACTTAGACTGGGCCAAGGATTAAAAAGTACAGTAAACCGTGAGAAATGAGTGATGAATAAAAGGTTTAGTCCAGTAGCACCCCTTTTCTTGACAGATACAATCATGAATAAATAATGGAACCAAAATACCCTTCACAAGCAACTTCTTCCAACCATCCAAGAACAGTTTGGTGACAAACAATGCCTTTTCCAGCATTTCATAAGGCAAAAGTGATAACTAATTGGCTCGGGATTCAAAACATCTAAATTTTGGGTCATTGGCCAGCAAACTCCCCAGACCTTAATCCCATTGAGAACTTGTGGTCAATCCTCAAGAGGCTGGTGGACAAACAAAAACCCACAAATTCTAACAAACTCCAAGCATAGTTTAGGCAAGAATGGGTGGCCATCAGTCAGTATGTTGCCCCGAAGTTGATTGACAGCATGCCAGGGCGAATTGCCGAGGTCTTCAAAATGAAGGGTCAACACTGCAAATATTGACTCTTTCCATAAACTTAATGTAATTGTCAATAAAAGCCTTTGACACTTATGAAATGCTTTTTAATTTTTCTTCATTATCTCATAGCAACATCTCACAAAAAGGTCTAAATACACTGATTCAGCAAACTTTGTGAAAACCAATGCTTGTGTCATTCTCAAAACTTTTGGCCATGACTAAGTCTTTGTATGGAAAAGAACACATGTGCATGACTAGCCAGAAGAGAACATGTGTGTGCAAGTAAGTATTTCTTTTAAACAATCATATTATTATTGTTATACTGTCTAGAGTTGTCCATTTATTTTATAATACACATATTTCTTGTAGGCGCTCTAATGTGACCTTATATTGTACTTACACTTGTGCGTATACTGTAATTTGTACTTTCTGTCTACGTAGGGCAGAGCATACTTACACCCAGGTTCAAATCAAAACGCATCTTGAGATTTGAATGCAGTTGGAAATACGCTCAAGTTCCGTACTTTCGTTTTAAACCGCAACTTGCGTGTAAATTGAGTTCCGATTTGAATCAGGCCCAGTATGTGATAACTGCTCTAAAAACTGATTTAGATTTAACCTTTAATACCTTAAAAGTATGTAAAATGTTCTTTTTTCATGCAATTATATGTTGCATGAGTTGTTTATTGATGTCAAGCCAGATATTTGAACTTAACTGTATATAGAGGAATAATACATACACTGCAGAAGCAGTTTTCTTCATGGATAATGTATGTTATTGTCCCTCTTTTCGGTGGCTAATATAGAATATAGATTGATTTTATTGTGGCTAATAAATAATATGGATAAGATTCTTACTGTTTTGTGTACCATACAGACTCCCATCCTAGTGGTTGCTGTAACCCATTCCCCCAATACTGACACCTTTTCAGGTGGCTAATGTACTATGCTGTAACCTTCCTGACATCTCGCTTACAATGCAGACTCCTTTTCTGGAGGCTAATCCTATAACACAGAACCTCCCCTTTTGGTCAATGCCCAAAATAGACCTCTTTTATGATGATTAAGTGATTCTTTGACTGTTATTTGCCTTTCTTTTTTTGGCTGACAGTGCTTTCTTTTTGCCCTGCAATGAACTCCAATTGACAGGTGAGCACTATCCGATATTAGCACAGGACAATATTAACTCTGGTACTCAGTGGTGCCAACAGTATGTATCAGGGCCATGCCATCATGCTGAGCAACTCTCCATTCAATTGAATGGAGGACTTGGAAAAAGCGAAGCAGTAGGCAGGTGACAGCCATAGGCAAGAAATTTCTGGCCTTTCAACTGTGAGAGACTTACTATTTCTTACCATCGCTTGTCTATAGCAATATCCCAACACCATATCTCAGCGTTATTAACTTTAAACTAGAATACATTAAGGGGCTGATTTGGGGTTAGGCACAAAATGGGAGTAAATTATTCTTAAAAAAGAGCACAGACATATAGTGTATTTCCACCTATATGCAGAGCCAGCACCTGCATCAGCAGCATAGGACCTGGTTTACTACAAGTCATCATCACTAGCGAGTATTTGCACCTACTATATACCCAATAGCATCTGCAAAAAATAAGCTTCCTAACAGGCATATATGTGTGTTTCTGCAGTTGTGCATGAGCTGCATTTGTGTTAACACATCTTTACTGTACTTGGCCAACATTAGGATGCCCTTTCCCTCCCCCACTCACCTCTCCAGGCGCAGTCGGGCGTAAATGCCAGAATCGTCCAAGTCTGCATAGACGCATAAGAGTGTGCCCTCTTTTTTGGCATGCACAGAGTGATTTCATGTAAGATAAGCTAGTGGCATTCAGCCCCTAAGTGTATGTTTGAGATGAGTATATTGTGAATAGTGGCAGTGCCAGTTTGACTTCTCACAGTTCCACACAGGCGCGGGCTGGGAGAGGGATGGCCGGGGGGCACTGACGCGGCCGCATCATATTACAGGGGGGGAGAAACTGTTTTCTGCATCCGGGGGGGCGGCCGGCCGGCCTACCCCTCGGCCCTAATAGGCACCTAACCCAGCGGCCCGGGGGGCCACTGCCCCCCTGCCCCCCAGGCCAGCCCGCCACTGGTTCCACATGTTCAGTTCCGGAAGGGGTTTGACATAAGATTTTCATTTTACTGAAGTTCTCCTCTTTCTACTTTCCTGCAACATATTGGATATATTTTGCCAGTCTGAGAAATTGTTTCCACTATTAAAAAGAAGTGAAACCACAGTATACTGCCTGTCATTTGTCTTTCAGGGACATGGAGTATATTCAGTCCTTGGTCAGCAGTGGAAATTCACAGAAATTGTCTTTCAATAATAGAATCCAATAGAAGAAATGGCTATGAGTTTGGAAAATAAGCTGAAAACCTTTTCAACATTATGTGTTAAAAGTAGTATTGATTTATCAGATGTTATATGGTGTTAGTGGTACAAGAGATATTGGTTGTTCTAATGGGTATCAGCTTTCTGTTGCCTTCCTCTCCATTTAATTTGGATGTGTTGTGATTTGCCTTTTTCTATCTACTCCGCTTTGATGTGTTTAGATTGCCTTTTCCATCTGTTTCTTTCAGTTCTGTCTCTGCATCAAGTTGTAATACCTGCATTGTAACAGCATGAAAATGTCTCTTATTTTTTTTTCATGAAATGCTCATCAAGAACAAGGAACTGCAGTTCATTGTCAAATAGCTACATTTTCCAGTGGTATTTTTGAGATGGTGAACAAACAGGCTCACATGCTTGAGCTCATGACTTGTATCACGTTGGTGTAAACATATATGCATTTTACAAGTAATTTCGGTATGGTATTATCTAAATCATATTTTACAAAGTACAGGAATAGGAAGTAGGTAGTTTATAATAATACCAAAACTGTGACTAGAGAAAAGAGTTTGATATGCTCTGTATAGCAGACATGAATAGAAACAATGATTACAGATAATGTTTTCTAGATTGAAAGATAGTGGTACGAATTCTACTGTGTTATGATAGACATGAAACAATTTATCTATATTGAATAATGCTGCACAGACAATCTGCATAAACTAAGCACTGGTTGTACATTTTTTAAAAGAGTGACAAATTATTGTTGATAAGGGCACTGCGTAACTTGCTAATAACTAGTCCTCAATGGTCCTTACCCTTCTACCCACTCATCTTTGATTCAAATAGTGACACCAGCATATTTAGTTGCAGTTTGCCAAGTAAGACTAGATTTGAGGTTGAGAATGAGGTTGATGGAGCTTTATTTTAAAGCCCCTCCACCCAAAAAAATATGTTAGTGGTACCACAAGGTAAGAAAATAGCGTCTTAGTAGAAACCACATGCTATTTGATTGTTCTCATTCTTCAAAAATCAGTGTGTTCATTTTTTGGAGGCAAATAATGTATCTTAGAAACAGAATTAAATGAAATATCATTTATTTAAAGGTGCCACAAAAATCTGGAGTGCCAGACAGTGGTATAACAAATCATACAAAAATTATTTATAGGTGCAGGCATAAGACAGAGCACAGTGAGAGTCCTGCTTGTGAGAGCTAGTCTAGAGGGAGAGGTTAATACTTAGAATATAGGAGTTGGAGGGATAGGGTGGTAGCTGGTCAGGGGCGCACGAAGGATTGTCAGGGGGGGTTTCTCCCCGACCCCAAAAAAAACCCCACACGACAGGGAGCTGCTGCGCATGCACCCGCGCATGCGCAGCAGCTCCGTATCGGCAGTGCTGTCCTATACAGCAGCCGCGGCGCTGTCAAAGATATCTGCTGTGATGCACCTTTAATAAATTTACGAGGGCACATTGGGCCCTGATTTCCACGGTAAGTGCACAATAGTGCACTACCGTGAATTCTTAAATATGCCCCTATATGAGGAAAAGAAACACATTTTTATTATATTGAATGAAGAAATGGAACGCAAGTTCGTTTCTACCAGAGGGCTAACTACCATTTGCTCACTTTAGACACTTCTTGAAATCACTTTATGTTGAACTCACTCTTCGGATTTGTCATACATGCTGCCGTGCTGATCCATAGCATCTGGAAAATAGGCGCTATTGTTTTTATCATAACAGAACTGGTGGATCCTCACATTGTTTTAAGGTTCTACAAGGATTTATAATTACCTTCTTTAGGCCCCACTTTCATTTCTTCAATTTCTACCTCTGTTATTTCTTGTTTTACAGACACTACAGTTTCTTCTATTTTAGCTTTTTCAGCAGCTACACAGAACATTTCATCATGCATTCTTTTTTCTGTAAATAGAGGACAAAGTTTTATTAATCATACTAATCTTTATTTTTTACTGTTATTTACTAGCACCATTCACTAACATGTTTTAAGTATTTGTAATGGCCACTTTTAATACTCACTTATTTTATGGGTTTTTTTCAGATTCTCAAAAGCCTCCTCTGTTCTTTATTTTTTAAGACAGACCAGCGTTTTTGTATTTGGAATTTCGTTTTTTTTTTGCCGAGTTTATTCCATATTTGATTTAGGAGCTTCTGCATTTTTACTTCTTTTTGGTAATTAACTTTTTTGACAATCGTAGTTGTACTGGTCCAACATTCTCACCATCATCTCCATTTCTCTTAGGCTCATTTGCTTTGCTCTTTTGATGTCTGCTAATTGCATTTCCTCCTCTCCATCTCCCCTCCACTTCATCACTGTTAATTTTCTCTTACATCTGTCCACCATTCAACATCTTCCTTGTACCGCTGTCGCCAGACTGGCTGCTCTCTAACTTTATGGACTCAGACACAGAGGCGGAACTAGCAAGCTGTGAGACCCGGTGCAGGGGAGGGGGGAACCGGGGCCCAGAGCTCGCTAGTACCGACCCTCTGCATCTGCCGTGCAGCGGGCCCGATTATTTCCATGGGCCCTGAAGCACCACACCTGCTGTACCAATGGTAGTTCCGCTACTGCTCAGGCATGGGCGTTCGCAGTTGGTATGGACCAATAATGGCAGGTACAGGTACAGAATGGAGCATTGTGGGTGAACGTCCATTCGTGTATAATAACCTTGTGTTTGTTGATATGTCAGAATAATCTATCCATAACTTTCTGTAGAACACAAAGGGATACTACAAACGTTTTACCTGCTTTCATTGCTATTACAGCAAAGTTATGTATTTTACAGCCCAACAATTTCTGAAATTTTCCTTGCCTTGTGTGTATGTTAAATATGACAGTACATCATTTCTTTAATGTTTTGTTTTTTTTGGTGTTGTGTATTTTATATATAACAATATTTTTTTTAACGCTTTTTTTTTAAAGAAAATTTATTGTCATGGCTTCTGACCAAAATGTGAAACTCATGAATGACTTCATTGCGGCCTACAGATCCTATGGAAAACTAAATCAAAAGAATACTCAAACAGGCAGAAGAGGAGTGGGGCTATGGAAAAACTTGTTAAAGCATGCCTTCTACATTACCACGGAGCAAATGTATGTGGGCAAAGGGAAAGTTTCATAACCTGATGACTGTATTAAAAAAATAATTAAACAAAATAGAGACCTCCAAAAAATCTGGCTCAGCACCTGAGGATATATATATGCCAAAGTTGTGGTACTTTGACCTCCTTCGCTTCACCCATGATGAGGAAATTGCTAGACAGTCCACTTGCAGCATGAAGACGGACAGCATTTCCACATCTGAAGTACTGCAAACAGATGACATACCGCCAAGTGGAACAGTTAGTGAAACATACAACACTGTAAATGCTTAAAATATTTATACTCTTAAATGAACCTTATAATGCAGTTTGCAAGCATACAATGTTACCGTCCATACATTACACAATGTCATTCTGCCATGGCACAGCACCCTCACCATTAAAATATTGTAAATAGGCCTCCCTGTTTAATTTTGCCATGTGACTGTCATTTCTCGTCTGTCCTGACTCTAGTAGTGTCAACCCAACAACTTCTGCTACTTCTACATTGTTGTCCATATTGGTATGCCTATTGCGCACAGTGGGGCTTTTACGTCTAAGAAAGTTGTATAGGACACAACAAGCCATCAGAATTTTGTCCACCTTCTGTAGGCGTAAATTTACAGCTGAATGAAAAATTCAGAACTTGTTGCTCAAAATACCAAACACATTTTCCACAACTCGTCTAGATCCTTTCTGTTGACAGATTGCATTGTGGGTAAGGTTTCAATACATTACTATGTAATGCAAACTCTTCATCAGCCGCAAATACAAAATTTTGTTAAGTTCATTGTTTTTAAGTTTCTCTTGGAAAGGAGTCTGCTCCAATGCATCTGACACCTTCTCATTTTTTTCAATGTCCACAAATAGGAATTCATAGTTGGCATCCAATATGGCCATTAGCATAATGCTGAAGAATCCTTTATAGTTGTAATAATAGGATCCACTATTTGAAGGTGGAATAATTCTTACATGTTTCCAAATTAAAGACTTTCAAAATATTCTGCAATAACTTGCCATTGCTCTAACGTTGCAGGAAACTGACAGACAAAGATTGTGTAAGTGTTAAATTGGTACATGCATGTAATGTTATACTCACTAACATTTTATTTTCATTACACAGCCTGCTGTCCTGTCTGAAGCAGTAATCGCTGATATGGCAGAGCAAATTGATACACCTACACATGCTAGCCAGCTGACACTAGACAGTCAGGACATCACAGATGTACCAACACTGCCACAAGGTGATCAAAGGAGGAAAAAAATGGTGTGCGATCTCGAACAAAGTGATGCACTAACAGAAAAGATGGTAGCGTGTGCCAACCATTTGATGGTGCAACAACCTTGACAAGATGATTTTGATCTGCTAGGAGCAATGCTTGCAAGCAAAATGAGAAGTGCTAGCAGACCAATCCACATAGAAATGGAACGGTTGGTGTATAACATCCTTTTTCGGGCATCCAGGGAAGATCAAGGACATTTCAGACAGGCGCCATCATACATTTTGGCCACTCCCCATGCAACATCCCATCATGGGAAGACAATCAGTTACCCCACAACCATACATGACTTCCACACCTATGTGCACAAGTGTGCCACAGTATACAGGAAGTCCATCCCCAATAAAAAGCAGTGAAATTTTGCACTATGAACAGCTGTGAACCCCTTTTTTTAATTGTATTGCACATTTTTTATATAATCTATTTATTTTCTATTTAAATAAAATATTATTTATCCTTCATCCTATCTGGGGGACACTGCTACCATTGGGTTGTAGTTGGGGAGTGTGGAGTTGGCACTTAACTAGTTGATTTGTGGCTACTGACAGACTGCTGCCCTCCGCAACCCCATGTAGCTAGTCAGTGTAGTCTAAGTGCCCAAGGAGTTGGGCTTACTTTTGCTTTGCTGCTAATTTTTATTACTTTGATGGGCTGATTTTTATCCCTTTTAGAAGTGTAAAGAAGATAGGAGAGTGCTGGGACAGTTAGGCTGCATACCTTAGCAGGTTTCTGTAGCACTGTCAAGGAGGAGAGGAGCAGTGCTCAAAATAAGCACTTATCATCTTTTCTCTGAGGCTGGCGTGCGGTGGGAGAAGCCACGTTCACTTCAGTTCCTGAGGACCAGTGTTGCTCTGTGGAGCATAGACAACCAGAATTCAGAGCAATGACGACCGCCATCTTGGAGCTACCAAGAGTCCTTTCCTTCTTTAGAACTTGTGGACATTGACAAGCCCAGACCAGTTAACCAAGGGTTATTCAAAAAGGTTAAAATCCCATGGTTTGTTTTCCCCCTTCATCCAAATTAAGGAAGATTGCAGTATCGGCCTGGTCACAGCCCGATCGCAAAATAGTGGTTCCACGTAGATTCATGTCCCTATACCCATTACAGCCAGATGACCTAGCAAGATGAGAACAGGTTCCTTGAGTGGATACACCAGTGGCACGACTGGCGTGCCACACTAAACTTCCAGTTCTGGGCACTGCCAGTCTTCAGGATGCCACTGATCGTACGGTTGAAGGAATTTTAAAATTAATTTATGGAACAGCTGAAGCTTCCTGAAGACCCATGCTGTCGTATGCATGGGTTGCTAAGGCTATGGAAACTTCGGCTGACCGGCTGGCAGAGGGATTGTAGGATTGAGACCTTCTTCCCCTGGCTTTACACCTGAAGGAGGCTTCAGGGTTTCTCTATGAGGCAGCACAGAACACAGCATCTTTTCCATCTTCAATGTCGGCTTCTGCGGTGACAGCTAGAAGAACTCTCTGGCTTTGGTCCTGGGAAGCGAATACGGAAGACAAAAGAGACAGCAGTCTGACTCGGAGTGGGGAGGGGGGGTCTGTAACTGTTCACAGAAGAGTGGATAAGATCCTCTCCAGATCCCTGGATTCAGGGGATCATGGCACGGATATACTATAGATTTTTTAAGTCAGACCCCCCATCATTTTTTTGCAACTTGTTTGCCCCTCGACCAGAACAGAAGGCAAGCGATGCTGAATTGCATAGATTCTTATCTTTCAGCAGGTGTAATCTGCCCGGTCCCGGGGAATCAGAGATGTAAGGGATTCTATTTAAATCTTTTTCTGGTCTCCGAGCCGAATGGCTCTTTCCATCCTTCCATCCAATTCTGAACTTAAAGACTCTAAATCTACACCTGAGAGTAGACAGGTTTCTAATGGAGTCTCTTCGTTCAGTGATAAATGGACTAGAGGGGGGAGAATTCCTGGCATCCATAGATATTCGGGACTCATATCTTCATGTAACCATCTGGGAGGAGCACCAACCATTGCTCCGCTTAACTGAAGAAGCTGCCCATTACCAATTTAGGGCGCTACCTTTTGGCCTTGCCATAGCACCCAGAGTATTTACAAAAATCATGGCGGTAATAGCTGCACATCTCCATTCTATGGGGGTGAGCATAGTGCCCTACCTCAATGACTTGCTGATCAAAGCCTCCTCAGATCAGCTTCTGCATCAGCATTTACACCTCACCATAAAGACCCTGCAGCTTCATGGTTGGATGATAAATGTCCAGAAATCTCAGTTAATACCAGTCCGAAGGATGATTTTCTTAAATGTCATAATGGAAAACAGAAGGCAGAAAGTTTTCCTTCCACAGTTTTCCTTCCACAGGTTCACTCAGTACAAGACCTAGTGACCAGGGTCCTAGACAATCACAAGCCTTCCATGCTCCTTTGCATAAGGTTACTGGGCAAGATGTTCTCGACTTTCGAGACAATCCCCTATGGAAGGTTTCACTTCCAGGGGGATCTCCTAAAGAAGTGGTCAGGTTCAACTCTCCATTTGGAGCACCAGAGGATACTGTTGTCCCCAGAGGCTCGTCTGTCTCTCAGGTTGTGGAAAATTCAAGAACACCTAAGCACAGGCAGATCCTTTAAACTAGGCTCCTGGATCATATCAACAATGGATGCCAGTCTCAAGGGCTGAGGTGCAGCGGCGCTACATTTGCACCTTCAGGTTCTTTGGTCGGCACAAGAAATTTCCCTTCCAATAAATATCCTGGAGTTGATGGCTCTCAAAGGGGCTCAGTCCCTCATTCAGGGATTCCTGGCACGTTTACAATTGGACAATGCCACAGCGGTGGCATATGTTAACAAACGGGGGGACAAGGAGTCCAAGGGCAATGTGCATATTAGCCCAGATATTGCTTGAGCAGAACAGTTCGTCCCATCTCTGTCAGCCGTATTCAGTCCAGGCATTCTACATTGGGAAGCCGACTTCCTAAGTCATCACACAACAATACCATGGGAATGGTCACTCCAGATAGAGGTATTTCAGATGCTGGTCTGGAAGTGGGGCCTTTCAGATCTGGATCTTATGGCATCCAGACACAACCGGCAGGTTCCCAGGTTTTGTTCAAGAGCAAGGGACCCGCAGGCGGTGGCAGTGGACATAATGACAATGCACTGGAATTTTCAGTTGGGGTATCTCTTTCCGACTATTCCAATGCTACCCGAGTCCTCTGATGGATCATGCAGAGAGGGTTCCCAGTCATACTGGTAGCTCCCGATTGGCCCCACAGGTTATAGCAGACATCCTTTTCATGGCAGTGGGACAAGGACTTTGACTCTTCACAACGACCTCCTTCTGCAGGTCCATTTCAGCATCAGAACCTGCCTCGGCTGACTTTGTTGGCATGGTTGTTGAAGCCAGCCTCTGGCGGTCAAAAGGTTTTTCCTGCAGGGTGGTGTATACCCTGCTACGGGCTAGAAAGCCCGTCTAAGCCCACATATACCAAAGAATCTGGCACATTTACATTAAATAGTGTGAAGACCGGGCACACCATACGAGTAAATTTCATTGGTCTTGGCTGCTAGATTTTCTTCAAAGCGGTCTTGACGTAGGATTCCGCCTAGAATCCTTAAAGGTCCAGGTCTCGGCCCTTTCCATCTTTTCCAGAGGCGTCTGGCGGACCTTCGGAAGTCCGATTTTTTTTCCAGGGGGTTCTGCACATTCAACCTCCCTTTGTACCTCCCACAGAACCATGGGATCTGAATTTTCTATGCTACAGGAACTCCCATTTGAACCTTTACAGTCAGCGGACCTTAGATTCCTGACATGGAAGGTGGTGTTCCTTCTGGCCATAGCGTCGGCTAGACGTGTGTCAGAGCTTGGGGCTCTTTCCTGCAGGGAACCTTTCCTGATCTTCCATGAGGATAGGGCGGTGCTTCGGACTGTCCCTTTCTTTCAACCGAAAGTAGTTTCCGGGTTTCACATTAATCAGGAATTAGTGGTTCTAGTGTTCCAGGATGCCTCTGCAGGTTCCACCTTAGAATATTTGGATGTGGTCAAGGGCATTACGTGTTTATGTCTAAAGAACTTCGGGTATCCAACCTACAGATTCTCTTTTTGTCCTTATTGATTCCCAAAACAGAGGCTGGCCAGGTTCTATGCAAACCATTGCAAGAGGGCTTACCTTTACAATAAAACAGGCATATCTAAAGGCTAACCGGAATAGGCCTAGCCACATTACAGCACACTCCACCAGGTCTTTGGGGGCTTTCTGGCCTGTGCGGAATGCAGCCAAGGCT
Source organism: Mixophyes fleayi (assembly GCF_038048845.1). NCBI lineage: Eukaryota > Metazoa > Chordata > Amphibia > Anura > Limnodynastidae > Mixophyes > Mixophyes fleayi. The sequence continues at coordinate 164,246,873 of NC_134403.1, read as the reverse complement.
GATCAGCTGTGGCAGGGCTGCCACGTGGTCCTAGGCCCACACATTCACCGAATTTTATCAGTTCAATGGGTTCATGTTTTTCGATGCTGGCTTTGGCTATAGTGTACTACAAGCTGGCCTTGCAGGATGGTGCCTCCCTTAAGGTGGCTGCTTTTGTACATCCACATGGCAGCAGTGTCCCCCAGAGGATTTTTATATTTACGATAAATCCCTTTCTCTGATTCCATCTGGGGGACACTGTGTTCCCTCCCTCATGCTCTGCTGCTGGTTGCTTCTTGGTTGTTCAACTCCCTTTCCTTGGAATTACACTGACTAGCTACAGGGGGTTGCAGAAGAGAGGAGTCTGTCAGCAACCACAAATTAACTAGTTAAGTGCCAACTCCATACTCCACAACTACAACCCCATGGTAGGAGTGTCTCCCAGATGGAATCAGAGAAGGTGTTTTATCGTAAGTATAAAAATCCTCTTCTCTTTTACAAATACAGAATATTTCTTTTACCAACCTTCATATAATGTCCATGCAGAACTTGAAATATAGCGTCACAGGTCTCAGGTATAATCAAACCCAGAGCTTGAGCTGAAATTGCTGTTCTGTAATTCAGATCTGCCAGTGTCCTTTCTGTGGCCATAAATCTCAGGGTAGCAACTAGTCTCTGCTCTGCAGACATGGGCCTCCTTAAACGGGTGTACTTCTTCTGGATGACGGGGGTGACAAGTTGGAGCAAATCCTGGAATGTGGGTTCATTCATCCACAGGAAATTCCTAATAACAGGGTGGATGTCCTGTATCCCCTGTAGCTGGGGCATATGAGAAAATGAGTCTCTCCTCTGTAACCACTCTTTGGTCCAACAAGACCGATTCTTTCTCCTTCTTTTCCTTTGGGACTCTGCTTGCAGTCTTCTTGCTTTAGCGAGTAGCAAAACATCACAAGCCTGCTGTAGTTCAACAATATCCATTATATTAAAAAAAATTGTTAATGTTCAGTAGCAATCAAATAAATGTACACTATACACAAAGATGTGTTATAGAATAAATAGCAATGACATGTTTCTTGAATCTGAGTTTGTGGGCATTTTTGCCAGTGATATTCAGCCTTTTATTTAAATTTATTTAGTATATTGCTGCAGGGAGGTTATATTTCATTTCGGTGTGTACGGAATCGCAATAATTTGATACAACGTTATGCCTGACAAAAATCGCTGCCCGCTCGGTTGGTCGTGCAAAAATTGTTTAAAACGTGTATAGTGTGTATGCGTTATGCGACCAACTGATCCGGCCTTCGGTTGTAGGTGCAATCGCTGTAGATAACACATTGGTAGGAAAATTCTTCAGTGTGTACCTAGCCTAAGTGAAAAAGCAATTTTGAAGTGAAAAGTACTAGGCCAGCATGTAGCTAACAGAATCATCTAAACAACAACACAGCATAGCAATTTGAGGCTACTGTCAATCTGGTTGAAAAAGATTGTAATGTCAAGTACATCTCTATATGAAATACCAAATTAATCTTTATTGATATTTATTTTTTTAAAGATCAATATATACCAACCCTATTATCAGATCAAGCCTGTCATAATTTTCTGCTCCAGTCCCTGACTTTGACAGTTAGCTAACTGTTGCGGAGAGACTGTGTATAATCTGCATTAATTGTTTTCCCACAGTTATATGACATGGAATGGACACCATAATGACACCTATTTTTTCAATATAGGGTCCTCTATGTACTATTAATACAAAACTTGACAGCATTGAAAAGTCAGAACAAAATAGACCAAATTCCAAATGTGCCCAACCTGAGTCCATCCAAAACTTGCTCAGATCCACCAAAGCAAGCCTATTTATTGTAAGACAACAGGCAACACTGATTTTTGCATACCAAAAATCTGGTAAGATTATTCACAATTACTATATATTTGTAAGACTTTCTGAAACCGGTGTTCTGGTTTTGGTTTTGGATCTGGATTAACTTTGTGTTTTGGTTTTGGAAAAACCGCCCTTGCGTGTTTTGGATCCCTATTTTTTCTAAAATCTTTATTTTGTATGCTAAAATCACATAATTTTTCTTTTTTTTCCCCCTACATTATTATTAGCCTCAATAACACTAATTTCAAGTCATTTGCAGTCACTTTGGACCATCTCACAGGTCACAACATTATTTTCATACACTTTGAAACAAAGACTGCAGCGACCTGGCCGAATGCTAAGCGACAGAGCAATGACTCAAACACACGGCAATTCCTAGCACATCTAGGAAACATTGCCACACAGCAGTGTCAGTAAAGAAAAGTGGTGCAAGATGGAATTTTCTTTGGATCATGAAATCAGTTATGGTTCATTTGATCGCTCCACCCGTTCCTTGGATAACACGTGGTAATTCTACAGCTAATACATGGCGACAAGCGCTGACCCCCCACTCCGGTATGCATGCTTTTATCAGACCCAGACCAATCCAGGGTGCCAGACAATGCACTAAAAAGAGCCATTACAATTCACAGCAAAAAGTAAGTTCATCACTGAATGAATCGAATCAGCCCCAATTCACAAAAAATTCTAATATAGTTAGGTACTTTTGACGTAAGGTGAATATTACAAACACTTGTGCAATACTGATGAAACAGCAGCAAAGTGGAAAGTAATACATATACATGTCTATTTAGACATACATGCTTACATTACTTCTGCAAGCAACGTTGTTCTTTGTTAATAAAACTGTTGTTTTTATACCGTTCAAAAAAATTTAAAATAATCCTCCACCATTCTTTGGATGTTGATAGTTGATAGTAGAATCAGGTGGAGGTACAGCAGAGGTGTCACTAATTCTGGTCAATTCTTTTACAGTAGACAAGACCATATGTCAAAATGTTGTGCTGAGTCATCTGCATCATCAATGAGTGTCTAAGATTTTGCAAAGCACACAACAGTATATAGCATATGTAGGTAACATTGGCACACAGCGGTAGCTGAAAGGAAAAGTGGTGCAAGATGGAATTGTCCTTGGGCTCTCCCACCCACCCTTATGTTGGAACTTAAAAATGACATGCACACTTTAACAAACCAAGCACTTCAGCGACAAGGAGGGCCACTTTTGAGGCTGATGTGCTTGGTTTGTTTGGGCCCCCACAAAACAAGTTAACAATGGCCTTAAGGCACCTAAGATAACAGTGCTGTTAATGAACTCTACTGTGGCAAGATGTTGTCATCATCCTCAGCCACATCCTCACCCTGATCAGTTTGTACATCATCCTCACACATTATTAATTCATCACCGCTGGAATCCACCATTACAGAAGTCTCAGTATTTTGATGTAATTGGCGGGAAAGGCCTTCCTCGTGGAAATTGAAGTTCATTTTTATGAACATCATCTTTCCCACATTTTGAGGAAGTAGCCTCCTACGCTAATCACTAACAAGGCTCCGGGCTGTGCTGAAAACTCTTTCTGAGTACACACTAGAGGGTGGGAAGTTTAGGTAGTGCAAAGCTAGTTGGTACATGGGTCTCCAAATTCACTTTTTTTCCTTGGAGTATGAAAAGGGACTGTCTAATGTGTCTATTTCTATGCTGTTGTGAAAATAATCCTCCACCATCCTTTGGATGTTAATAGTAGAATCAGGTGGAGTTACGGCAGAGGCATCACGTTTTTTGGTCAATTCTGTTAGACCAGACCAGATGTCTAAATGTTGTGCTGAGTCATCTGCATCATCCCTGGGTCTCGTGGGAAAGCTAAGTTTTTTCCTAGCAGCAGTTGAGTGAGAAACTGAAGGAGGCAACACCGTCTTGTCACGTTACACTTGAGCTGCCATCTTGCTCACCAGCAGCTCCTTGCATCTCTTCAGATCTGGGTCAGTTGGAAACAAAGAGAAGATATAGTTCTTAAACCAAGGATCAAGCACAGTCGCCAAAATGTAGTGATCCGATTTCAAGATTTTGATAACCCTTGGATCCTGGCGAAGTGAATAAAGTACTAGATCTACAAGTCCGACATACTTAGCGTAATTGCTTTGTTTAATATTCTCCTTCAGTTTCTCAAGCTGCTTTTCCAAAGTCTAATTAAGGGAATCATTTGAATCAAGCTCGCAGTGTCTGAACTCCCTTTCACAGGTGACTACTTCAAATGGTTTCAACACCTTGCACAACACGGTAAGTGTTCTCCACTGCGCTTGACAAAAATACATCCCCCTCCTTTCCCAATGTCATGGCTTGTGGAGTAAGCGTGGATTAATTTTCGCTGTTCCTCCAATCGCAGAAGCATATACAGGGTGGAATTCCACCTTGTCACCCCCTCTGGATTCAGTTGGTGGCAGGGCAAATTAAATTGCTTTTGTAGCTGTTGCAAATCTCCTACATGCTATTGCCGAATGCCGGAAATGTACATATGTTTTACGGGCCACAGACAGCATCTCCTGCACGTGCCTTTCATTTTTAACAAAGCTCTGCAGCACCAAGTATATTGTCTGAGCAAAAACAGGGAGAGTGATGGAATTTACCCAGCTGTAGTGCTCTCACAATATTGGTGGCGTTTTCAGAAATGACATATCCTGAGGAGAGTCCAAGCAGGATAAGCCATGTTGCAATAACATCCCTTAGTTTTTGTAACAGATTGTCAGCTGTATGCCTCTTAGTGAAGCCGGTGATACACAGAGTAGCCTGCCTCTGAAAAATTTACTTGGGTACATGCTGCTGCTGTTCCTACTGGTGAAGATGAATCACCAACCCAGAGAGCTGTCACAGTCATATAATCTTTAGTTTGCCCAGTTCCACTTGTCCACATATCTGTGGTTAAGTGTACAGTGGGTAGAATGGCATTTTGTAGCTCAATAATTACATTTTTACGAACATTTTGGTAGAGGTGAGAAATAGCTTTTCTAGTAAAATGGTGTAGTGATGGAATTTGGTAACGGGGACACAAGACCTCAAGTAACTGTCTAAAACCAGCTACATTAATAGCGGATATTGGACGCAGATCTAGTACTAGCATAGTCGCCATGGCGTCTGTGATCCACTTTGCGACTGGATGACAGCTTTCATACTTGGTTCCTCTTGCAAAGGATTGTTTAACAGTCAATTGTTTTAAACTACTAATAGTCTTCATCTTGGTTTGGTCCTGAGATTAAGATTCACCCCCCAGCAGCAGCAGCAGTGGGACTAACGCTCAAGAATTCTTCTGAGGAATCCAGGATAGTGGAGGAGTCATCTAGCCTTAGTAACTTGGATGCAGGACTAACTCAGATTGCTACTGAGGATATTGATGAAGATGGTGTTATGGGTGTAGATTGCAGGTGTCGGGATCTAGCTGAGAGAAGGGACCTAACTGATGATTGACTGCTTGTTGTTATTTTTTCCAATTTTCCCAACAGCTTGCCATTAACTCACTTATATATATATACACACAAGTTAACCCGTGCATGATACTCATGCATTCTAGTCAAATCAAGCTACTTAAGGTCTTAAAAAAGGTTCTTGTCATGCATTTGGGCCTAGCCCAGGCCTCCTCAGGGGAAGACTGTTACTTCCCGATGCAAGCGCCCTTTTTAATGTGTGTTCATGAGGTAAAATTACCTCACGAAAATGAGTTTGACCCCTCTACCCGTAAATTTAGCCTTTACTACCCCTCCCACGGGGGGAAGGGGGGATGATGGAAGTTAACTGACTTCACTAGTCTAATTTTTTTGTCAAATAATGTCAGTATACCAAATTTCAAGTCAATTGGATGAGCCCTTTCTGAGAAAATAGTTTTTTCCACACACACACACACATACACACACACTAACACACGCCGCTACACATGTGTGTTCATGAGGTAAAATTACCTCATGAAAATGAGTTTGAGCCCTCAACTCGTAAATTTAGGCTTTACTACCCCTCCCACGGGAGGAAGGGGGGATGATGAAAGTTAACTGACTTCACTATTCTAAATTTTTTGTCAAATAATGTCAGTATACCAAATTTCAGGTCAATTGGATGAGCCCTTTCTGAGAAAATAGTTTTTTACACACACACTAACACACGCCGCTAGGCTTTTACTTTTATATATTAGATAATGCTAAGAATTTAGTAGGCCAGTGTATAACCCCGCCCAGCAGGTGGCCGTGCATGATACTCATGCATTCTAGTCAAATCAAGCTACTTAAGGTGTTAAAAAGGTTTTTGTCATGCATTTGGGCCATAGCCCAGGCCTCAACCACCAACCACCAACCACTCCCCACTGTCACCCCCGGCAACCACCAACCACTCCCAACTGTCACTTCTCCTTCAAGAAATATATATATTTTTTTTTTAAATCTTTATAAACACTTTTAAGAATTAACAAATTAAATTAACAAATTAAAAACATCTTAGTATACCAAATTTCAGCCCTTTCTGAATTTTTTTTTCCACACACACTAAGAATTTAGTAGGTCAGTGTATAACTCCGCCCAGCAGGTGGTGCTGCAGCTTGGTTTTATATTTTCCACAGACAGACTAACACACGCCACTAGACATTTATATTATAGATATATATATATATATATATATATATATCTATATGTATATCCCCCAAAATGACCATACCATTGAAATGAAGGCTGCATGGATTGCTTTTGTTGAGGTATCTCCTGATAGGAGAAATCACAAAGCATGTCTGGTTGTCACAGAAATACCCATTGAGCAAGCTGCCAGTCTGACGTTTTGGACAAAGTCTTCTGAAAAGAAAGATGCAGCAAGTTTCAGTTCTGCTAACCCTTCAATCGTTTCTGCTCTTCTCATGCTGGGCAAGAGTGCCTTTTCCATGTTGTCAATTGATTTATTTAGGGCCTTAGAAATGGATACTAAAATGGATGAGGGGGAACAGGTGAAGCCAGATTATAAAGTATGTTTTTAACACTATGTCCTCTCTGTCTCCACTCTATGATCCATTACATCTCTGTGTACTAACTTGTCTGCCAGGAGGGAAATTTGTTTAACTAAATGAACAATGGAAGCATAAATATCTAAGGGAGAGCCCAAATCATTGAGAACCTCCTGATTAATTTGATAAAGTCTAGAATTAGCAGATGCATTGCAGAATTTTTCGCTGTTTTCTGCCTTTCAGAATGCATTAAATCTTGCACTTGCTTTTGACATTTTGACTACTATTATTAACAGAATTTTCACGTCTGGATCAAGGTCTCCAGCAGAGGGCCTCTCTGTTTTATCCTCTGAGTGACAAGAAACATCAGGATTTAGTCTTAATTCATCCTCTGAGACAGTAGGCAAATTATTCATGCTTATCATAGAGTGGCTTCTTTTATAATAGGAGGCTTGCTGAAAACCTCTAAACCTCTAGCCACAGCTTTAGAAATTAAAGTGCTCATATTAGAGGAACAAGAAGATTGAAAGTGTCTTTGAAAAGAGAGAATTATAACTCAGTATTAGGCACAGCTGTTAAACCACAACTTCTGTGTGATTTTTGTCTCTGGTTTTCATTTCTCTTCCTTTCTCCTTAAGGTAATCCAGTGCTGTAATTAGACATTTTAGTGCCCTGGGCAAGACAGGGCACCGGCACCCCCCCATCTAGTGGGAGTGACATTTGCAGAGTGGGTGTGACCAACCTAATGTGGGGTGTGGTTGGCACTTTACTTAAAGAATTCTGATGCACACATTTGCAAATGCATGATAAGCCAAATGCACATATATATATATATATATATATATATATATGTGTGTGTGTATATATATATATATATATATATATATATATGTAATATATAATTTTATAAATCTATATAATATAGATAATATATACATCAAATGCTGTCTGTATTTGTGCTTTTATTACTTACTTGTATTTATATTTACCTTACCGTATGCTTACACTTATATTAAATGCCTAACTCACTATTTGTTTAGATAGGTTGTAACAGTATACCTGCTGTGATCTATAGGAGGGCTAACTAAACTATTCTCCCTTGTAAAACACATCTCCCTCACAGTCTTATTGATACATACATTATAATTTACCTACCAAAATCCTTAATTTGCATATTTGAAACGAGACATGGCCTGCTTTTCAACAGCTGCTGGGTGTTGAACAGTGGTGCAAGACAGGGAACATGGAGCACAGGACTTTGGCGCACAGACAGCCCTGGCCCCTCTGTGTCCGGACTAAGAGGATGTAACCGCAAACTTGAATGGAGAGACGTGAAAGGCTACAGTGCTGACCAATCAGTAAGCATGCGTTCCACTGCTTCTGATGCTGGGAATGAGTTGTTGCTTGTGGGGGTGTTATGTTCTTGCCCTTAGATTTGCCCTCATTCAAGATGGCTGTGATTGCCTCATGAAGCTTCCATCTTGGATCTCTGATATGAACTTGCCTTTACAATAGCCCTTATCCAAGATGGCCAGAACTGTCTCAGGAAGATTCCATCTTGGATCTCATTTCCTGTTTGGGCCTAGAAAAGGCACTTCCTGTTATGCAGCCTTTGCTCGAGTATTGTGTTTGTGTCTGAACCAGATGCTTCCACAGAACCTTTCTCCCTTGTGATTTGGAATACTATTACTTGGTACCTCTACAGGATATTTATCCTGTTGATACTTTGGACTTGCTTGCTGGACATTTAAGATTTATTTCTGTATCAAAATAAATCTTGTTTACTACAGTACTACCTGGCTATTGGGTTCCGTTTGTAATACCAGAAGTGTGACACACTGGCTAGTTTTACCTGTGACAGTTTCTTCCATTATATCACTGTAAACAATAATACATTTCAAGGCCATGAGGATTACTGGGAAAAACTACACTCCTTTGGATGGTCACCAACTCTAATAGTATTACATGTCCTGTAAGTCAAGCCCTCATTCCTTTTTCATTTTCAAGCTATTAGAGGAGATGCCAGTGACCACAATAAAATGGCTTCTATTATGCTAATAGTAGGATTACAAGAATTTGGCCACTTATAAATAAACAAGTTAACCCGTGCATGATACTCATGCATTCTAGTCAAATCAAGCTACTTAAGGTGTTAAAAAGGTTCTTGTCATGCATTTGGGCCATAGCCCAGGCCTCAACCACCAACCACTCCCCACTGTCACCCCCGGCAATCACCAACCACTCCCAACTGTCACTTCTCCTTCAAGAAATATATATATATATTTTTTAAATCTTTATAAACACTTTTAACAATTAACAAATTAAAGTAACAAATTAAAAACATCTTAGTATACCAAATTTCAGCCCTTTCTGAATTTTTTTTTCCACACACACTAAGAATTTAGTAGGTCAGCGTATAACTCCGCCCAGCAGGTGGCGCTGCAGCTTGGTTTTATTTTTTACACACACACACACACACACACACACACAGACAGACTAACACACGCCACTAAGCATTTATATTATAGATAGTTATGCCTACCAAACAAGGAAGCACAGCTGCTGGCAACATTAAACTGACAAATCATTTTATTTGTTAAGTATGTATGGTGTACAAAGATTTTTTTTAATTAAAATTAACTTTTATTATTTTATTACATATTTTAATGCACAGGGAAAGACTGAACTCCCCTCTCTAAACACAGAAACACAGTTTCATAGCATCTAACTTTTGTAGAATTTGTTTATTATGGGATACTTTGGTTACTGATGAATAGAGAAGGCAGGTTGCAATGACATTATGGTGTCACTAGAGACCACTTTCCTATTTTTGTCAGGCTCTATTTCTACTAAGAGCAGCAATTCTATGTTCTGTATTGTGGCTACACTCCTTAAGGTACACACTACATAAAAGTTCTCCTGATGTGATATCTTTAACGATCTTGCCAAAGACTGAAAGTCCTGATCAGCATGCCGTTTCATGCTTACACACTTACATGATTTACCTTCAGATATGTGCTCTTCATCTGTCATCAGGCATGATAATCGGGTGAAATTCCTATATTGTGTACCCAGCTTTAATTTCAGCCTCTTGGCACTGATCCCCCAGTGCCAACCACAACCTTTTTCTGGCTCCTGTAAATCATTGCAGTCTGGCAGCGAGGAGAGTGGGAGTCAGGACAGCTGAAATGTGGGGAAAAGTGCAGCCACACCTAGACCAACTTGACCAACTTCCAGTTCCACAAAATCATGTGTTTACAAAAATGTCCTGAAGACCATTGAAACCTAAATCGGGTTTTACAGACAATTATTGACACAGTTCCTCAGTACCCAGGACTGGTTCCTCACATGAGGTGAGATGACAACCTAGTCTTAAGCAGCTTAGATAAGGGTCTCACCTATTATTCTAGCCACAACATATCTTTCCCCACCAGCTTATTGCTCTGGTCATCAGCTGCCCACTGTGGGAGCAAGCATGGTGATAGTTATTGCTGTCCTGCTTTGTCAGAGCATAGGGCATCATAATGAGAGTGGTAGATGCCACTCGGCAGTTTGCTTGTGGGGCCCCTGTTTTTTGGTGGCACCCCGGTTCCTACACTTACAACTTGGCTCTGGGGAGGAGTAGGGGCAGTTGGTGAGTGGAAGCTTATATAAAAAATATTTATATAATTGTAATTTTGTTTGTTATACCATAAAGCCTATTATCCTTGGAAAAATCCTGTGAGTGACTTCTGGTTATTCTTTTTTCGCATATCCATGGTTTGGAGTTCCTGCACCCAGGCTAGAAATAAATTTACAAACATATATGAAAATATTTTGCTTGAATAAATCAGGTTGTTTAAAAAAAAAAGCATGTTTTTGTTTTTTTAAAGGAGTAAATAGCAACTCAGAAAAGTCTATGGAGTAATTATTTATATATTAAAAGTTTGAATTTTATGAGTGACTTATTTCTATGATGCCTTTGTCTGAGTAGGACTTCATATACCAAATTAAAGATCTTGGTTTGTAGATTTGCATAACAATATTGGCGTTGTAATTGGTTCCATCATTTTGGAGATATTTCGCAAAACATCCGACCGCCATTTACAACAAGGCATTACCATTGTCCTCTGGAAAATGTGACAGTTGGCAGTAGACCTGTGCACCTGCTGGTTGCTCTGGAAACTGTGACAGTTGGTAAACTCTTCCTGTTCACCTGCTGGGTGACCTGGAACATGTGACCTGCTGGGTGGCAGTTATTTGCAGCCACATAGAGTATAGTAGTGCATCTTGAGGGGACATCAATCACGGACTGCTGTGTTATTTCATTGTTCACTTAACCGCACTTTGTTTACAATAAACATGCCAAGAGGCCACAGGTTGACGCGGAGCGCGCAGTTCAAACATGGACGTGCAATGTGTGAACTTTGGTGCCCTACACTTTTTGGTAGAGGAGATTAACGGCCATATTTCAGGCTGCTGTCCGAATGGAAAACAATTGTTGCCAATGTGGTTGTTCCACCATATTTAGCAGAAGTGTTATGACAAATGCCCTCAAATTACGTGCTCATTATCTCCAGAATATCCTCAGTTACAACTCTGCATTTGTCTCTGCATCTTTCAAAGCTAATATTGCTGAGTTATCTGGCTACAGATCATACACCTTTAAAATACATGGTGCTGTGTATCACTTAATAGGAAGCTTGCATCCAGATACTGCATTCCTCCAAATTACGTCCAACTTTATATGATTGATACTCAACAGGCAAGTGAGCACCGCATGGCTAGAAATTCAAACTGTAATATAATATTATTGAACAATCTTAACACTATGCTGCATCAAGTGAACCCTCTTGCAGAGAGCCAAATGATGATGCACAAGGTCAAAAAAAACATAAGAATGAAGATGCCCAATCAAGAGTCGAGGACAAACCCTTCAAAAGGTTGGCCTGGGGTTACCGGAACTGTTGTTTACACATGGACAGCTTTACATTGCATTATCCTGAGTGAAAACAGAAGCTTCTATCAAAATTAAAGTTGACCATGCCCAGCAATGTATCTTTGATGGAAGAACTTATACATATAATGTAGTGTATAAGGAAATTCTTTAGTTCCTTTAATATAATATCTATTTTTTTATTAATTATACGCCGTTGTTAACATTTCTATATGTAATGCAGTGTATTAAAATATTATTGGATTCTGTTAATAAAGTAATTTAGTCATTACATTTCAGTTTAATTTAGGGCGGTTACCGTTGGGTTTCCCTAGTTATTACTGAAGTAAACTGAAGGGTTTTGGAAATGGAGACAACTTTTGCAAGTGGATTGAAAAGTGGTTAAATAGATGATAGATTGCAGACAGTTCATGTGATTGGAGCCTTTTCAGCTTGGACGAGCAAAGGTTATGAAGATTTTATTGTGCATTAAGCGGCACTGATGCATGAGAAAAGAGCATAGTTCTGCCTCTTTATGAAACATTCATTTGACCTCATCATGGTTAAAGCATATAGATTTTAGGTATAGTTTTAAAAGATGTGAAGCAGCTTGAAATATTCAATTATCCTATTGAAATATATTAAAGACTAATCAAGGTCCATTAAGAAAATGTTTCATGTTATAACATTATAGATTATACATGGGCTTCATTTGAGATAGGAAAAAATACAGAAAGATTATTTTTTCAGAAAGGGCAGCAAAATGTTGGAAACAATATAGCTGGAAAGGATGTTGTTGAGCACAATTAATACAAAGAAACATTGATATTTTTTTTATAGAACAGAAGTTCCCACAAATGTATAATGACTGATGATTGTGATGGCTTACTTTATTGCCACAGTAATATTGATCTATAGATAAATCTGATTGCACTTTCTGGATATGAATTATTATTATCATTATTATTATTATTATTAGATTTTTTCATGATAATCTGAAGTGAGTTTAATCTGGAATTTTGCTTTTCATTTTCTTTTGTAACTTTCTATTTATTGAAAGAACAAATTTTGCTTTTCATTTTCTTTTATAACTTTCTATTTATTGAAAGAACAGATAATCCAATAGATAACAGAGGACACAGACAAAAGTACAGTTACAGGGCCTGAGTCATTAAGGAGAGCAAAGCATAAAAAAGGCGTAACATTTGCACCTGGGAAAAACCATGTTGCATTAGAGGGGGAGGTAAATTTAAAATGTTGGGACAGATTTATACTTGGGGTAGAACATGTCCTAGATCAACTTTAAATTTCAGTGTAATAATAAAGCTAGCAGGTATTTGTGTGCTAGATGAAAAAACAGCAAGTATTTAACTTATGTGCAAAATAATAAACTAATTTGCACCCCTTAAACTGTAAAATGGTTTGCCCCAGAGAACATTTACTCCTTTTTTGCCTTAATGACTCAAGCCCACAGAGTCCATATTTTGCTACAGTTTGGCTGGGTCGACACTACTGTGTTTTCAGCAGATTATCGGGCCAATCAGACGATAAATGACCCGATATCACAGTAGTGTGTGCCCAGGAACATTGAACGATCATCGATCCAAAGCGCAAGAAATCGCTGATCGAGATTTTCAAACTAAACTGAAAATCTCATTCAGCTTTGGAAGTATATTGTTCTAATTTAGAAGTGTGTAGCAAAGCAAATAAACAAACATTGATTGAAGATATCAGCAGCAGATTCTAACAGTTTTTAAACTTTTATTAGACATTAGGAACAACCAGATGCTGAGAGTATAAACACGCTAGATTATAAATACAGAATCTTAATTTGATTTGAAAAAAAAAAAACATTGATTGAAATTGACAGGAACATTCTTTAATACTTAGTCAACATATATAGGTATAATACCAATACACCCAAAATATCTTCTAAAACAAACAAAAAAAATGCCTTACAGCTTACATCATGGTATAATTTAAAAATACAATGTCTAGCCAGAATCCTTTATAAGTCTCTGGTTGTGGTAGTATCAGTGGTTGAAGTAGGCTGGTGTACGGTGGTATGCCATACCGCCACTTCTCCAACTGCCTTCATTGTAATACTATCAAATTCTATTCGATTACATTTTCCATACTGCTACTTCTAAATTTCCAGTTCAACCCCTGTGTTTTATTATGATATATTGCATATTATTCCGTTTTTAATAAAAGATTGTGGTTATGTGTGTGAAAACAAAACTTGCATGAAACAACAGTTTGACACATTACTGATTAATTCACCAGATTGACTAAGCAAGTTATACTTGAAATAATGTTACAAATGTATGTCATGTTACTGTTTCATATGTAATGTTCATTTTACATATTAACAATTGTTTATATGGTTGTTTGTTAAAATGGAATCTTCTAATGGAATTAAAACAGATTGTAACCATATATGTAGATTTTTTTGGTTGTTTTTTTATATGAGGGAGTAGGCCAACAATGGACAGAAAAGAAAAAGTCGGTGGGATAGAATATATCAATTAATTTATACTTATTCAGATTTATGTGTCATGATAATGAAGTAGGGTTACATTTACATTTAAAATTATGTATGTTTTTTCTTGTTTTATTTTAATTTCATGTCTCCTGGACTGCAAAAGTACCAAAGGGGACATTACATTATCTGGCTTTGTCTTTCTGCATAGATTTATGGCATCCAAACTCATGGTAAGTTGTTTTCTCTATCCTGAAGGTGATATATGATCTTTTACCATCCAAGCTATGAGCCATATTAGAGTTTTGCTATCAAATATTTAGCTGCAGCTGGAGACTGCAGTTGAAGAGATAGGTGAAGGTATCTTTAGGAACAAGACAGTATTTAGAAGGTATTGGATTCTATCCCAAATGTTACTATTTTTGTGCATGCCCACCAGATATTTATAGTGTACTTCTCTTCCTTTCCTTACTTCCCTTCACCTCCCCACATCTGTGGGTATACTGAGCTTTAGCATTGGGACATCCATAGCAAACAGTCATCACCTGCCCTCAAATCTCTATCACTATCAAAAACACCACCATTTCCTCAGTCTCCCAAGCCCACTGCCTTGGTGTCACACCTGCCCTCTGCTTTATTCCTCACATCCAGTCTCTCACACAGTCCTTTCGCCTCCACCTTAGAAATATTGCAAGAAAATGCTCTTTTCTTACCCATTATGCTACCATCTCTAATCATGTCCCACCTTGACTACTGCAATTTCCTTCTATCTGGCATTCACCTCACCCATCAAGCCCCTCTTCTCTCCATCTTAAAAGCTGCAGCAAAACTGTTTGTCTTCTCTTTTTCTCTTGCTGCTTCTCATCTTCCTCACAACGCTGAACTAGCTTCCCATGTCCTCCAGAATCCATTTCAAATGAGTTACCTGTAACTACAAAACCCTCAACAACTCCACCCTTCATATAGCAAACTTTATCTCAATATTCTATCCTTCTCCCTTCTTTTAGATCTTCTTCACCTCTCACACCTGTCTACAATGCTTCTCAGGTTCCACTACCCACTTATGGAATTCCAAACGATGCTCAATCAGACTCTCTCACAAATGAAATCATTAAAAGCTCTCTGAAAACCCACCTCTTTTTACAGCTTGCCCTACTACCACCTATATTACCAACACTAATGCACCTTCACAATTTTCTCAATCTCTACTCTGAGCCACACTCATTCCACTAGTTTAAGCTGTGCCCTCTTCCAATTCAAATGTAAGCTCTCCCATGAGCAGGGCCCTTCCTATACTTTGCTGTCATGTCTGCATTTATTGTGTTTACTTTTTATGTCCCTGTGTTTTTATGTACGTCTTGTTTTCCCCATTGTCTGGAGCTATGGAACACTGTGGTGCATTACAAATCAATGATAATAATAATGATAATAATAAACATACCCCTATGGCCATAGTTTTTTCAACAACTGGCATCATTGGAATAGAACATAGTAGATAGTTTTATTGGGGTATAATACCACTGATAATATATATATATATATATATATATATATATATATATATATATATATATATATATATATATATATATATATATTATAGATGTTCTCAAACAGTTATAGAGATTAAAAGTTACCTCCTATTAATCTTGCTCCAATTGTGGATCCAACTCCCTCTTTAATGCCATTTAATGTGCATTAGTGGCGCTATATAAATAAATGATGATGATGATGATCCTAAGGGCCAAGAGTAATAAAACATTCTATAGTGAAGAGATCAACTCTTTGTTGAGGGGTTTCCTTTACACACAAAAAACTTCAATGGGATTGAGAGGTTTAAGATAATGGTTATTTTGGAGAAATTCAAAGAATTTATTTTGCAGGATTTGGAAAACTTTGAGATATTAAACCAAAAGAGGTCCACATACCGCTCTACTATATCTGAGACAAAATATATTCACTCATTTACTCAAAGTTGCATTTATTTAGATAATCCAAGGTTGTCCCAAAGTAGGGTAATGGGAGAAAAGAGCATTTGTGTCTGAAGTTTAGAGCTGCATGAATCCCAGATTTGGGTGGAGAATTTAAACATAGGTAGGGTTTTTACTATGTTTATTATTTATAGTTTTGGTCAATTCCAAATGGAATCGAGTAGTAAATTAAAAAAATTGGATTCTAAATAAAACCATGTCAGAGTATTTTGAGGAGCAAAGATAACTACCATCTGACTTTGTGAACTGTAAATGCCAGTCTCGTGTTTTTTTTTAGACTAGCTTGTCGGATACTAGGTTGTTTTTTATTCCATACAAATTTAGAGATTACTTGTAAGATTTTAAACATTGACTGCTAATGGAAAAAAAGGAGTATAATATAGTGCTTTCTTACTCAGTCATGAGATTAACAGGGGGGCACCAACTTGTCATATGGAGTAGTAATAAATACTCTTAGATATTTACTTTTTTAGTATATCACTTCCATTTAAAGTGAGAAGTGAGGTTTTGTTTTTCATATAGGGGCACATTCAATAGCATGGCTTCTGATTTGGAGAAAGCTATTTTAATGCCTGAAATTTTACTATAAGATTCCATGATTTGGTTTAAGTTTGCAATGGTTATTCTAGTGGTGTTAAAATGTCCTCATCTCAAAATAAAAATATTTTACATTTCAGGGTCCCCATATCACTCCCGATATGTCTGGCAAGATCCTAATTATAGCTGTCAGAGGGACTATAAGCAGGGCAAAAAATTAATGGAGATAAAAGACATCATTGGTTCAATTTTTATTGGTGAGTACATCCACTAAAATTTATCATTGTCCATAATCCTGACAGATGTTTGAGAGTATAGAACTCTTATGCCCAAAACTAAATCAACAGAAAAGCCAAGATATTGTAAAGATCTGAACATAAACTGAATGAGATTCTATCGAACACTTTTTCAGTGTCAATAAAAAATATTAACGCAATAGTTTTCTTAATATTTACAACATGGATTAAGCAAAAATCTTTCCATGTGTTGTCTCAGGCCTCTCTCCCGGGAATGAAACCGAAATGAATCAGTATTAAAAGGAAATATAATTAATATAATTATTTAAAAGATGAATATTAAGGTAGCTAGCACATTCATAGATCTCTTCACTCTTGTTATGTATTATAACTATTCTATCTTCTAGGACCATTGAAAATGTCTTACCTTTTAACATTACATTAAAAAAGGAGTCAAATGGGGAATAAAGGTATCTGAAAAAGCTACATAATATGCTGCAAAAAAATATCTGGATTTGCCTGATTTCTTTCCAATAATTACTTGGGCAATTTCGTCAACTGAAATTTCTTCACTAAGTTTCTTAGCAGTTTCTTGTATAAGTTTGGGAATTTCGAAATTATTTTTTCTTGTGTTTCAAGAACATTATAGTTTGTTGGTTTTGGCAGGGTATATAGATTTGAATAATCACTTTGGAATTCCTCTTGGATTTGGAGGTCATATGTTGAGTTTCCATTTACTGTTTTTATTGCTCGGATCATACAGTTAGCAATCCTGTTTCTCAATTTAGAGGCCAGAATCTTGTCTGCCTTCTCTCTTTTTTCATAGAAACGTTGACAAAGACATTTAAAGGTTTGGCCACTTGGTTTGAAAAGAGAAGATTCAACTGTTTCTAGTTTGATTTATTTAGAAGTCTAGGTTTTTTCTTATGTTGTATTTCCAAATCATGAGGTCTCTCTGTGAGTTGCAATAATTTGGAAATGTATTATTTTTGCCTCTAGAAGCCATATTTATCAGGTGGCCCATATGATAACCTGCTCTTCGAGATGGTGAGATATGCTCAGAATATCCAATGAATAGCCTGGGGTTGGTTTGTCATTATGGCAGTGGAACCTCTGCCGCGTGTTTCCCTGCTATAGTGCCACACACTCCGGCTGGTTTGCCTAGTGCTGGTTATGTGAAAATCGGGGGGACCCCACACAAAATTTTTCCCAGATTTTCACGTAACCAGCAGTAGGCTGGCAGCACTAGGGTTAATAGTGAATAGAGGGGGGGACCCCACGCATTTTTTTTTTAACTTTATTTTTATCAGTATTGACATCTGCCGGGACCTCCGGCTCTATAGACAGAACAGTGTAACTGTGATGTGTTTACTGAACACGCTGCTAGAATGCAGCGTGTTGTATCTGGCGTGTTTTAAAGCAAACTCAGGATAGTTTGCTAAATCGCAGCTTCATACATTTGAGACTGGTATAGCTAGAATGGCAAACAGTCGGGAGTTTGATCTCTATCGATTTTGGAAATAGCGATTTTGACAGAAACACAACTCTGGCGATTTTACATGAAATCTCAGGTTCATACATCTTTCAACTCTCCCGAGAAAATCGCTGGATTTGCAAAATCGGACCTTGATACATTTACCTCCAGATTTCAAAATGTTGTGCTGAGTCATCTGCATCATCAATGGTTGTCTAAGATTTTTAAAGTGGTGCAAGATGGAATTGTCCTTGGGTCCTCCCACCAACCCTTATGTTGGATCTTAAAAAGACATGCACACTTTAACAAACCAAGCACTTCGGCCACAAAAGTGCCACTCCTTGTGGCTAAAGTGCTTGGTTTGTTTGGGCCCCCACAAAACAAGGTAACAATGGGCTTAAGGCACCTAAAATAACAGTGCTGCTAATAAACTCTACTGTGGCAAGATGTTGTTGTCATTATCCTCAGCTTAACCCTCACCCTGATAAGTTTGTACATCATCCTCACACATTATTAATTCATCACCGCTGGAATCCACCATTACAGAAGTCTCAGTATTTTGATGTAATTGGCGAGAAAGGCCTTACTCGTGGAACTTGAAGTTCGTTTTTATGAATATTATCTTTTCCAGCAGTGTAGCTTCCTACACTGATTGCTGACAAGGTTCCCTGTTGTGCTGAAAACTCTTTCTGAGTACACACTGGAGGGTGGGCAGCTTAGGCAGTGCAAAGCAAGTTGGTACATGGGTCTCCAAATTCACTTTTTATCCTCCCAGTATGTCATGCAAATAATCCTCAACCATCCTTTAGATTTTGACAGTAGAATCAGTTGGAGTTACGGCAGAAGTGTCACTTTTTTGGTCAATTCCTTTAGACCAGATCAGATGTCAAAATTTTGTGCTGAGTCATCTGCATCATCCCTGGGTCTCTTGGGAAAGCTTAGTTTTTTCCTAGCAACAGTTGATGAGAAACTGAATAAGGAGACGCCGCCCTGTCACGTAACACTTGAGCTGTCATCTTGCTCACCAGGAGCTCCTTGCATCTCTTCAGATCTGGGTCAGTTGGAAACAAAGAGAAGATATAGTTCTTAAACCAAGGATCAAGCACAGTCACCAAAATGTAGTGATCCAATTTCAAGTTTTTGATAATTCATGGATCCTGACGAAGCGAATAAAGTACTTTATCTACAAGTCCGACATAGTTAACGTAATTACCTTGTTTAATCTCCTCCTTCAGTTTCTCAAGCTGCTTTTCCAAAATTCGAATTAAGGGAATCACTTGGCTCAAGCCCGCAGTGTCTGAATTCACTTCACAGGTGACTACTTTGTATGGTTTCAGCACCTTGCACAACACGGAAAGTATTCTCCACTGCGCTTGACTAAAATACATTCCCCCTCCCTTCCCAATGTCATGGGTTGTGGAATAAGCGTGGATGGCTTTTCGCTGTTCCTCCATCCGCAGAAGCATATACAGGGTGGAATTCCACCTTGTCACCACCTCTTGCTTCAGTTGGTGGCAGGGAAAATTAAATTGCTCTTGTAGCTGCTGCAATCTCCTACACGCTGTTGCCGAATGTCAGAAATGTCCAGATATTTTACGGGCCACAGACAGCATCTCCTACACGTCCCTGTAATTTTTTAAAAAGCTCTGCATTACCAAGTTTATTGTGTGAGCAAAACAGGGAATGTGAGGGAATTCACCCAGCTGTAATGCTCTCACAATATTGGTTGTGTTATCAGAAATGGCATATCCTGAGGAGAGTCCAAGCAGGATAAGCCATGTTGCAATGACATTTCTTTTCTTTTTGCAACAGATTGTCAGCTGTATGCCTCTTAGTGAAGGTGGTGATATACAGAGTAGCCTGTCTCTGACAAATGTGACATACTTGGGTACATGCTGCTGCTGCTCCTGCTGGTGAAGGCGAATCACCAACCCAGTGGGCTGTCACAGTCATATAATCTTTAGTTTGCCCAGTTCCGCTTGTCCACATATCTGTGGTTAAGTGTACAGTGGGTAGAATGGCATTTTGTAGGCCAAAAATTACATTTTTACAAACTTTCTGGTAGAGGTGAGGAATAGGTTTTCTAGTGAAATGGTATCGTGATGGAATTTGGTAACGGGGACACAAGACCTCAAGTAACTGTCTAAAACCAGCTGCATTAATAGCGGATATTGGACGCAGATCTAGTACTAGCATAGTTGCCATGGCGTTTGTGATCCGCTTTGCAACTGGGTGACAGCTTTCATACTTGCTTCCTCTTGCAAAGGATTGTTTAATATTCAATTGTTGTAAACTACTAGTAGTCTTCTTCTTGGTCTGCTTCTGGGATGAAGATTCACCCCCAACAGCAGCAGCAGCAGTGGGAGTAATACTCAAGAATTCTTCTGAGGAATCTAGGATAATGGAGGAGTTATCTAGCCTTACCATCTTGGATGCAGGACTAACTCCAATCACTGCTGAGGATATTGATGAGGACGGTGTTGTGGAGATAGATTGCAGGCGTAGGGATGTAGCTGAGAGAAGGGACCTAGCGACTGCATGTTGTTATTTTTTTAGCATAAGTTTCTGATTTTTCCAACAGCTTCCATAAACTTGCTCCAAATGTCATAACAAATATGAGGTTCTGTTGTCAGGATTTGGGTAAAAATAATTCCATACATAAGAAGTGGATTATTTGGTCTTATGTCCATGTATGACAATGGCCTTCTTCTTATCACGTACAAGAACTGCTTCCACCATTGCAGGACTTACACAAACAACATCATCCTAATCAACATCCTCATTAGCACCCTCGTCGGCTACACAAACATTCCCCTCATTCTGTTGCAATTCCAAAGTGGCATCCTCAATTTGTGTATGACTGGCTACACTTGAGCTGTTCAGGCACACAGCTGTAGAAATGCTGAAAGGGGCCTTCTTTATGGGTACACTATCAGAATGGTCAGGATTACACATAGCACTCGTGGATAGACTCTCCTCAGGGATTTGTGTAATTTCTGAATCTGAACATACATTTTCCTCTAAAGCTTTACTGTTTTCTTTCAGCTCGGCTTTTACACGTAAAAGTATTTGGACACCACTTCTGGAGTCCAAATGACAAGGTCTTGCTTGGTCATGACTGACCTTACAAGAAGATTCCTCATTGACAGTTGCAGAACTAGCACTCGGAGAAAGGTGAAGGCCTCATTCTTTCCTTGCCACTGCGTGTGTAGAATGGCATGTTGGCAATTTTTTTTTTCTGCAGATAATTTTGCCTGGATTACAGGTCTTTTTTCCCTGAGCAAGGTGAAAAGTGTTTTTTACATTTTGGTTTCCCTGACTTACAAACACAATGTACTTTAACATAGGCTTTACCAGATGACGTAGAGGGATTACTAGCATCACGACTGGTGCCAGCAGCTGCTTGGGGCTCCTGCTCTTCTGTTCTGCTGTAAATCCATTTTGATAACACCGTACAATTTGACTGCATATTCAGAAGACCAAGCCTGCCAGCCCTTGTATTTGTATTTCAGCAATGACAATTAGCAATGGAGCTCTCCTCTTTGTGTGTAACCTATATAACACCGTACAATTTGACTGCAAATTCAGAAGACCAAGCTTGCCAGCCATAGTAGTTGTATTTCAGCAATAACAATTAGCAATGGAGCTCTCCTGAATTTCACTGTAGACTTTGAAGAACGCTGCTACCCCCTCCTCTTTCTAATCTACCTATGGCACTGCCCAACTGCTCTACAGACTGCCAATAACTGTGCTACCCCTTCTGTGTCCCTCTGTGAAATGACACTGGATCACCGTAGAGAGCAGTACTTATAGAATCCAAAACTTGTGAGATCCGACGAGGTAACAATGATGTTTTGCCTCGTTTTAAATTCCGAGGGCGCGTTAAAGTACCCTGCAAGCTCAGTACTCGGATTTGCTAAGTTTGGGTGTGTTCGGTTCTCGGGACTGAGCATTTCTAATTTAAATGCAATTTTGGCATTGTAATGGAGGCAGTATAAATACAGAGCATGTAATTATTTTATATGGTACTTAACTTCTCTGTTATTACTCAAAATACATGTGCTGCATCGAACCTCCAAACAGTCCCTCCTTCTTTATGCTGCAGATATTATTCTCTCTCTGACAAAAACAGTGCTACCACTCCCCCCTTTAAAATGCCAAAACTGCTTACCACCAGGTAAATAAAAATGTATTAGTGTCCTACCACTATAAATCCTTTCTTTTTTAACACTACCGTAGAGCACCAGTTGTGGCTGTTGTTAAGATGGCTTTTTAAAGAGGGATTACTGTAGTTCCTCTTTGTACCTAGCATATGCAATAATATTTTCTTAATTCACCTCTCTATATGCTCCCACAAGTGTCGGTGTGGCTTCTATGATTGTTATAGTATCCACCCTGTATAGATACGTTGTGACATGTAAATTTGCATCTGAAGGTCTCCTGAAAAATTGGTGAAAACATGTTAAAATGATTTCATACATTCTGGTTACTGTTAAAATACTGGATGACTCCCACCACAAAATGTGTAATTCTCAAACTTACCACTTACTTTCCTACTGCAGTTACCTGTGCTGATTTAATTAGATAAGTACAGAGTTGTTTTTAAACATCACCCCAAGCTGCCTACCATAGGAAAGTAAGTGAGAAATTTGAAAGTACACTATCTTGTACCATTTAAATCCATGCATAGTTCCATATACATAGGTTCACAGTTGATAAGCAAAGTGTTGTGATGTCACAAATATTGCACTGCATAGTTAATTTTTTGATCCTTCCTGAGCAGACATGAGTCGATCCTTTCATGTTTTACTGTCTGATAGTGAGACCCATTACAATGAAGAATAGTGATTGCTACTTGTTTCTTCTAACGTTAGTTTTTTGTAGTGGATTGGAATTAGTTACTCTTGTCTACAAATGGAGCACTTCTATATTAGATTAAGCTCTGTGATCTGGCTCCTACATTGAAAGTGCAGCACAGTCAGTGTGGCAAGAGACAGACATTAAATGCCACTATCTCTCTAAAGTGCTCCATCTATAGATTATGTTTTATGTCGCTAGATGCAGGGTAGTGTCAATGTCCACTTTGTTTCTTTTCGAAATCATTGGGTATTTAAAGACTGTAATTATCTTGCATCCCTAACCAGCTGGCCTATAAAATGTTTTCCTTTATCTATTAGAATAGACCTAGTGGGATACTGCCCTCCTGCCATCTATACCAATGGGCATATTGTTTTG
The DNA here is from genome assembly GCF_038048845.1 of Mixophyes fleayi. NCBI lineage: Eukaryota > Metazoa > Chordata > Amphibia > Anura > Limnodynastidae > Mixophyes > Mixophyes fleayi. The sequence goes on along the minus strand of NC_134403.1, from coordinate 164,223,178 downwards.
CATTTTCTGATTTTGTCTCTGTGTGTATTTCCAGCAATTAATTCAATCTTTTCTGCTATGTACCAATTACATCGACAAACTGAGATAGGCTAAATACAGATAATTGCAGACACTTTTCAATGTCTTTTTTTTTGTGAGCTATATTGAATTACAGGTGCAAATCTATAAGAAGTGTTCATCTTTCTAGCCTCATGCTCATAACCTCGATGTTTATTGAAAGTAATAACTTGCAGATATCTGAAACAGCACTTCAGGGCTTCAGTCTCACAGCAATTCATTCTGTTGTGCTCCATTCTGTTCCACTTGAATGGGAAAAGATACAGAAAGTTTATTTTTTGTAATATTTTGTCCCTCCATAACTCCAAATAACAAAAAGAGTTGCAGTGTTATTTTTTTTTTCCCATTTTGTTTTTGTTGCCAGAATTTGTAATTAATTTGCAGTAGATTGAAATAACACATTTGCTTTGTTAGACCTAACACCATTGGGCAAGTAAATAGAGGTGGACTGTTGCTAACACATTATAGATTAAATGGAGACATTTATCTATTGATTTCTGCCTATACTCATACAAGTGTTCATCTTTTATATATGACTGCCCAATATAAATGTTCCCGTTTATAAATCATTGCATCAATAAATGTGCTCAGGTAGTCCATTTCAGAAGACAATAAATCTTGCTGTGCAAAAAAAGTGATTTGCTTGATTTATGCTTAAATTTTTCTTTAATTATTATCGACTTATGGTGTCTAGCATGACTTTGAAAGTCTGCAAGCTGAATTGTGGCTTTCAGGGCATATGGAAAACTGTATCCTTCTGCAAAAGACGCGGCAAGTCTCAAGCATAATGATAACAAGACACTTTAAATGTCACAGTGAAGTACATGACTTATGCTAGGTTCCGTCTTAAAATAAAACACTACAGTGTGTAATCTCACTTTTACTTGCATTAGCTCTTTTCCTTGATATTCTCTAGCACCAGGAAATGATTGCAGAGTGTATGTGGTTCATACGTTCCCAAATGGCGTTAAATGATTACTAAAAGCAGTTTGTGCAACCTGAGTTTCCATTCACCCTTCTGATGGTGGCTTCCGTCACATTTGTTATTCAGTACAGCAGCTGTAATAAGTGCAATTTTCTTGATGCTATAATTTCAATTGTGCTATTTAGCAAATTTGTTTTTTAAGGAGTTGTACATTATATTCCACTGGCATGAAAGTGAGTTGTTTCCCTGACAGCGCATGTAGAAATCTCTACCCTTCCCATAAACTGTAAAGTGATTATTTTTTGGAAAATGGATTTCAGATATTTTGAATTACAAACAGATCTTGTCAAATTTCTATCAAAGCTACATAATGTGGGAAATCTCTATTATTAATGTTGCAAAACTAATATTTAGGAAGAGAGTCAGTTAGCTGCGATGTTCCTGAGAACATCGCTCCTCCGCATTTTTACCGGTAGTATGGTAAAAATATACACTCAATTTTGCTTGCACCTCTATGGGGTGAAAGCAAAAATCAGCTGATATTTCACCAAAAATATACACGCAATGTGTCTCCGGGGCCGTTCCAGAGACACTTTTGCGCATTTGTTCTGCTAATTGAATCTCCCTTTTAAACTGATTGTTTTTTCTAAAAGCGCAAACCTGGTGTACCTAGTTTTACAGAGTAGTCTAAAAACTAAGCTTTATAATTTGGAATGAGATTACCTTAATGAGACAAGGGGCAGAAAGGGTGCATTTTTGGGGCGTTCTTGCTGTCCGGACGGTCGCACAGCCATTCCTAGTCAGCAAAAGGACTTGAAATGACACCAGCTCAGAAATGGAAGAGTGGGATTCTCACCCTATATCTTCCAGTTGTACTTCAGCATATCTAGACACGCTTTCTTTCATGTAGGACACAAAGTAACCAGGGCCACCTTAACTACTTTATGGGCCCCCGGGCAATGCAGTGTACCGGGCCCCTAAAATATATATATATATATATAGTGTGTGTGTGTGTGTGTGTAAAAAAAATATATATGTATGTAAAAAAAAAATGTGATTATATAATCACTTTTTTTACACACACATATATATATATATATATATATATATATATATGTATATATATGTGTATATATATATATATATATATATATATATATATATAGGGGCCCCCTTATCTTACCTTAAGTCCGACCCTCTTCTTTTTTCCGCACTGCTGAGTCTCTTCTGCCCTCTTCCGTGCTGTGGTTGCAGTGAATGCTGGGTGTGACATCACGCCCAGCATTCACTGCGAGCACAGCACGGAAGAGGGGACCAGGGAGGGAGCCGGATCACCGCCGATGTGACCGCAAGGTAAGTATTTAAAAAAAAATTAAAAAAAATATTATTTATTTATTTATTTTTAGGATTCGGACGGGCCCCCCTTGCCTGCAGGGCCCCCGGGCACCTGCCCATCGTGCCCAATGGAAGAGACGGCCCTGCAAGTAACACATAATCAATAACGAAACAATAAACACAGTACCAAATGGCCTTCAGTATAAGCATTCATTTAAGCCTTAAATTAATTTATAACGAGCTGTGTTATAGGAGGAAAACTGAAAAGTTTATTTTAATGAAACGGGTGGTACTAAAAGTGTTAGGAGGTTGGCTTTGATGGGATGTCTATCTTTAGATGTTTTAAACACCCAGAACCCAAGGTGCATCTAGTTTTTTGAGTGGTAAATATGTTTTTTATTAAACATAGCACATAGTATTTATTTTTATTACATAAATCAGGATGTTCTTAATACATACTGAACATGAAATTTTAAAGTTTCTCTTGCTTGCAAAGTGAAAACACATGTTCTGGCACGCAAACATGTAGTCATCACTTTCACTTACAACTGCTGGTGCAAATGATACGGCTAAAAAACATGTGCTTAAGAGATGCCCTGAACTTGAATCATCCCCATCTGCGCAGGCTTGCCCCTGCTGTACAATTAATTTGTCCTTCCACCTCTTCCCACCTTCATTACGTCCCTCAGGTCGTAGGTGGTGGTAAGTGTAAGTTTCTTTCGGACATGAATTATATGAAATTGCGTTCCTTGGCGTAAAGTCCATTCAGGGCTTGATTAAGGTTTCTAGCTACCCTAAGCTAATACTGCCGTAGCGCCTGTCCTTTCCCCCCTCAAATAATTAAAGAAAATTTAAGGAGTAATAGCCAGCAAAAATTGACTCTCTCCTGTTCTTTCTTGCAGCTTTGTAGTCATTTAGCTGCCTTCTGGAAAGCTGAGGTTCTGTTTTGAAAATGTGCAAACATTACAAACCCTCCATGATTAGGCTCTTTAGAGAGCATTCTCATGAATGCCACACAATACAGAGATCATACGCCCCCAGGAAACATTTCCTCAAACACCAGTGGCCAATTCATGATGCCCCTGGCAATTTCATCACCCACTTCCCGAGTTATTTCATCACCTACTCCCCAACCAATTCATCATTCACCTTATCTCGACCACATACCTTCCACTTGCCAATTTATAACATTAGTGAAAGGGATGTATACATAAATGTCTCTTAATCCCCAGTGGCCAATTCATGACCACCCCCAGCCATTAGATCACTGTGCCCCTTATCACACTGTCCCCTCAATACAATGTGCCCTTTATCACAGTGTCCCCCTCCATCACCCTCTGCCCCCCCTCCATCACACTTTGTCCCTCAGTACACTGCCCCCCCTTGCAGCATATTATGCCCCTGCATAAACACAAACCTTTACTTAGTCTCAAACACCCTAGGCGCTAAGATTAAACACAGTGAGATCCTAACAATTATACGTAATTCCCAGCGCAATAAAGAATAAAAGTGATATATAACGGAGAGAAACAGAGTATGTAAAATAAAGTTTGTATTAGGGCATCAAAATAGGCATATAATGAACATGTATCAAACTGAAAATACAAAAATTAGCAAAAACAGTATATAAATATAAATATCCAACACTTCTCAAATTGAAATATGTAGATATACAAATGGGGGCTTTGGTATAAAACTGGAGTCCATAAGTCTTTGATACCAGAAGAGAGCCACTCACCACTGGATATCAGTGTATTGGAACAACGAAGATAACAGAAATACCAAGGCAAGAGTCCTAGCTGCTAACTGGGAAGGGTGGGTAGTGCACTTACCAGGTGTAAAGGTCTCCCACAAGCGCTGACCGTTCCTCCGGACCTGCTGGAGTGGTGCGTATAGTCCGCGCATGCGCCTTGAGTAGCGTCGGCGATCTTATCCCTACTGGGGAGATATTTAATTGAAGCAGTTTACTTCAGTGGAGTTCATGGGGCACACCTCTCTGTGAACTGCTCGCAGCCTGGAGTTGAGTGCCGGAATCTGCTGTGGCGCTGCGATGTTTCCGCGCATGTGCCTAGGGTAGTTTTCGGCGAAATGTTCTCAAAGGAATGGTGGCTGGTAAAAAAAGTGTCCAACAGTGAATAAAGTATCAATAAAGTATCCTACGCGTTTCACCCCGCTGGGGGCTTCCTCAGGGATATTGTGAAAGCACTGAAGAGTGCAGATCCTAATACTATGTGATAATTTTGAAGTAGTAGCTACCCAATAAGGAGAAAATGGCACCGCCTCCTAAATCCAAAGCAATACAATAAACAATTAGGGGCACCAAAAAACTATAAATCTACAAGTAAAATAAACAATATAATCCTTCTATCAAATATGGCAGAATAAACACTGAACTCCTGCTTGCACAAATATAAGTAAAATGTATTAAAATCACATATACTCAACATCAAAATAGTAAAAACCATAGAACATACAAAAAAATCAATTATACACCTGGAGACCTCATATATAACCACAGAAATCCTACCTGATGCACAATATTGTAATATAGAAATGCGCATATGGAATGTATAAAAGTATACAATTGTTGTATCCACTAGAGAATATATTCCTTAGATACAATAGATATAGTGTTGAGTTAATACATTTCCACCAACGCAGTTGGAACCTTTGGAATCAGAATGAGTGACTATGCAGGATAGAATGAGTATTATGCTATCACATTGCCTGCAATTTGTTTTCTATTAAACCCTTTTTCTGGATTTGTTTTTTTGATGGTTATTTATTTAAGTAATATTCCACATTAAATTTAACCCATGTATAGTTTGTGGGCTCGTATTTAAATATGAAACTTTTTAATTTATGAATAGGTTACAAAATTCCACTTTGCATGAAAGATTTCTATCGTTGATTTATTTTTATGGATGTGAGCATGGTAACAGTGTGCAAATTTGGTCTGATGAAAAAAAGCATGACCTAGGACATATTTAGTGTTTACAGAAGTACTGATTCTGTCAACTTGTGAGGATGGAGCTCTGAGCTAATAAAAAACAAAAACAAAAATTAAATGCTTATTAAAGCACAACGTTTGTTTATTTCATATCTACCAGGTTTGTCAGTCCAGGGCTGGTCCTGGATCAATGCACATTTTTATTATTGTTTATTTATATAGCACCACCAATAGGAACACTTTCAGGTTACTACTGGAAAGACTACTAGACAGGTTCTCTTATGCTTATAATTAGACTTCTTTATGAAATTGCTTCTACCACAATTGAGCAAAGCAATTAGATGGGTAATTTTACTTGTTTTTTTTTAATGAATTTTCTGCAATTTGCAGATTACAGTCTAACATAAACAATACATCTACAGCTTTTTTTTTTTAATTTAAGACATGCAAATTAATTCTTATCTGCTGCCAAAAAAGTTACTTCTTATAGCAAAGTGTACATCTGGGTACCTGTATGTGTGTGAGGATACCACCCTTAGCTGGGATGGCAGTTACCCTCTGTGGGATTCAACTCACTCGGGTATACCAGAATATATCCAAAATAAGACTTTATTACGACAGCACAACACCACAAGACGTTCACAAGATACAGGGTAAGTAGTAGCATGTATCCTCCAGCAGCCTTTTGTAGTCAGCACTCCAAAGTAATAATCTCTGTCTCTTTCAGGGTCTTATCCTCCTGCAATAATACCACTACCGATTAGCAAAACAGTTATGGTGTCCCCCAGCCTGGGTTACTGGCTCACACCGTCCCTGTCCTGGTAGGGTTTCCTCCAGCGGCACCACAATTGGCCTAGAGTCCTTTTCACTGATGTCTTGTACACCAGGATCCTCCAAACTAGAATGGCTCCCCTGGCATTCTCCTCGCCCTATATTATTTTCTGTATACACAGGAAGTAGGGTCAAATGTCTCAAACCTTCCCTTTACAGAAGGGGTCTCCCAGTCAACACTTTAGCTGCTAGACATACTGTCCCTGTTATCTTGATTAGACAATAGAATGGCTTGACTCAATTAGCTGTTTTGGCTGGATACACTACACATGGGGTTACAATAGTACATCAAGGAATGACACTACACGCTTACATGGAACAATAAGACTTTTGACACATTATATCAGCAGTGTTACACAATATAAGTCTGTGATACCTTTTGATACAATTACATTTATATTTATACATATTGATACATTTCCCCATGCTATTTCAACCAATATATTACTGTGGAGGCACATTGCATATCATTAGAAGTTCTAACCTCATTACCTCTCAGGTTACCTATTGACCTAGTTAATTAACATGGGCTGCCAACTAGATAACTCAGACATTGTTCTGATTACAAGCCAAATCTCAGCTGCCCCTCATAACAAATGGACATTGGAGACAAATGGTAATTACATTAGCTAGCACAAGCAAAATGACTGCTGCTGTTCTGTTATTTTCACACAGTATGGCAATATTCTTTATATTTATACTACATACAATATCGTAGGTAATAGTATGGGCAAAATGTATCTAATAACATGAAATAATAATACACATAATACACCGATGCTCTGGTGTATATACTTTGACTGGGCCAAGGATTAAAAAGTACATTAAACCGTGAGAAAAGGGTGATGAATACAAAGTTCTCAGTCCAGTAGCATCCGTTTCCTCACAATGTGCATTTTCTATTTTTCACTGCAAGGGAGGTTCCTCTGTCCCCATTGCCACGCCATGTGCCACTTGTGTTTATAGCTTTATAGGTTAGCGATTTCAAACCAGCTGATGTTGGTGTTCCTTATAATTACAGGTTTCAGTTGGTTGATTTATGAATGAGATACAATGCTTTTAGAGTATTAAAAAATACATCCTAGTTAAAATCAAAAATTTATATTTTTCTTTCTCTTGATCAACAAGAATATGAAGCTACATGCACACTCTTTAAAAATTCACTATATTTTCATTTCATAGCTCAGCCTTGGGCAAAAAAAAATAGAACTGTTATGTTCGTATAGTCACTATCAATAAATATTGTCCACTGCGATCAAAGTGGTTCCAATGCCCAAAAGAGTTTTAACAGCAAGATGTAACAAATAACAATGAAATGAAGTAAAGTACATCTGACACATACGCAGTGCACTTGATCCAGCAAACAGTCATTCAGTCCTGAAGCCCATGGTAAAAGTAGACTGAATGATGGTCACAGTGCCTAGTCTATATACAGTTTGTGGTACATAAAAAACAGTGGTGATGTCATAGCATTTTTCCATTGGTTCAGGATTTAGGACTGACCAGTACAATGCAGGACATAGGTCGGTCGAAACGATGCTCTCCAAGGGTGGCGGGCCACTCTCCAACTGTTGCCTAGGTGTCTTTCCTCAGGAGCCCGACGAAATACTGTTTCAAACAGCCTATTAGCATTCCAAACACAATATCATTTTGAGCATTACTCCTTTATCATTCATAACTAGCATATGAAGGGTGCAATCGCTTAGCTGATTGTAGCGGATGTCTGATGGTGAAAAGTGGATTAGTATGACACTAAACATGATACATTTCCTATATCCTGAACCTTAGATGTCAATAAAGTGGTTTTATCATTACTATATTAAATTATTAAATCTATTACATTTGAATATAAAAGACTATGTGCTGGAACTTTAACTATTTATAAATGTATGTGCGAGTGTAAATGTATTTAGAAGTGTTCACTAGTGTTATTGCGTAATAAGCCCTTTCACGCTGTGGTGTGCTATTCACATATTTTCACATAAAGCCAATTAAATCGATGTTTATTAATTTGAAACACTTTCATTCAATTATTTGACTTTCACAACCCACCTCTTGATAAGGCACAAAACTATCACCTAATTATACTTTCTATCTCAGGATTATAATACAGTTCTTCGTTAACCGTGGTACCTATACTTCTCATCATCATTACAGTCTTATTTTCGGCATTTACCACAGTAGAATGCTTTCCACACTTCAACACAGTAGGAACACATCTGATGCACAAGCCAATTACTATAATGACACCAAATATAAGAATAAATAGCTTACCTATACTAGTGACCATTTCTTGTATCTATTCCCGTAGACCTGAGAATCATTTTGCAGGGTTCAACCATAAAAACCATCCTGCTACCTTTTCTCCTCTCATACAGCAAAGAATTATGGTTCTTCTGAAATTCCTATTTTAATTGTATCGTTTTCGTCAAACTTCCAGTCAATTACTTCTTTAGGGTCATCTGTATTATTGGTGATATATGTGCAACATTTGACACCAAGTTGGGTGGCTAACGTCACACCGTATGCACCAGTAATAGATGTGAGATAATTTAACACCAACCTATGTTGAACTAACTCCTTTTTGTAAGCCTGTAGCTCCTTACCCATATACCTAAAAGTGTTGTTATATACCTCTGGGATATTGTCTATTAATTTTGCCAGGTCTTGTATGTATTTAAAACTTAGGGTTCCCCGAGCAATCCTGGTGGGGTCTAAGGCAACCATAATTTGAAACCTTGTAGTTTCACTAATTAATTTTATAGCTACAGTTCCTTCACCTGGAATCATATTTCTTTTGCCACGATGTTCATACTGTATGTGTACGTATGGGGGTGATGTTGTTCTAGGGATATCAAGCATTTCATCGTGTTTAATGGTCATAAGCTCAGGAACCAATTTACCTAGAAAACATAAACCCTTGGAACTCAGAGTTAACCAGGAGTAAGCCCTTCTCAGAAACATAATACACATCATCTGGGAGGACATAAGGTACAGAATGAGATATTGAACAGTCTCTTCATTGTTGCATTTAAATCATCCTGTGGACCTATGATCAAATGAGTTTGTCTGGCAAAAAGTATCTCAAAGGGGGACAGATTAAGAGGAGGCCTGGGAGTGGTTTGGTTGCCATGGAGTACTAGTGGCAAAGCTTCTGGTCATACCAATCCAGTTTCAGCCTTTACCTTACTCAGTTTGTTCTTAATAGTACCGTTTACCCTTTCCACTTTACCACTGGCTTGTGGTCGGTAAGGAGTATGATGTTTGCTATAAATTCCCATGAGTTTACACATGATCTGAAAGATATCACCAGTAAAATGAGTACCCCTACCGCTTTCTATAATTCTAGGGATACCATATCTGCATACAAATTCCTGAATAATTTTTTTAGCAGTAAAAACTTCAGTATTAGTGGCAGCTGGAAATGCCGCTACCCAGTTAGAAAAAACATCAGTACACACTAATACATATTTGAGATTCCTGCAAGGTGGTAATTGGATGAAGTCAATTTGTATTACCTGCAATGGTCCGACTGTAGGAGGGATATGGGAAGGCTCTGTTGGTATTGTCTTCCCGACATTTTTCCTCAAACAGGTAAGGCAAGACATTGCCTTCTTTCTGGCTTGAGAAGAAAAGCCTGGTGCACACCAGTATGCTCTAACCAGCTTACACATATCTTCTTTACCCAGATGAGTCAGACTAGGTGCTGCCTAAGCTAGTCCTGGGAAATATGCTCTGGGATCCACAGGCCTACCTTGTCCTTCTCTCCAGCGTCCAGAGGACTCTTGACCACATTCCTTTACCTTACAGACAGCCTTTTCCTGTAGGGAACACAAATCTTGCATTTCAATTAATCTTTGTGTGTTTGTCATTTGGAAAAACATCATCTTGTCAGTTGACATGTTTACAGATAACCATTCTGCCCACTTGGCAGCTTCATCTGCCATGCTATTGCCCACTGATACCAGACCTTCTTTGTATGTGTGGGCTTTGCACTTGATGATGGCTACTGCCTTAGGTAATTGTATCGCTGTCAAGAGTCCTTTATGTGCTATGAGTGTGCTACTGGTATGCCTGGCACTGTCACAAAGGACCCAAAAATCATGCACTATCCTGAAAGCGTACCTAGAGTCAGTGTATATATTAACTGATTTATCCTCTGCCAAGTCACACGCTCTTCTTAGTGCCATAAGCCACTTGGGCTGAGTAAGGTGGACCAGGGGTTTCAGCTTCATTATGGCACATAATTGTTTGGGGTATTATTTTATCCAAACTATCCTGTTTTGGTGATCTTGACCAATAAATATCACTATATTGGCACTCTGATTTATTAATATTTGCATCTATCCCCATCAATTTATATATGCTATATATGCTCCTAGTTATGTGATTTAATTCAACATCACATATACCAAAATTAGTTCTCTCACCTGCCCATAAATATAGTATCTACTTGTGGCCTCTTAGGTGACCACTGTTTTGGTAATTGATCGTCTTATTGTATTATCATACTACCTGGCTCCACTATCCTTAATTTTTAAACACTTTGCTCTATTTTCTTTTCACCATATTCTATATCTTTTTTTTAATATTTCACTTTTTTACCTATGAGGTTATATACCATCATCCAGATGGATATGTTTTCTATTACTAATAAAGGCTTTTGCCCGTAACTATTCAATGGTATTTATTGAGTTACCCTTTCAATGTGGATAGGAGTGCTTCCAAATCCTTTCTTTTTCTGATCCCGTATCAGTATACCTGCAAGATTCAACTTCAGCTAGAGTCTCCTCTCCTTCCACCCTTTGAGCATCTCGAGGCACATATGGTAGGTATGTAGTTGGATTTAAAGTATTATACAGTGCAGATACTGCATGTGGTGTATAGACAATTGATTCATGTTCCAGTACTACCTCTTCGCTCTTACTTATCAGAAGAGCAGTTGCTGCTACACTTCTTAATTACATAGGGAGTGATCTTGCCACAGTGTCAAATTGTGCACTGTAGTATGCTACCGGTCTGCTAGCATCACCATGTTTCTGTGTCAAGACACCTGCTGCACATCCATCAGCTTCCGTACAATATTACTCAAAAGGCTCTTCATAATCAGTTATTCCCAAAGCAGGTGCTTTATTCAGACTCTCTTTAAGGGTTAAAGAATGCCTGCTCTGACTCCTCACTGTGTGTAACACTCTCAGGCTTTGAGCATGAGACAAACTCCTGCAATGGTAATGCCAGAATAGAAAAACCTAGAACCCATGATCTACAATACCCACACAGTTATGGATCTGCTGTTGGTTTTGTGGCAGGGTCATGTTTTGTATGACCTGAATTCTGTCCGTTGTCATGTGTCTTAGCCCCTTGGTGAGAATCCCAAGTATTTAACCTTAGTCTGACATGACTGTAATTTATCCTTCGCAACCTTGTGTCCTGTCTGCGAGAGATGAAGCTACAACAGTTTAGTATCATGCACAGATGACATAAACGAATCAAAGCAGAGCAACAAATCTTCTACATATTGAATTAGAACAGATCCATTGCTTGGTTTGGAGGATTGTAAACAGTCATGTAAGGCCTGGGAGAAGATACTGGAGCTGTCAATGAACCCCTGATAAAATCTTGTCCATGTGTGTTGCAGAGAACGCAAAGAGATATTGACAGTCAGGATGAGGAGGAATAGAGAAGAAGGCAGAACAAAGATCAATGACAGTAAAATTACTGGCAGATGAATAAGGATGACATCTGGATTGGGCACTATGGGTATTGTAGCTGAACTAGTTTATTAATTCCCCTTAGGTATTGGACTAATCTGTAGCCCCTCCCCACTTTCCTCTTCACTGGGAAATTGGACTATTGATTGAGCTGGATGTACAAATTAAGATCCCTTGTTGCAGCAGCCTTTCAATTACAGGATACACCCCTAATTCCACCTGCGATTTTAATGGGTACTGTGGGATTTTTGGAGCTTGCCTGTCACTTTTCAGATGAACCATTACAGGGGCTACATTTGCAATCAATCCAGTGTCCTGTCCATCTTTGGTCCATAGGGTAGCCGGCATTTGTGATAACATTTCCTCTACCTGAGATGGACTTTGTTCTAGAATGGTAGAGTACAGCATTAGCCTTTTTTGGGTGTCCAATATGTCTTGTCCCTCATGTGCAATTCCCTGGTATATCCACAAATACACCATCAGGGGTGCAGTCATGCCATTCTGTAGGTTAGTAGGAGCCGCTGCAGCCATGAGAAATGAATGCTTGGTGTGCAGGGGCCCGATAGTAACCTCTGCTAGTTTAGTCAAAGGGTATTGTAGCACTCTCCCCGTTACTCCCATAGCCGGAACAGTTTTGTTAGTAACCTGTAGGCTTAAAGGAGAAGTTATTACTGATATAGCTGCCCCTGTATCTACAAGAAAAGTTTGTGTTACACCAGATACATCAACTGTCACTGTGGGTTCTTCCCTAAGGTTTTTCAGTTAACCTAACTGGTTGTAGAATACAGGTATGACCTGACCCCTATCGTTGACTATTGTTTTCCTGCAAAACATTTGCTGCTATGATGTTTGTGAGCAACTGTTGGGAAACCTCTGAGACTTGTGTATACCTTCTTTGTGGGTATCTATGTGATTCCTTCCTGGGTGGTCCAAATCTTTTATTGTCCTCCTGTTCACCTCTATCTGTTCTCTCGTGACAGTTTCTTGCTACATGTCCCATTTTAAAACATTTAAAACACTTTATTGGCTCTTGCTTATTTCGCTTCCCATAATAAATGTTGTTATATTGTGGTTGTGTGTGTAGTCCTGGATACTCACCATCATAAACCTCTCACTCTGTGACTCCTTCCTTTTATTTATATTTCTATCATGTTCCACAGCAGATTCCCTAAGGGAGTCTACTGTGATTTCCTTACAATGAGGTAAAGAGTTCTGTACCCTGATTTTCAAATTTTCCTTGAGGCCTTCCATTAAAACTGAAACAGCTACCTCCCTTTAGTGCAAGTCATCTTTATGTCTGATAACCCAGTGTATTCGGCTATTGTTGTCAGGGCTCTGGCAAAATAATCTGCTGCAGTTTCACTGTCTTTTTGTTTGATAATAAAAGTCCACTACTACTAGAAAATATATACCCAATTAGAGAGTTATGCGTTATATTTTCCTGACTTATCTTTCTCCAACATACAATCCTTAATAAACTTTTGTATGTCAGTATTGGGAGGAAGACAGGCCCTCAACACCACTCACCAAACATTATTAGTTGGCTCATGGGCATTCGCCAGATTTTTGACAAATTTCTGACATCTGGCATAATCTTTCCTTGGGTCTGGGAAATCAAACATAATTGAATGCCGCTCAGATCAAGTCCATGGACAATGCATTGCTACATGTTTTATGGGAACTACATCCTCTTTGTCCACTTTCCCATTGGGAACTGCTATTGTATGGAGAGGATGTAAGCCTACCAAATCACTACATTCTGGACTAATTACTGGATTCACTGTTTTAGTACAATGAATGTCCCCCTGCCTATCATTTTCTACACTAATCTCACCAATTTCAGCCGCTGCCCCTGCTGGTGGGACTATTCCCTTTCCTTGTCTGCGTGGCACCTCTTGCATGTTAATTGCATGGGCGATGTCTGAAATAACAGTGGGTTCATCATTTTCACAAACATTACCTCTCAAATTACTCAATACAGGGTATAAATTATTTATCTTATTGTTATCATTTAATAAATTTGCAAAAATCTAAAAAAAATAATGTTCACGTTGTCATTATGGGGTATTGTGTGTAGAATTTTGAGGGGAAAAAAGGAATTTATTCTATTTTGGAATACAGCTCTAACATAACAAAATGTGGAAAAAGTGAAGCGCTGTGAATACTCCGTATGCACTGTATGTATGAGTGTAAATGTATTTAGAAGTGTTCACTAGTGTTATTGCGTAATAAGCCCTTCCACGCTGTAGCGTGCTATTCACATATTTTAAAGCCAATTAAATCAATGTTTATTAATTTGAAAAGACGTCATCCAATTATTTGACTTTCACAAAATGTAGGAATATAGTCATTATAATGATTCCATATAATATAATGCAGAAAATAACCCAAAAAAATAAAAATGTATACTACACTAACCAATTGCCAACCAAATTTTTTTTAAAAACAGCACTTTTAGTAAATACAAAGCACATCAGGTTTGTCTTAAATAAAATTGCTGGTTGAAGAAAATAACTTCAAATCGCAGGGAATAGGCAGTTACAGAACCGCCACATAGTAAAAATACCCCTAAAACTGATTACATAAATGAAAAGAAATCAATGCATAATGTGAACAGGTATTCTGATAGCACGGCACAGTGATTTTAATAGGCATAATAGCAGTGAACCACTCCAGAACTTACAAACATACCATTAGGATCAGGTTAAAGAAACTTTACCAGTGGGTTAGAAATGGGTAATGAATGGTGGGGAGATGTCAAGACAACAAAGCAGCGTTTCATTTTCTCAAAAGATCTGTATATGCTTGAGATTATTCAAATTCAATGCAGTGGAAACAAATATATATATACAATATATATCAAAGGACATTTTCTTATACCACTATTTTAAGATCTAAAACAACAGTAACTTTCATTTGTTTTGGTTTTTCACAAATCACAATTAGTATTGTATCTATCTGTGCTTTTGAGTCTATTGGCAATGACTTAAGGATGAAGTATTTTGCAAGGCTTTTAAGATTTCTGGGCATTTCTGGTATAAGAGATGTTCCTCAATGATGACATGATCAGACCAGGGTGCTTTTGCTGTAAAAGTTTAATTCACTTTATCAGACAAAAGTCTAGTTTGTGGTCATATAAAAATATATAAGTGGCGCAAGACAGCTGGTCAATAAATGGTCAATAAATCATACTGAGAGAATACAGAATGCAAAAAGGCTTTTATGTAGTTTAAACAAAAAAAATGACCCATAGTATCTCAAATGGCAAAAGCCTAATGTAATAAGAATCCAAAATGCAGATGGCTCTGAGTTACAGAGGACCAACCTGTTGTAGATTGTTACCAGCAGTCTCCAGACTACCTCATGGTAAAGTCTTGCAGATCATCGCCTCCTGTTTCTGTTACTTTCAGTGCTTTTATGTGTCATCTCCACTACCTTGTGGTAAAGTCCTGCAGACCATCACATTCAGCATCTGTTGTTTACTGAGTTCTTTTGCTATTTCTGCCATACCCTACCGTACTGCATCCTGAAACTTGTGTAACCTGTGTTTAATAAAAAACACTTTTTTAACTTTGCTTTCTCTGTGGTTTCATTTTGGGAATCCTGACACCCCAAAGACTTTAAAATTGTTTAAATTGTCTATATATTATATTTCCATATACTGATAGTTATAATTTCATAATGTCTATCTGGGGTTAACACCAAATATAAACTCAATTATTTTGTTTATTGCCACTCTGCATATTCATTCATATTTATTCACATAACTGTTATGTTGCCGTTATTTTTTTTATGTTTGGAAAAAGATACTAAGTTACAAATGAAAGGGCCACAGAATAAAGAAGAGAGACACAGTACCTTAGCAGTGTCATCTATCTGTTAAGCAATGCCTTAATTATCAGGGTTTCTGTCAGATTTTTTTCATAATCTTTAATTCTTTGGCAACCACTTAATTTCAATTTATTCTCAAATCACATGTAAATTTTCTCTCAGGCAAAACATGAGGGCTTCCAAACATAAAGTGACTTTAATCCTGTTCTGAGTATTATGGATATATGTGTATAGATTTAACACATCTCTAGCCTCTATGGACCTGATTCATTAAGGAAAGTAAAGCAATAAAAAGGAGTACATTTTCTTCAGGACAAACCATGTTATAATGCAAGGGGTGCAAATTAGTTTATTATTTTGCACATAAGTTAAATACTGGCTGTTTTTTCATGTAACACACAAACATGTAATAGTGTTATTTTTACATTGAAAATTAAAGTTGATCTAGGACATGCCCTACCACAACTATAAATCTGCCACTACATTTGAAATTTACCTCCCCACCAATACAACATGGTTTTGCATCAGGCCCTATGTGTGCAGATCCACATCAAACATTATTAAATAAATACATATATTAGCTTAATTTAATAATTAATATTTGATATTGTTGTGAGCAACAAAAGTTCTACATTCACATCTGCATAATTGGGCATGTTGTTTGAAAATAGTTCTAAGTTGTACTGCAGATAATTTTGAGGAAGAAAAATGTGTATACATGTATGTGTATATAATATACATACACGCACATCAGTATTGAAAGTCTACTTTCATCATGTGTAGTGCAATGCTAAAATTAAAAAAAAAGTGAAAGACCACTGACTCTTTTATAATGTGTACTATTATTAATCAAATCAAATAAACAAAAGTGACAGTGATATCATATATGTGATGGTATAGCATATGTCAGTGGCATAATCATTATTATTATTGTTATCTTTTATTTATAAGGTGCCACAAAGCGTCTGCCATGTCATACATTATATTTACAGTAGTATACAATACACAGACAGCAATGGCACATAGTACATTACATAATACAGCATTAGACTAAAAATACAAAGACCAGATATCTAGTAGTTAACAGATTACACAAATAACTTGGTACTGCAGATCAAGTTATTTACGGGATAATGAACAAGATTGAAGGTATTGTCCAATGTGAAGCAGGCCTTGGCTCAAGAAAACAGGGCTAGATTAGCTGGCCTAATGATACATGGGGTGATGCAATAGTAGAAGGAGAACACAAGTAAAAGGGGCCTGCTTGTAAGAACTTCCATCCTAAATGGAAGGGGAAAACACATATAGGGTGGCACCATGTAGGGGAGTGGCGGTGATTGCAGAGGCATAGGAGAAAGGATGAGGACTGATAGGCTTGAATAAACATATTAGTTTTATGGACACCCTTGAAGCATTGGAGGGAAGAGGCTAATCTGATAGGATGTAGAAAATCATTCCAGATGAGCAAAGTAATGGAGATGGGAGTGGGAAGAGGTAATCAGTGTTGCAAGGAAGAGTGTGAGTAGAGATAAGCTTGAAGATGTTGGAGGGGAGGATTGTCTGAGGGTTTATAGGTGAGGATAAGGAGTTTACATTTATTTCTGTAGTTTAGAGGGATAGCAGAGATTTGGAATGGGGGAGAGGATAGACTGAAGATGGGCAAGGTAGGATTTGGCGAGACAAGAGAGGAAGAGGTTACAGTAATCAAGGCAAGAGATTACAAAACAGTAAATAAGAGTTTTGGTAGCTTACATTGTGACAAATTGATGGGTCTTGAATATATTCCAAAAGTGGAAGTGGCAGGTTTAACAGAAGGACGGAATGTGATGGCTCACCTACAGATAACAGAGACTTTTGGCCCTGATATTACTTATCGGTGAGTATCTGTTAATAGAATCATACAATGTTTTTGAAGGTTTCCTCTAATTAGGTCCCACTCTTGGCAGAATTTCCTTATAAATCTAATTTCATCTTTCTTTTTTACAGATTTGTTAGAATAAATAATGGAGTTTTGATACACCCTTTGCACTTCTCTTAGAAGAACACAAATGACAGATAAGTCTAACAACCTATGGACCAATTATGACCTGAGTGTCAATTTTCACACTGTTCAATTTGGCCAAACATGTTGATGAAATACTTCAGTCAAGCATCCTGATCACTTCTGGATTACATGGGGCTTCTTTGTTGAACGAAGAGCACACACGCAGGCCAATATTGGTCATCTTCCGACTGTATTTTACAATAAGTCCAATAACGGTCTTGCAAAAGAGTGTCTATTTCCGCCCCTAAAGCAGGTGCTTCATTCCCTTGAGAGTCTGCTATTGCTCCCTTATCAGGAGGGTCAATGATGAGTCAAATATAGTATTAATGCTAACATCGTTGTGACGATTTAATAACTACCTTCATTATCACTCACAAAGGGTAGGTTCCAGTTCTTAGAAAGATAATTCTATTTCAATGTCTGCTCTATTTACTCTGGTTACCACAGTATAATACATGGAATAATGCATATCATATCAAGAAAAGATTTACACAAAGTCTCATTTAAGATAATATGTATTCTTATTAACAATAGGTATTTCAGTAACAGTCTTTACACATAATAAGTGTAGAAAGCATTGCACATTTTACATAAAATAAAATACAATGCATTGCCTGCTACAGCTTTTTTATCTATATTACTAAGTTCACCTAGTAGTTCCATATGTGTATGTATGTATATTAGATTTCAGTGTGGTGTGGGTGTATATGTTAACTATAAGAGAAGAGAGTGCACATGAGAAGATAAACTACATGGTAGATAGACAAAGACATCACAATCCAAAATAGAGTCCAGACCACCGGGCACTGAACAAAGCACAACACACATGGCTCACACAGGAGCCATTTTGTCCACTTAATTTATCCAGCACTGGACTGCATGTACAGTACTATAAAAATCCTTTATCTCAAGTATTGCACTTTCTCATCTTCTATGTTTAGCAGTATTTACAGTCTAAGTCCTGATTTCAGTAATATTCTTTAACAAACAGTATATGCAAAACCTTTCACTGAACATTCTATGCAAAACTTTCTCATATCAATACATGCAAAACTTTACCATTTAACAATCTATGCAAAACTTTCTCATACAATTCAAACTCCACATATACTGACCTAACTTAAAACGCTTAATCCTGCAAAACTACAAATATTTCACTTTCTATACCAATCCCAGATACGTATATTAAACTATCCTTCCCAAGTCACTTCCTGTACAATCTTATCCTCTACACAACATGTAAATATCACTTTCTAATTAACAATGTTCACTTTCTAAACCAACCATTTTACTCTTCCAAGTCAGAATATTTGCAAAACACATTTTAATCTTCAATCTACATTATCAACACATTGTAACCACAACAATTCCATTCAGTCTCCACCTCATTACTGACCAAATGTGGTCTTTCCAAGATACCAGCCCCCCATGCTCTCCCAATGCAGCTCCCATTGTTTACAGCCCTACCATCAAAACACTGGGTCTAAACACGGTATATATTAAACATATTACACCAGTATATATTCCCTCATAGTCACATATTAAAACAGCCTAGGGTGGGCCCATATATGCTTTTCCTGTGTCCAAATAGGGAGAAAACTCCTATGTGTGTGATTGCTTCTCAGTCCAGCAAGCAAGAGAGAAAGAAACATGTGTTACTCTCACTTGACCTCCAATTGTGGGCAGAGTCTCAGTACAGGAAATATTAAGACATGTTAATTACCTGAGGCTTGTGTAGGTTATCAGAAAAGCTGGTTTGGCCAAACTAATTTCTATTAAAGCGGGGGAAATTTCTTCATTGATTAAATTATTATCAGCATTGTGCTCTTTGAGACCACACATGTCGCATGTGGGCCAGATCAATTGGTTGAGCCATCTCTGAGCCATTAATCTATAACTGTAGCTGTATGTTTATTTTAGGGGATCCCGAGAGTTTTGCATATAACTGATTTTGCATTGATTAATAAACATTTTTTTAAATGTTTCTGTGCTATATTTGTGTGCTTTTTATTTTGTTTGATTTTAATTGTATCCCATTTATTGGGCCATCCATGTATTGTCCTCACCCTGGCAGTTGTTTGCTTAATGAATACTATAATTACATTGTGCTGCTCAAACATGCATATTTTTGATATGTGGGTACCAAATTCAGTAGGTAGAAGACAATAACATATCTTCCATCATGACTAATGTTCTGCTCCCATGTTGTCAATTAACTTTGGCTGAATGAAAAAATTGATTCCAATTTCAGTCAAACCTTAGGCCAACTTGTTGTCTAACTCCCATGATAGTCTAAGGACACTTTGCAGCTGCCAATACATGACTTCAGCTGCTTCATACAGGCACAGATCTAAATAAATGTTGTTACTCCAAGTACAATTTTTATAACCATTTGCTTCCAAAATGAGTCACTTCCCTTAGGACAAATTGCTTTGCTCCTGTATTCCCCCTTCTTTCCTAACTTTGTCTAATTAAGTAATTGATGCTAAAAGTGTCTTTTTGTTCATCATTTACAACATTCAGTCTGCGTTTATCTTGAAAGATAAATGGCGCGAATATGATATCCCATATGATATGATCCATGTTAATATGAATGGGTACCAATATGGTTTTCCGTACAGATATCACTTTTATTTTATGGCACTTTACTATTTGTTGCACAAACACATTTACTAACGCAGTGCAATCAGACTCAAACAGGGACACTTTCAAGAACTTTTCCTGTACAAACTGCTGTATTGTAGTAAATTAATTATAAAACCCAGATATAGTAGAAGACAGTTGTGTATCAGCAGCCGCAGACACAAATAAGAATGTCCCTAACTCATAACCTGTGAGAAAGCGCTATAAATACACAGATGGAAAGATAAAAATCATTAATATAATTTAGTGCTCACAGACATTCTTTGCTGCTGACTGTCACTCTCATATAAATTGATGCAACACTGATCTAAAACCCCTGGAAATGTCAGAACAAAATGTGTTTGCTGGAGTTACCAGATGAGATTAGAGCCAGTGATCTACTTCAGCTTCCACTTCATAACATCATCAAACTGTGTGTGCCTGCTCTGTCAGTGGGGAAGAGGCACAGCTGCACATAAATCAATAGGTAAAAAGCAGACAGGCAGCTAGCCAGATGCAACACAGTAGGAGGAGATGAGACACCTCAGTAATACAGAGGACTAATTACATACAGCCCTTGCATTAGAAATGCAGATATGGGATATTGCTGCACATACCAGACATTTTTTTGTTAGAATTACCTATGCATATGTAAAAGGATAGTCAAGGTGGTACAATTCATATTATATTATTGTAGTAGACATTATTGTATTACAGCTGTAGAACACAGGCGCTCACTCCTTGCTTTCCCTCCTTTGGAGCTTTGTTCCGTTCAGCAGTCAGTGTCCCGTTTACACCATTTCTATCACAAATAAGTTATCTTCATATTCTAGAGACGTCTATGAAAAAGTACTTTTTTTAATTTCCTTAGGACAAAAATAGACAAAAACAATCTTACAATATAGTCTGGGAGAATAAATAGAGATTTTCCTTACGGCTGCAAACATTGAGAATGGATTGTATTCATTTGAAGACTTGTCTACTTCTTTGTGGCACACTATAGAGCTTTATGGAGACACAAGCGAGCCTGAAAAATCCTCCACTAAAAAGGTCATGTCAATTTCCACCTTAACCAGAAAAACTAAACCCCAGTGTACATGAAGGCA
Source organism: Mixophyes fleayi (assembly GCF_038048845.1). Lineage (NCBI taxonomy): Eukaryota > Metazoa > Chordata > Amphibia > Anura > Limnodynastidae > Mixophyes > Mixophyes fleayi. Next base: position 164,201,766 of record NC_134403.1, on the reverse strand, counting down.
AACGGAATAGAGAATCGAAAGACTTAGGTGAAGTAGTCCAACTCATTCCGTTACATAAAGCTTATATGTTTCATACAATAATAGCCAGAAGCACGGAGGGGGGAGAGCTAAATTTGGCAGTGATGGGTAATGATCATTTTATTGTTTTGGATTATGTGCATAGAAATGTGTACATTGTATTCTCTTATTTTTCCAGCATTCGGCAAAACATAAAAGTTGATGAATACGGACAGGAGCATGCACTTTAGTGTAATCCTGTAAAATTAGGTGCAAAAGTGCAAATATAGTTACTCTGCAGTATATTACAGAAGTTACTTTTTAATTTGGGAATTATACTGTGAATCTCCATATGGCAGTGACCATAATACTTCCTACAAATTCATGTTCTTAAAAGTTACATATTGTACCATTATTTTCCCTCCAGGTTATATGTATGTTTTTATTTAGAAAAATGTAAAAAAAAGGAAGAGGGCGTCTAATATTGTAGTCATTTAGAAAAGCTTAGCCTAATCTGTATAGGTGATCGTTATTATGTGTTCCAGATGTGAATGTCAATCAGGCATATATGTATGCTGGTCCCAAAAATTTAGAAGAAACATTGAATCTTCAAAGGCTCCGATCAGAAGTGACAAAGGGATGGAAAAAGAAATTCAGTGGTTCCCCAAATGCAGGTATCTTCCTCTTATTCTAAAGGGTATGTTTTTATTTACTTAGTTTAAACACTCGAAAATATGAAACAATGCCAAGATTTCACAAAATGCTTTTATAGAATTAGAGCAATTCCAGATATTTGTGACAAACTGTAATCCAATACTTCTCTCAAGTATAGCAGACTCTCCAACGTGACCCATTAAACAATACTATGCTGTTGAACTTCACACTTAATTTACTGTTTCAGGTATCTGTGCTGAATTCATTTATGGACGTTGTTAAAACACCCTATTCATCGACTAATTATTTCAGCCCAGGTGACTGCAGAAGTAAATTAAGTGGGAAGTTTGGAATCAGTATTTTGTGCTGGGGAGAAGGAGTCCTGTTGGAGGATCTGTTATAGGGATATAATTGATGTGTTCTTTACTCAAGTTCTGAAGCAGTTATAGGATCCAGGGTTAAAGGTACAGATTTTAGTTTTAAAAGTTTATTTTTTATGATAGCCTGATAGATAATAATTCAATTTCAGAAACATTTTAAACAAATATATAAGTTCATTTAAATATCTGAATTATATGAATCAGCAAAAACAGCACAATTGTGCTTTGGTATTCATGGACTCACTGAAAAGGATGGCCCTGTACAAGCAATGTTCTGGCCATCACATTTTATTTTTTGTCATTTTGATGGTTTAATTGTTTGCAATCATTTTGCATATCACAGGTGATAGACAATACTGCGTCCTCTGGTACAACTGTCAAAATTAAGTCAAACAAGGACATTTTTGGGTTTAAATCCCGGGAAAAGGCAAACTAATTTCTTGAAATTAATTGAGCAAATTATAAAATTCTTGACACATATTAATATTTTATTTGACCTTGCTAATATTCATTTTAAAGTCATTTTGATAATTTAATAAGTCACTGTACAGAATTGTTCCTAAGCACCACTGTTGCTGAATATTTCAGTGGTGATTAATATGTGTTAGCTGATTGAGGTCATTACAGGGAAGATTAATGACAAATTAATTAGATTACACACATCTTTTGGCCAACTTTGTCATATTACTGCACAAACATGTAGGTACATTTTTCATCTATGCAGCTGTGAACTTCCTAGGTATCTCATAATGTGTACTGGTATATGAGGCTGCAGCACACATTCATTAATTGATCTATTTTTATGCTTCATTGATTGCAGGTTAAACATATGTGTATGCTGTAAACAAACCGACCAATAACACATGGAATCTATGGACAAGGTCTGTCTTCCTGCAGAGCAAATGGCAGCTTAGTGCACATTTTTATTCACTAAACCAAAGTCAGAACTGACCCACTCCATCAAGTGATGAATAACCTGTTATGGAGGCTACAGCTGTTCAGTCTAACAATAGAGTCAGGATCAACAATCTGGAAAGAAAAAAAGGACACGAGATAGGAAGCTCAAGTAATGTAGACATTATTTAATGTATCTGTCCAGAAAGTATTGGTTGTACAAAAAATAAACAGATATAAAACACTGCTGTAAAGGTCAGTTTATAAAAAATAAAAGTAGCACATTCTCATTTTTATTTTTCTGCAATAATAAGAAAATGAACTGACCCGCCACATGGGTATAGAAGTTGTAAAACTTGCCAGGTTACTAGAGGGAACTGTCAATCCTATAAGGGAGTCTGCCATTGCCATACAGTACTATTTCAATACAAGAAAAAATGAAAGGCACCAAACTATATAGAACAACTCAAAGTAGAGAAAATGGTTTAAAATTTACCAAAAAATTATTTATTTAAAATAAAATACAATGCAACTTTCAATCAAATAATTGCAATGTTTAAATATAAAAATATAAAAGAGCTATGTAAGTAATGTTACTAAAACAAAATAGTGGGTATGGTATAGAAAGCATTTGTTTTCACGACATATACATAAAACATATGTCTAATTTGATGGAGATTTCCTTAGGCAGAAATATCACCATTTTTTCTTGACTGTAGTTGGAATAGTTCCAAAAATAAAGGATGTAAAATAAATCCCAAACTATCAGGATCGCACATGGGACTAGTAGATAAATTAATCAAGTCCTACCAACCAATAGTAGAAAAGAAATGGAGGAATAGAATATTGTAGGATAGAGAGGGTCTTGTCCCTGCTGAATGCTACTTGTATCAACACGGAATGTTAACAGTGGGTCACTACAATGTTTCCAATATGAAGAGCGTGATCCTCCTTAAAAGTCTGCCATATAGCACAGATGGTTTGTAGATGGAACAATATGTTTCCCAAACTGCTAAAGATGATATCCGTCTCTGCCTGAATATGCACACATGCTGACTGCCTACACATAGAATTCTGCAACATAAAAGTAGTAATTGAAGCAATACAAGTATAGCAATGTAGCAAAGTATTACACCAAAGACTAAGGCAAACACTTGACACTTTCCCATATGAAAGATGGCTTTAAAGAGGTATCCAGATGGGATAAGAAGAAAGACATTTAACTAGTCTCATCCAATAAGGAGGAAGACATTAATTACCCCTCATTTACCCCTCACATACATTGTATATTGAAATAATTATTAAACCATAATCTCTCATTACATAAAGATGAAACAATAATGAAATTATATATATATATATATATATATATATATATATATATATATATATATATATATATATATATACACACTCACACACACCAATCAATTCAAGCGATGTAAAAAAATAAACAGGTAAGATATTTTATTATACAAACATTACTAAAACTAGAGTGTGTATATCTGTAAAAATGTACCAGGTGTAGGTCTCTAAAATAGGTGATATAAATGATAAAGTAAAATAACATCTATACCTAAAAAAAGGAGAGAAAATGAAAAAAGAAAAAGAAAACTATTTCTAAATTAAAACGATGTATAATCACATGAGTTCATTCAGATCGAACATTTCATTGAGTCCATCAGGGAATAATGTGCCAAAGTTATAGATCCAGTATGTTTCCCTCATACTTCTTAGCACATTATCCCATGATGGTCCTGCTAGATTGGGATTTTCTTTACACCTGTATTTTTGGAACTATTTCATCTACACACAAGATAAAACTGTGATGTATTTGCCTAAGGAAATTTCCATCAAATTAGACTTATTTTTCATGTACATCTTATGAAAACAAATGTTTTCTATTCCGTATCAATCATTTTGTCTGTTACATTTTTTATATATCTCTTATCTATTTATATATGTAAATGTTGCAACCACTTGATTGAAAGTTACATTCACCATCATTATCATCATCAGCTATTTATATAGCACCACTAATTCCTCAGCGCTGTACAGAGAACTCACATCAGTCCCTGCCCCATTGGAGCTTACAGTCTAAATTTCCTAACATACACAAACAGACAGACAGAGAGAGACTAAGGTCAATTTAATAGAAGTCAATTAACCAACTAGTATGTTTTTGGAGTGTGGGAGGAAACCGGAGCACCTAGAGGAAACCCACGCAAACACGGGGAGAACATACAAACTCGACACAGATAAAGCCATGGTTGGGAATTGAACTCATGACCCCAGTGCAGTAACATTGTATATTATTTTTAATTGATCATTTTTATTGTAACTTTTCAAAACATTTTCTCTCATTTTATACAAGTTTTGGGATATAGCGAAACCATGTTGTATTGGAGGGGGAGGTAAATTTAAAATGTGGGGACAGATTTATAGTTGGGGTAGGGCATGTCCTAGATCAACTTTACTTTTCAGTGTAAAAATAAAACTATCAAGCATTTGTGTGCTAGATGAAAAAAAACAGCCAGTTTTTTTCTTATATGCAAAGTAATAAATTAATTTGAACCTCCTTTTTTTTTACCTTACTTCCTTAATGACTTAGACCCAGAGTGAGAATTTCAGAACACAGCTCTCCAATAGATCTGTGTTCAACTCAGGGGAGGGCTGGCAAATTTTAGCCTGGGGGGGCCTCGACTCAGCAGCTTATTTTAATAGGAAAAATTGCTGGTGGCCCAGTGACTCAGCCAAAGGTAGTGCTCTATGGGACTGGCCCCCAGCCCAGCCTGCCCTGGGTTCAACTCTCCCCTCTTCTGACCTGGTGTGAAAGTTTTTCTCTTGAGCCAAGACTGTTATTCCTTATAGAGCAATCTGTCACCTCTCAACGTTCCAGCAGCATGATAGTGATGTCACAGTTTCACAAGCAGTCATAGACTACCAGAGAAATATAAGCAGCAAACATCTTAAGAAAGAGCCTCTGCATAGCCACACCACAAAGAAAATACACACAGTCTCTTACATTATTTACAGACTTATAGTAAACATATGTCCTTGAGGTGGCAAGGTTACCCAATAATTTAGAAACCATGGAGCAAGCACTGAATTCATTTTTGCATTGTATATTTTCACATTTAAATAGTCACCAATTCAATATTGTTACTTACAGGATGACATATGCAAAATGCTTTAAATAGAAATATACATTTTAAATAATAAATATACAGTATAAGTAAAATGTCATGAGTAAAGTATCTTTACTGATGTCACTATTTTCTAAGCAAACTGTGAATAAAGGGACAGAGCTTTGATATACAGACCTTAGCCAGTTATCTTTGCTTCCCATGTAATTCTTTCACCAGCTACATGCTTTAGTAATTACAGTACATTTAGGTCTATGAGATGATCATTTTTCGCACTCTACTCATCTCAAGCACTTTATGTGTTAACAAAAGCTGCTAACATTGTGTTAGTTCAGAAATCACACAGGCATGGAGGCGAGTAAAAGATACAACGCTATCTTTACTTTTCTTATGGTAAAACAACAGAATATAAAATGCCACTCTTTAAACTATAGGACAGTGGATAACCATTGTCAATAGGATTCCCAGGAAGGTTCCCAACCCACCTTAACCATGTAAAAGTTCCACAGCCAAAAGAGTCTATCAACTGAAGGTCCAGGGAGACTGGGTTTCTGTTCCCGGCTGCTTGGAGAAATCTCCACCAGTCTGGTGTGGCTCGGGGTAACTGTCTCCCCACTTCTGTGGGTGCACCAATTTGCCCAGAACCTGGCGAGTATCTCCCGATGGAGTGAGGTGATGACAGGTCCCAAGATGGATCAACAACCTGCTTCCCCATGCAGGTACAGGACAGCGATGACCCCCCAGGTCTACTGGTAGACAACAGAAACTCAACACTAGTTAGCCCCACATCTTCCAGGAATCAATCCTCAGAATGAATACCCCCTCTCCCCCTGGAGTGGCTCCTTATATCCATGGTCAAATTCCAACTGTGTTTTCCCCCTCCCTGGGAAAACCCCTGGGTCTCTCCTTCTTAAACATTGGTGGGTGCTGGGCCAGGAGGTTGGAGTGGGAGTGAAGATAAGCTGGCCTTCCACAGTGACTCCCCTGATGTGTCACTGCCACAATGTGTGGGCCAGTCCTGTGGCAAACAATGGGTAATACTTATCTTTCCCCATCTTAGATAATACACAGTTCCTCCTGTAATTAACCTCTTGCGTGCTTTTGTTACATGTTAGAGCTTCCAGCTGTCCCTCACTTCCTGTCCCTTCCTTCTTACTCCCCCATGTGTCCACAATAAGTTCCCCCCCCTCCACCAGGCACAATTTAAGAACTGGTCCTGGGGTAACAGTCCATGTAATCCTTGCAGATTGACAGGCCAGTGGGAGATGCTATCTTGGCAATGTGGCCTGGTCCCGTAAATGTTACAAATCAGAAATATATACACTAAGAATGTCATTGTTGATTATAATCAAGGGTGTAACTAAAGCCATGGTAGTCCATACACATCTTCTGTGGAGACCAGCAGGCCAGTGGCCATCTACCTAAGGAAGATGTGCCTTCAGGTATAAACTCAATATGGCCTGCATAACAAATTCATACAGGCAGTTATAGGGTTTGGAAAACAAGGAGAATAGAAAAACTGTATGTATAATTCAGTCTAATGTGCTTGATTGCTAAAAATGCAATTAGTACTCTGTCCTGTTGGATTCTGTGTAGGAATATAGCAGATATTTGGGCTGAAGGAATGACTTTATGATGGTGGGTAGAGGGCCCCATAACAATTTTGATAAAGTGCCCATACATTTCTAGATACTCTCCTAATTATACGTTTCCTGTTTTAGACTAATGTTGCAGTTTAAACACTATTTGGTGACTGAATTGTGTGCCCCTAAAAGTATATATACTTATACTGTACTTCATAGCCTTCACATTTGCTTGGTTATTACATTCAGTACAATCCATCTGTTGTGATAATCAAGTTAAAATTGTGCTAAATATATAAATCATTATTCCCAATGATTATTTGCTTTTATCCATTGAAGTCACTGGGTGTATTCAAGTTCAGGGTAAAATACAAAAATCTATTTCAATAGCCCGGTGAGCGTATCTATTGGGAGACATTTGGAGTTCTGTCCAACACCGATGAGTCAGGTGTACAGTGACTATGGAAAATCATCATGTCCTGTCAAAATCATTACCTTTTGTCACATTACATCATTGAAATTTGAATAAATGTAATATTTTTCCCAGCTTCATTTAGAAATTTTGCCTTACAACATTCAACTAACTGAAAAAAAGGCAACATTTCTGATAATTAATAAAAAATTAAAAACTAGAATAACAGTGTTGGAAAAGTGTTCAGTGCCCTGATTTATTACTTTGAGATTACTCCAAAAAGTTCTACCTTGGTCTCATCTGACCATACAACCTTATGACACTTTGCAAAAAAAACATTTTGGAAGATTCTAATGCTAAGTGCAACATATACATCAAAGAACTTTTGTTCATTACTCACACTTGACATGCATAGATCTCTATACGTATTTATTATCAGTGTGATTAGGCCCATCACATAATGCTAGCTCTTAGGGAAACTACTACAATAACCAATCATGGACCTAATATTGTCATATTTCATGTGCGAGAATTTATGACCTGTTGATTGAAATTAAAATGATTTTTTGTTATGCTCAGAGGAGTCCCTCGGTCAGTATTAGCACTAGCTTAGCAGGGAGTGGAGTCTAACAGTCTCTCAGGTCTTCACCAAGAACCGCCGCAAGGTAGGATGGGCTTGGCTGCAGAGAAACTGGAGGTCGCGGCCCCTACTAAGCCTACAGACATGAGACAAGTAGACAAGCAGCAATATAATACTGGAAAGGTACCTGTAGCCGAAGTCAGATGTACAGCGGAGATTCCTTCAAGGAGTTTTGAGATACAGCCAGGTCTGGTACACCGAAGCAGATGACAGCCGTGCCGAGGAGGATCCAATTGGATAGTTTGTTCCAAGCTGGATCTGGTACACTAGGAAAGTCAAAGGGGATGCAGGGAGAAACACAGGGAGCAGGTACAGGGAGCCAGGAGTCAGGTGTGTAACCTGTTGCTCTGACACAAGCCCTGTGTCAAAGAATTGAGACTATTAGACAGAAGGTGGCAGCTCCACATTTCCTTTTTCTCGGGAGCAGCTAGTGAAGACTAAGGGCCTGATGTAGAGTAGAACATAAAGACATAGAGCAAGAAAATGCACTATTTGATCTCTAATTATATACCAAAGACTGTATATTAATGAGTTGATTATTATGTATGAAATAAAAAAACTGAATGTTTATGCTTAACAAAATATATCCACCATGTTCGCTTTTACTCCTCTGCAGCAGGTAGCCATGCTAAGTGGGAGGCTCTCCTTTACCTAAACAAGCCAGTGGCGCACGCAGGGGGGGTTTCTGAGTCTCTAGAAACCCCCCCCCCCCCTGCGCTAACTAAGTGGCCACTGTCCTATACAGCAGCCACGGCGCTGTCAAAGAAGCGTCCGCGGCGGTGCTGTATTGTATACAGCACCGCCGCAGACGCTTCTTAGACAGTGCCGTGGCTGCTGTATAGGACAGCGCTGGCGAAACAGAGCTGCTGCGCTCTCTCGAATTTTTTTTTTTTTTTGGGTCGGCAGGGAGAAACCCCCCCCCCCGACAATCCTCCGTGCGCCCCTGCAAGCAGCCAGTGACTCACAGTTGATATAACTTTTTACAGAAATTCGCAGTGTGCATTGATCTAAGCAGGCTAGTGATTGCATAGTCAGCTCTTTATCGCTCAGATTTTTTACCTTTATTAGATCCCATCAGGAAGCTTTCTTAAAGATGTGGGAGAAGTTTCTTTTCTTTTCTTTTTTAAACAGATCTGCAGTGAAAGATCATGTTAACACTGAACAATGTATTTTATTATCGTAATTCATATCTGTTCATTTTAATTTTGGTGTTAGTTTTTGAAAGATGTTGCAATGAGTCTAAGTGCTCCTCTAGAACCACACCTCCAGGAAAAATCGGGACAAAATAACCCCAGCCCCTGACCTTATAGAAACATGCTCTCAATTTAACCAAAAACAGCCTAACTGTCAAATCAAGCTCACTTTCCGGCGAGACACACACAGTACACATTTCAATATATTATATATAGAAAGAGAGAGATTTCAGTGGTAGTTTGCATCTCATGAAAGATGCAACAATGCAGTGAGCTGCTCATATGCTGCTCTGACAGACTGATCAAATACAATTGTGCCAACATGTTTCGTAATAGTTAAACTTATTAAACAAAGTCAGATATGTTTCTATGAAGGGAATATTGGAAGGATGTGTTCGTAGACAACTAAACAAATTGTAACACAGAGGCATAAACCAGTCCCAGATAATGCAAAATCATTCATGTATTTTTATAAGACAGGAAAGGCAGCTTTTTCCAAGCATTGCTTTAGAGATGACTCACTGTTTCTTATTCATCACATCTAGGGTTTGCTAAATTTTACTAAAATCAAGTTCCTGTAGTTCTAAATCCCACCTACTTTTGTGTTAGCCCCACCTACAGTTGTTTTGGTCCCACCCACATAAGGCCATTTCAGTCATTTTTTCCAGGGCCGCTTTAAGTTCCCACTCCACCCATTGTTGGTGGCACCATAGCAGGGGAACCCGCAGCAGTGGTTCTTCCTGCCATGATGACAACCAGCCCCAGGCTGATCAGCACAGGACCGGATTCCCCAGGGAGTTTGTGTCCACAAAATAAAGGCAGGTCCCAGCAAGCCCGAGCTACCATGAACAGTCTGGGCATGCTGGTGCTTGTAGTACTATGATCATCAGCATACCCATGACTGCCAGGGCATGCTGGCACTTGGGGAGCCACAAATTCCAGCATGGCCTGACACCCAGGGCCCACTGTGTCCTTTAGTGCAGCAATCTAATATGTAAATAAAAGACACCCCTCGTTAAAACCACAAATGTTATTTTAAAATAAATAATCTTACTTTCCAACTGTTCTTTCTTCTTTACAACCCAGGGGTATATTTACTAAACTGCTGTTTTAAAAAAGTGGAGATGCTGCCTATAGCAACCAATCAGATTCTAGCTATCATTTATTTAGTACATGCTACAAAATGACAGCTAGAATCTTTTAGTGCTGGCAGTATGGCTTAACAATTTAATTGTTCGCAATCACACTGTTGGTATTTTCGCCATGTAGGTATTTACACTGTAGGTATTTTCTCTGTGTCGGTATTTACACAGTTGGGATTTTTGTGTCAGTATTATTTAAGTTAGTATTTTTACTGTTGGATATATATATATATATATATATATATATATATATATATATATATATATACATATATATATAAGCGCAACTGAAGTGCTGAAAGTTACCCAATCCTGATTTATAGTATTTTATTCATTTTACCATAATATTATAAAAAAACAAACAATTTTCTTTGGTAATGTTTACATTTTACCTTCACATATTCTTACTCCAAGTATGAACTCTAAATAAATATATTGCAGGCAATTAGGTATTGTGCAAGATGCAGCAATTAAATAACAGCCCTTGATACCAGCCTTCACCCATGTTAACTAGAAGGTGTTTACAAGTACAATCACCATTTAGCAAGCTTTGCTGAACGGTCACTGTACTTCTTCAAAATCTGAAAACTGTGCCATTGTGAAAAGGAGTCTCAGTTGAGTAATACTGCTGATGGAATGAAAGGTAATAACATTTTATACCTTCATGCACAGCACCTGCCCAGGGGAGCAAGAGTTCTTCTACATTCCTGAACCCAGGTGAAAAGTGGCAAAAATTTAGATTGCCAAGCAGTCAGTTCTAATCTCATGTTACTTAGACTGTGCAGTATGTCTAACCCACCGAAGTGGAAAACTGTAAATGTTACAGCAAGCTATTAACCTTACTAGTCAACCACAACCTTTAGTTTCCTATGCTGCTCTGCTTTTTCTCTCTTTAAAAATGGTCTGTTCCAATATTCTTCCCTTCGGAGCAATTCTAGAGGAACAGAAGAGCTCTACACATCTTAAGTGTTTGCTAAAAAGCTGAAGTCATCCCTCTCTATTTCCGCAGAATTGAGTTCTGAGAATGCTGTAAACATATTTGCATGCAATAATTACTAGAAGTACTTGGCTAAAATATTTTAACTTTAAAGTACTTTTATGGCTCAATAAAGCAAAAAAAAAAATAGCGGAAACTTTTACAAAAAAAATTAGTGTTTTTCAAATGAATATGTTTCCTATATATATATATATATATATATATATATATATATATATATATATATATATATATATATATATATATATATATATATATATATATATATAAATATATATATATATATATATATATATATATATAATTATTATTTAAAATGATTATGCAGTAAGACATTTAAACTACCTACAACCAAGCAGTTGCAACTTCCCAGACTCTTTAATATATAAATGTATATGGTCAAGAAGATGGAATAAGAAGATAGAAACCGGAAAATAAAAAATAGCCACAAAGGTGACTTGATTTTTATGTGGGAATTGAGCCAGCCATTTCTTCTTTGGCATTTGTATAAAAAATACGATATAAACCAGGTGAGATGTCATATTTGTAGCTGTCTTACACAATAGAGCTCACTCATTCATCTCACTCTACAGTACAGTCTAGTTACATTTAATGGCTTCATCAATAAATGCCAATTTAAAGGGGATCTATCAAAATGTTATATTATTTCTGCCATGAACAGAGTGAGATGAGATTCTAAGATCTAGAGCAGTCTAGAAGTCCAAACAATCAAATCTGAATTTGTCATGCCTCTGTGCTTACACTATGTTAAATTAGGCTAGACTTGTACAGATACTTTCACCATAAAGTAAGTACTGTTTGTAATGTCTCCATTGTGGACTCTTGATTACTTGAGCTACCAGTTGAAAATAAATTGCAAAAAAAATAATAGTCTTTTTTCATTCAAAAAGTTTTCAATGTAAGACAAATAATTAAGTTGTTAATGATTGGTTTCAATGCAGAAGTGTTACAAGATTGTGGGTATATAAAAAGTTCAGCAAAATACAAACCCAAAATTGATAAAATTCAGCTTGTATAGTTGCAAAGGGTTTAGGAACCACATTGTTTGTGAGATCAGAAACACCCTGGGAAGCACCATTCCTCCTCTCATGTAACCCTGGGAGAAATTTTTCATTGTGTAAATCTGACCTTAGTAAGCAGGGGTGGAAAGCTAGGTTAGGCAACCCCTGGAATAGGGGACGATTCGCTACACTATTTCTATTATGGAGCCAACAGGCTGACAAAAGCACCTCTATTCCTGGAATGTCTCCTCATTATCCACCCAATGTCTGGGGAAGGGGAATTAGCCCAAGCAGAATTTGAGTTAATTTGGCAGCTTGGTAATATTTGTTAATATCAAAGATTACCCGCCCACCCCAATTCATTTACCCTTTGGACATTTTCCTGTTTTATATAAAGTTAGACAACCAATTTTGGCATAGTTTGATTGCTTTTGGTAGTACTCTAATTGTTAATGTGTGGAACAGTTATAATAATTTGGACAGCAAGCTCATTTTAAAAGTGGCTATATTACCAGCCCAGGGTGGTTCTAACACAAGCCAGTGGTCCATACATTTCTGAATTTATTTGATTAAAGCTGGTGTTACCTAGACAAGTAAGAAAGGGGTTAGAAGGTAAAACAATAATCAAATATATAACATAACATTTAGGAAACAATAAACAACATAGCAACGTTTTGATTTGTTGACACTTATAAACAGGGGCTGTGCCGTCTGAATCAGTGGTGGGGACAGTAGAGGAATAGAGATTCAAATTACCACTGTCTTGTTATACAGGAGGGGAAAAGTTACACCACTCAACACCAGAAGCCATCATTTACTTAACTTCAAGTTCTGCACAAGATGAGGTAGGTGACTCCGTATGAGTTAGAATAGGCCACATATATGGTCCAATGGGGAGTCAATGCCTATACTTCAGGGTCCCTGTGCTCATGGTTTCACACCATGTGCCAGCTTTTTCCCAGCTTGGGTTTGGAGCCTGTGTGGTGGTGTTTCAGACCTCACAGCATGTTCTTTTTCTCTGCTGTTCAGGCCTAGCTAACAGAGCAGTGGTTCACCTTCTTCATCATTCCAGATGATAACTTGCTTTTCTCAGTACAGAACTAACAACACACAAGCGAAATACCCACTTATACCCAATACCACTTTTTCAAAAGCTTGAGTATTGTACCTTACTGTAGTTTGGGCGGTAGGGCTTCTAAGTGCTCAATGTCTCACTTTGTGACAGGGGAAGACCTTTAGGAGTGGCCGACTTTCCTCTGGGTGGGCAGGTAGAGCCCCTGTGTAAAGGAGGGGCCAAGCTTGGGAAATAAAGCCAATTTCTGTTTTAAGCAGGGGCGGATCTAGAAAAATGCTGTACCCGGGGCAATTTAGGGGGGGGGGGGGCGATCCAGGCCCCGCCCCTTTCTAACATCTTAGGCTGCCGACGGCTGCACACTATGTGCAGGTCCGTCCAGCCGTGACAGGCAGGGACAGTGTGCTGCCCGGCTGCTCTGATTGTGTTTTAAACACAGTCAGAGCAGCCGGGCAGCACACTGTCCCTGCCTGTCACGGCTGGACGGACCTGCACATACTGTGCAGCCGTCGGCAGCAAGTGTCTGCTAGGGGGGGCGATCGCCCCGATCGCCCCCCCCCCTGGATCCGCCACTGGTTTTAAGTGTGTACTGCTGTGGGAAAAAATACTGCCTGTTAGGAAGAAAAGGGGAATTGTTACCGTTTGAACACCATTTTTTTTAATTGAAATATTTTTTACAATCACAACAGTAAAATAACAAAAAACAACCAAAACATTGCACAAAGGAATGCGGTATTACAGCTGAGTTGCATATCACCCATGGTAATATCTGGCTTCTACGCATTTCAATCAATAGTGATATCTGACGACTTCAGGCATACAAGCAACATTTACCTTATAGAAACACTGATATTCAGCTAATACAACAAGCTTCCATGCCTATTGAGAATCAGTTTATGCACTGAATACAGTGTAATTGAAGTAGATGTATAATCAGAGCCTGAATGAGTGGCAAAACAATCCGCAGTCAGCACGTACAAGCAGACACAAATGCACATTAACCATATGCATGTGAAGTCTTTAAACTCACCTGCTGGAGATAGTTCTTTACCAGTAAGCGGGAATTGAAACCATAATGGACCACTGGTTATAAATGTCTAAAAAGTTGCTATATAAGACGGTACGGGTAAAAAATGAGATTTTATTCAAATGACCTTTGATTCAGATTAACATTTATATTGGAATATGTTTACCTATTTGACAATATAAATATAAAGCAACCAAAAGGACTATTTTAAAAAAACCAAAACTGAGAATAACCAATAAACCTGAGCTTATTTTTAGTATTATGCTACTCCATCATCATCATCACCAGTTATTTATATAGTGCCACTAATTCTGCAGTGCTGTACAGAGAACTCATTGACATCAGTCCCTGTCCCATTGGAGCTTACAGTCTAAATTCCCTAACATACACACAGACAGAGAGACTAAGGTCAATTTGATAGCAGCCAATTGACCTACTAGTATGTTTTTGGAGTGTGGGAGTAAACAGGAGCACCCAGAGGAAACACACAAACACGGGGAGAACATACAAACTTCACACAGATAAGGCCATGGTCGGGAATTAGGGCCTGATCAACCATTAGGCTCTGGGTCCCTAGGGGGCGCAGCGGCAGCACAATTAGCAAGCTTTTAAAAATAAAAAAAAATTACTATCTAAAATGGCCGTCTCTGGTTTCGAGGGGGGGTCCTGGCTGTTAGTGTATTCAATTACATTGATGCAGGCCACTAACAGCAAATCTGACGCTGTTAGCTGCCATGTCAGTGCAGGTGCGGTGCTAAGCTTAGTGTGGTCATGTGAGATGATCACATGACCACAGTTGCTGCATTAATAGGGCAGGTAACAGCATGGGATGTGCTGTTAGCTGCCTGTCATGAAGACAGAAGTGCTGGAGAGAAGAGGAGCAGAAGACTTCAAGGTAAGCTCTATTTGTTAAATATCAGGAAGGAGGTGGGAGATGGGGGGTAATTAACTGAAAATCGCTTAATGGTTTGGGGGAGGGGGTTAAGGAAGTAGCTATGGGGGTTAATGATTTGACTGTGGGGTTAATGATTTGACAGGGGGGGTGGTAAAGGAAGTGCCTGGGAGGGGGGATTAATGAAGTGACTGGCAGGGTTAATGAAGTGACTGAGCGGGGTTAATGATTTGACTGGGAGGGGCTAATGAAGTGACTGAGGGGGAGTAATGAAGTGACAGGGAGTGGTTAATGAATTGACTGGGGGGGTGAGCAAATGAGTGAGTGGTTGATGAAATGGATGGTGGGGGTCATAATCCTTCTGGTGGGGATTGATAGAAATGGCTGGGGGGATGTAGTGGCTGATAGGGGGAGCTGATAAAATATCTTGTGGGGGGCATGATCTCTGTATTGTGTGACGGTGACTAGAATGCTAAATACTAGACAGTCAGGGATGTTAGTATATGATTGTAAATAATTTTCATATATTTTATCATCTATATCTGTACTAGGGGGTTGTTTTATATGGTCATAATGGAATTATGTGTTTGTATCTTTCAAGGTTTGTTAAAATTTTACACTATAATACATTTTTTGCACATTTTAAATACAGGACTCCAAGTTTCCAGAAGCCAGCCCACTGACAACGCTCCAAGAATAAGCAAATGAGAACATTGGGTAGTCTATGCTGCAAGATCAGGTAAGAGATGAAGTGCAGAATGAAGTGTGTTTTATGTATTAATATTTTACAAGTGAGTGTGTGTGTATATATATATATATATATATATATATATATATATACATATACACACACACACACACACACACACATACACACATATATAATCAGAAAGTAAAAACTTGGTCTGACTACTGCTGGAAAGGGTAAGTGATGGCTGCCTACCAGAAAGAAGACAATCAGAGCTCTCAGAAAAGTTCTTTCAATCCAGGCGCCTGTGGGCACAATATTTATTTGATGATTGTAACAGTTTTATCATGTATGGGTTAATATATTCATATGATCCTGTATGACGTTATAAATATGAGACAGAGGGTATGACACATTATGTCTTGATAAAGACCTGATTGGTTTAAATGCGTCAATAGCAGAGTATTTGATAGGAGACCACTACCTGGGTTTACAGTATTGAACAGAGACCACAGGCGCCTGAATTAAAAGAAATTTTCTGAGAGCTCTTCTTTCCACTTACTTACTGTTGTCAGCAGTAGTTATACCAAGTTTTTATTTTCTGATTCCATATGGGACTGGCAATAAATGTATTTTTAAAAAGTACTACACTCTGAGAATACTTTTACATGTTTTCACATGTATTCTCCTTAGGAGTATCTATACATCACTGTGATGCATCTTCGTGAATAGAAGGGCATTGGTTTATGAAATCATTATACCAATTGTGAATCATTAATCTTGAACTGGACTGCTTCTCCGCTTTGGTGTATAGTAATATATCTCTTTCATCTACTTGAACAGTAGTAATGATATTTGTTTAGCGCCTAAGGATTTGTGTCATTTTGTGTTTTATTATCTTGTTATTTGATTAAGGTGAATATCCTGTCACATTGCCGAGGCAGCTGAAATAAGAGCGCTCCTAAGTTATATAAACCTGTTCATTCATGGACATGTACCACCTACCTAAATATTGTTGCAGACCAAGTATACCGCTTCATGGCAACGGACACTTTCAGCAGGATAATCCGCACTGCCACACTGCAAAAAATGTTCTTGAATGGTTTCAGGAACATCAAGATGTTGACTTGGCCTCGAGATTCCCCAAATCTCAATCCGATTGAGCATCTGTGGGATGTGCTGAAAAAACAAGTCCGAGCCATGGAGGCCCCACCTTGCAACTTACAGAAGTTAATGGATCCGCTGCTAACGTCTTGGTGCCAGATACCACACCAGACCTTTAGAGGTCTTGTGGAGTCCGTGCCTTGACAGGTCAGAGTTGCTTTGTCGACACAAGTGGGATATACACAAGATTAGGCAGGTGGTTTTAATGTTATAGCTGATCAGTGCATATCTCTGCATGCCAATTTCAATTAAGATTGATATAATTTACTACATTAATACCTCATATTTATAATCCAAATACAGCTTGAACCACATATATAGGTACATTTGCACATGTGAATCATATACTGGGTTTAAAAAGAAAAAAATATTTCCTTTTTTCAAAGTAAGCAGTAGCTAATTGCTGGGAACATTAACAGGGACAGAGTATTTTTCTGTTTCTGCAAGGGCCTGCTTTGCCATGCCAAATGGAGCAGGAAGACTCCTCACTCTGTGCCATATTAACATAAGGTTTGAAAGTTCCAGTGTAAGTAGCACCCATCCCCTTCACGTACACACTATCCGTAATCAAACCACACAGGTTTTGTAGGTATCACACTGTACTATGTAATACAACATAAAGTCGATCAATCTTCATTTGTGGTTTGTTTCTCCAGTAAATGCACACATCCTCCTCATTTCACACATAATTCCTCTCTTCATGCTATAACTCATGTATTTGCCAAATCAACTACTACACCATATTTCCATTAGACAGGTTTTTACTCAATCATATTAGTTGACATAAACAGTAATAAAATGGAAAGTGTCAGATTTATGGCACATCACTATGAAACAACTTAAAATCCATTATTTTGTAAATTGTGAATATAAAAACTGAAAATTTTCATTTCTTTAAGCTTCCTGAATCAATTTTCTCCATATAGCTGTGTTGTTGTATAACTTAAGGGTATAATGTAACATTATATATATATATATATATATATATATATATATATATATATATATATATATATATATATATATATATATATAGCCTAATGACAGCTATTAACTCGCATACAATCCTTGAGAAAATCATATATAAGACGGCGTCCATATGTCTAGCTTTTACTTCTTACTACGATGCCTTAGGTCAGGCGCTCCCGACTGCAGCCCTCAGGTTTCCCTAACAGGTCATGTTTCGGGGATTTCTTTAATTATGTATCAGTGAATCCATGTATTTGGCTAGATAAGTGATTATAACAGCTGCACTTATAGTCAGAAATTCACACAGTGTGAGCTGTTGGGGATACGTGAGGACAGGAGAAACCCTGCTTCAGCTATTATGAATTTTAGTTGATGGTGTTGGCTGTCTTGTGGGCTGAAGATCGTATGATCAGGGGCTGGAAAATTTTATCACATGTAATGAGACTTAGCTCAGCAGCCTATTAGAGACATTTTATAGGGAAAAAAAATGCAGGTGGCCCAGTGACTCAGCCCAATGTAACCAACTATGGAGCCAGCCTGGGAAGCAGATGCCCATCCATTCCCTACCTATTACTCTAAGTAATTTAGAATCAGTAAGGGGCCTGTCAATCCCTTGACTCTGGGTGATAAACATTTTGGTCTAATCATGAGAGAGGGTGAAGGCTAGAGGGACCGCCTTACTTTAGTGATAGACTGACAATGGTGTTTTTCCACAAGTACTCCAGTACTTAGTACAGCCCACAATTGAAATATATAAACATGCGCCGCCGCCGCCGCCCCCCCCCCCTCCTAAGCAGCAAAATAACATTATATACAAATTCATTTATCTCCATGACTTTGATAGGAGTTACAATGGAGAACTAAGTAAGTTGATCTACTATGCAAAATAATTGGTTCATGTGATGGTGACAGCTCCCTTTTTTTTTTTTTTTTTTTTAATATAGAAACCTATCTGAATATCCTCTAACACAATTTCTGTATTTATTCCTTTTGTTTCAGATGTACATAAAAAAAAAAATAATGATGTTTTATGACAATTCAAAATCTATATACATTGGTTATGATGTCCTACTGACCATTAAAATCCAATCCACTCTGCCAACATTAAAAAAAAAAAGATTCTGTTTGTTCAGCAGCTTAGCAATAGTGAAACATTTTTTATTTTAAGTTATTTAAATCTAATTTTTTTTGCAAAGCAATTATGATAAATGTTATCTCCGCTGTGATCTGTAGTAGTTCTCATTTGCATGTAATGCAGGTCAATGATCTTTACCTTCCCCATGTATGGAATGCATACAAGGAAATGTAATGTCTTTAACCTCAGCAAACTTACCAAGTATGCAGATTGCTAGCTTCAATGGTTAGGTCAAATCCTGAAGCAGAAATTGCTGCTAGGGTACAAACAGGCATTTGCATTTTTAAAAAAGTTCACGGCTATAAAGTACAGGTTAGGTGTTATTGTCTAAGTGGTACCTTATGATTATTATTATTATTATTTTTTTAATGAAAATGAGCATATTCAAAAATTTGTGTTTTGCTTTACTAAATGTCCACTTAAGAGGCATCTATCTACTCATGATTTTCAAAGTGATAGCTACATGGTATGTTCTCAACCTTCCAATTTTTGCAATCTCAGCAGTCTTATTATTATTATACTTTATTTGTAAGGCGCCACAAGAGTTCCACAGCCCCGTACAATGCACAAACAGTAGACAGTACAGGGTAAAACATTACTGAACAGTATACAAAAAATACTGATACTTCAGGTGCTCCAAGCAGGTAATGCAGTAAAGATGGAGCAGAAAAGCAGGTAAGGACACAAGAGGGCCCTGCTCAATGAGCTTACATCCTAAGGGAGGGTGAACAAAACTCAGATACAAAGGGAGTGAGTTGACGTATAAGGGAGGGGAGGATGGGTTAGGTGGAAGGTGGGTAGGCTTTGAGGAACAGGTGGGGTTTTAGTGCCCGTTTGAAGGAGCTAAGAGTGGGAGAGAGACGGATGGAGCAAGGGAGGTCATTCCAGTGAAGAGGGGCAGCACAGGAGAAGACTTGGATTCTGGAGTGGGAAGAGGTAATCAGAGTGGAGGTGAGGCAACGGTCATTGGCCGAGTGCAGGGAGCGGGCAGGAGCGTGAATAGAGAGGAGGTCAGAGATTATAGGGGGCAGTGGACTGGGAGAGTGCCTTGTACGTTGTGGTCAGGAGTTTGAAAAGGATTCTGTAGGGTATGGGGAACCAGTGTAGGGCAAGGCAGAGAGGGGATGCAGAGGAGGAGCAGCAAGAGGAAGAGGAGTCTAGCAGCCGTGTTGAGAATAGAGCGGAGGGGGGCGAGGGGGAGGCCGGGGAGGAGGAGGTTGCAGTAGTCAAGGCGGGAGATAATGAGTGCGTGGATGATAGTTTTGGTGGCATCCCGAGAGGAAAGGTGGGATGCGGGCAATGTTGTGAAGTTGGAAGAGACAGGCTTGGGCAAGGGATTGAATGTGGGGGGTGAAGGAGAGAGAAGAGTCGAAGGTAACGCCTAGGCAGCGAAGTTGGGTGACAGAAGAGATGGAGGTGTTATTAACGGTGATAGAGAGGTCATGGTGGGAGGGGAGCCTGGGGGGAGGAAAGACAATGAGTTCAGTTTTGGAGATGTTAATTTTGAGAAATCGCGAGGACATCCAGGAGAAAATGGCAAAGAGGCAGTCGATACATGAGAGAGAAGGGTGGGGGAGAGATCAGGCAAGGAGATGTAGAGTTTGATGTCGTCAGCGTAAAGGTGATACTGAAGACCGAAGGAGGAGATGAGAGCAAAAAGGGAGGAGGTATAGAGTGAAAAGAGTAGAGGGACAAGAACAGAGCCTTGATGGACTCCAACAGGGAGAGAAGGGGTTGAGGAAGAGCCAGACGTGGATACCGAGAAGGAGCGGTTAGCGAGGTAAGAGGTGAACCACGCGAGGACAGTACCAGATAAGCCAAGAGAGAGAAGAGTTTGTAGCAGGAGGGGGTGGTTAACGGTATCAAAGGCCGCAGAGAGTTTGAGTAGGGAGAAGTGACCCTTGGATTTGGCTAGTAGGAGGTCGTTGGTAACTTTGGCCTGGTCAGTTTCGGTGGAGTGGAGGGGGCGGAAGCCTGATTGGAGAGGGTCTGGGAGGGAGTAGTCCGAGAGGTGTCTGGTGAGGCGGTTGTAGACAATCCTCTCAAGTAATTTGGAGGCATAGGGGAGAAGAGAGATAGGGCGATAGTTAGCAGGAGAGATGGGGTCAAGGTTAGGTTTCTTGAGGATGGGAGCGATAAGAGCGTCTTTAAATGAAGAGGGGACCAATCCAGAGGAGAGTGAAAGGTTGAAGAGGTGAGCGAGGTAAGAGCAGGCAGTGGAGGACAGAGAGCAAAGAAGGCAAGAGGGGATAGGATCGAGAGGACAGATGGAAGGTGGAGAGGATAGAATAAGTGAGCAAACTTCATAACCCGAGGTGGGGCAGAAGGAGCACCAGAGTTGGTTGGTGGGGGAGGTGAAGGGGAAAAGGGGAAAAGAGAGGGAAGGGAGGAGGAGATGTTCAGTCTTAAAGTGCATGGCACATTTTTTTTGAAGATCAAAATTTCATAAAGGGAAAGCATAGCAATTCTTTATTTGTTGGTATAATTTCTGTTAAAAGGGCAATTACTCTACCATAGACAGTAGTAGGGACATGTAAAAGATTCTCTCAATAATATAGCAAAAAGTAGTATACAACAAAATCAGTGTCATTATTAATAGCATATCAAAATTTCACAATTTGTGTGAATTAAAAGAACAGATACAAACAATTAAATCTGCACACGCTATATTGTTTTTAAAATAATTGAATAACGTTTGCAATAGATCATTTCTTACAATACAGTGGGAATATGTGCTTCAAGTGATTTCTGAATAACGTTTTGAGCACCACACCTAAAACTATTTAGTCACAAACCCAAACTCTCCACAGGCAAAACAGAAAGCAGTATTGCCAGAACCTGAAAATATTTTCTACTTACAATTTATGGAAATTTACAAATGACCATTATATTTTATTATTCACACATTATTTATAAAACAGTGAAATGCATCACACTGTCAGAATAGTAGCATCTAGAGAGGCAGACAGTCTTGTAAATTTGAAATAAAGGGTGCACTAAGACCCAAATGACTGGAGTGGTGTATAGTATGTGTATCAATAGGACAACCTGTTACTGGCAGAAATCTGACATTTATTTGGCAGTCAATTAAGTCACTGTTTGCCAACATGGAGAATGGTAGATGCATTTAATTAGTTTTCGCACTGATGGCCAGTGCTTGGTGCCCACGGATGACATACAGAAGGTCATCAACATCATGTTTGTTAACACTCCCTGAAGTCTCCCATAGCAATAAGCAGAACTGTTTAACATTCCTGGGACTTTAACATGTGCATTGGTCATCTTGAGGTGCATAGGGCATCTGGACTATGTGCCGCTCTCTCTACAGAGTTGGTGCTATAAACATATATGAAAAGGGTGCTGTTGATTTAGTAATCTCATGGACAGAGAGCATCAGTACTAAAAGTAGATAAATGGGGTTCCCACACCACTTAGACAGTTTTTGAGAATTGTGGATATTTGTTCAAGGGTTCCCAGATCACATCCTTTAAATCTCAAAGTTGAATTTCTTAATGTTAGTGGAGCCATGCCATGATTATAAAAACAGTCATTTTTAATCCATTGTGTGCCAGCCCTTTCCCCACCACAATGCAAACATTTAGTTTCTAAGAATATTAAGACTTTAATGGGGAAAAAAAAAAAAGTGTTATAAAGCATCAATAAAAATGCAACAAAGATTAATTATTTCTATAGCATGAACAGGCTTACAATAATTTTGACCCTTAACAATTTAGAATTCAAAGTGAGTGGGACACTTATCACTAGTAATGAATATTGTCGGCATCTGGAATTGTGGGCAAAAAAGTTACTGGTACTACTCAGTACTAATAGCAGTCATGTAAGAAAGCATAAAACACAGCCCGGCTATTTAATGTTAGTCTTGCAGAAAGTCATTTGAAATTGAAAATCACTTTGAACACATTCTTAGTGTAGCTCCAGCAAAACATTCAGATACTGATCATTTTCTTCCATTTTCTCTTTGTTGTGCTGGAAAATACTTAACCTCTGAACTTTATTAAAAAAAAACCCTTAGGGTCCATAGTCCATGAAATAAAACAGCTGTATTGTAAATGCATTTGCCATAATTGTCAACTGATAGCTATTTTGATGCAAACTGAATCTCACTATAGACCAAGAAATGTAGCATGTGCATAAACGTAAACTATAAATGTACATGTCTTTATTATTATTATTCTCCTTTATTTGTTAGGCGCCACAAGATTTCCGCAGCGCCGTGCACCATACAAACAGTACACTATACAGGGTGAAACAGTACAAAACAATAAACAGAAATACCAGTACTTCAGGCAGGTTAAAGCAATAAACACGGAGCAGAAGAACAGGTGAGGAGACAGGAGGGAAGAGGGCCCTGCGCAAGTGAGCTTACAATCTAAGGGAGGGAAAACAGAACAGGCACAAGGGGAGCCAGATGAGGCAAGGGAGAAAGCGAGTGGAGGAGATGAAGGGGTTATGCGGATGGTTGGTAGGCTTTAAGGAAGAGGTGGGTTTTCAGTGCACGTTTGAAGGAGCACAGAGTAGGAGAGAGGCGGATGGAATGAGGGAGGTCATTCCAGTGAAGGGGGGCAGCACGGGAAAAATCTTGGATTCTGGAGTGGTTCACCTCTCCTTGGGTTTCTCTAGCTCTTGTGTATGACCTCTACAACTTCTATACTGAAAATAAATCCTACAGTTAAATACAAACAGGATTTATCATGTTCATGCAAAGAAATAGCTCTTTGATTCTAGTGGACAAATGCTTAACAATTAACAAATTAAACCTACAGTGGGGAAAATCATTTATGGAAAAAAAAAAAAAAAAGAGTTGTGAAGAAAAACTGGAAAAAGTTAAAATATCTGAGAATTCCAGGTATAAACAATTCAGCTATTTCAGAAATATACTGTCACGATTATGGAATTTTCACTCCGCATTCATAAATGTGCCCATAATTAAAGTTTATGTCGTACATTAGTTACTATCTCCACGCCAACATTGCCAGTGGCTGGATAATGCATCAAAGCTTTCACTATTTTCAACTAGGTCTTGCAAAAGTCTAATGCTGTTCACACACAGAGCAATCATGTCCAATTTGACTAAAAACATAAGATTTCCAAAATTGGACAATATCAAACCATTCGGTACTAGGGTCGATGATCCAGATCTTATCCAGCATCAGTAGCTTCTATTCATATTGTCTAAAGAATGGTACACACAGACTACTAATGATCATCATCTGACTATTTCCAGACACACCCGATACCCATCCCATCAGTTTTGATCATAAAATCACGCTTGTTTGGGGGCCACACCTATCTACAATATCAGTCCATTTGCACTCTCTCACTGCAGAGGGCACATTGTATGTGCCAATTACTTTTTACAGTATTTTTTTATTTAGAAAAGGAGACAATTGTGTAACAACCTGGGAGGTTATTTTTTGCAGCCTAATATTTCTGTGCCACCATCCTGGGTCTCCCTGTGTCACACCAGGTCTCACTGTGGAGCCTGAGAGTGAGGTCAGGCAGTCTGGCAGTGAATTAGAAGGCGCAGTTGCTGCAGTTTGATGTGGTACCAGATTATCACAGTATTGCTGAGCTTAGTCTCATGAATGAGACATGATCAAAATCTCATCATGTGAAACTATGTTTAGTTTTCGCTGCCTGCCATCAGGTACTTTCAGAGTTAAGAGAGAGCAGAACAGCAAAAATGTTTATTTTTTTAGTTGTAAATTGTATGTTCTTTTAAGTTCTTAGGGAAGTTAATATTTTTTTGCAGCCCCTTGAAATTAGTATAATCGCCCATGGGGACCGTGGACTGAAAAGATTGTGCAACCCTGGTGTAACTGATCCTGCTGTAACTCAAAACCAGTGCTACAGTAGTACTACAATCTTTATTACCTCTGGTGAACGATTTTCTGTAAACAAATAAAAAATATATATGTGCTCAGATTTTGTATCAAAACAAAAGTTTAAAAAATAAAAGTTCTGTGTAACAAAACATTGAGAAGTCACAATATTTACAATAGCAGCAGTTAGTAGAGCAGTGAAAGGCCGTCTGATACAATTCAGGGACCACATGGAACCTACCACACAACAATCTCAATAACAAAGTTAATACATTTAATCAAAGAAAGAGACTCATCTGTATTAACATCAGCAGGCACTAAAAACAAGTGTTATAAACTATAACAAACAAATCTGAAAAAGCAGGAAGGCGCTGGGGTCCTTTCCGAAAGGATCCATGAAAGGCAAGCAGATTTGTTCTGCATCTTTGCTTTGGATTACATATTTGTCTAATCTCCCTTAGTTAGGCCAATACTTGGCACAGTAATATAAAAAAAAACAACAAAAAAAAAACAAAACAATACAAATATAAAATAAACCTGAAAAACCTCTAAAGGTAATAGCTCATCCTATAATATACAATAGAAAATGCATTTGCTTTAATACATTTATAATAAAATGTGTAATTATGGTCTAGACAAATTTCAAGTAGTAAGTTCTCATCCACTTTTGTATTGATGTTTGATTTCCATCCTACGCAAATTAAATCAGAAGCTAAAGTGGTACATTTCCTTTCTTTCTCATGGCATTCTATTATTATCTATGGTAGAGTGATAGTGGACACTTAAACAGATATATGACACCTATAATTTCACTAAGCTCATGAGAAGAGAATAAAAAAAATAGTGACTTCATACACTGCATTAACAATAATATAAAAGCCGGATAGAAAAAAATAGTAAATAAAAAATGAATCCCTTATGTAAAATATTGACAACATGGGAAGTATATTTGAATTGACAATGGTTGCAAATGATATACTTTGGAATTATCCTACTGAAAATGCAATAGTTTAAAATATCCTATAACTCCAACCCCCCCCCCCCCCCCCCCAAGAAAAAAAACAGTTCACGGACTATGGATTGTATATTGCTATGGGACATGTAAACATAATGTTGACATTATAGAGGATTTCTGTAGTCATGGCTAATGTGATAGAAACCATTTAAGCTCATTAAAGTGAAAATGATTGTTATTAAAGCTTGCAATATTTTACACCTAAAGTGTGGCTCTTTGAATAAAATGTAACTTTTAAGAATGTTTTTTGCTTGACATAAAAAGATAAAGTTAAAAAAAATATATATAGCAAATTTTACCTCTATTTAGATTATCCATCTACTAATGCTAAACAGAACCGAATTATGATCTCATGAGGCCTTAGAAAATATATTGCTTAGTCCCCCTTTTACCCTCCATTTGTAAAAAATAAAAATAAAAACAAAAATAATAAACAAAAACAGGTAACAGTAATTCAGGCCCCACAGTGCCAACTGGGCCCTAGGCAGGAGCCTCAGTTGCTTAAAGGATGATCCGGATATGCTACTAAAAAGGTGAAAAGTAGAAATTGTGCTAAAAATTAAAATTTTGTTTAGGGGTTCACTGAAATAACAGATTTGAAGGCGAGTATAAAACAGAGGAATCTATTAAATACTGATATAATAAATCACTAAAAAGAAGCTCACTGGCTTCAGACACAAATAAAGAGGAAGATGAAAATAATATAGATTATGTATGTACAAACAATAATATTTATGGGCCCATTAATTTTATGTTGTTTCCACCAATTTAATAATAACTCCATTGAAATGATATCTAAAAAGCTCTGTATATGCAGGTTTTCTTTGCTAGTCAACAGGCTAGTTATTACTAACCTTTATTTAAATTGTGACAACATATCACTTTGCACTATACAGATAATGTTTTAGTTATTCACATCAGTCCCTGTCACAGTGGAGCTTACAGTTTAGATTCTTCCTCACAGCAAGAGATTTAATTATTTTGCTCATCTCCATTGGGTGGAAAAAACAAAAAAAATTCCAATAATCTACAGAAAACACATGTAAAAATCTAGCTTTAATAAACAGAAAACAAAATCCCCACCCCAAAATAGTGATTGGTGACAGGACCATGTTGGAGTATTATCTTAATACAAGGATGTGTTGAATTAATGTAAGAGCACCCCACTGCTCTTTAAAGCTTGTAAAACAGACACACAATTAAAGTAATTAAGGTTATTATATGTTAGCCTGACAGATTTGCATGTGTTCTGATATCACATATACATTATATAACTGGTCATTTTACAATCTGCTCTTATGCAGACATTTCTCAAAAATGTTACTTCAGTATACTTCTGTATACTACTGGGTATTCGTTCATTTGATGTTAAGTTAATTCATTAATACAAAATATTTGAAAAGCAGGAACACAAAAAACACTATTAAATACAATATTAAAAGAATTACTAAGATTTGTTAAATCCAAGTTATCTGCGACAATCATCCAACTCTGACACTTGCACACAACACATTTTTGTAGTAAATACACTTTATATGTACAGTCTCTGAAAACATGTTTCTGGTTTACAGAGGATCAAATACATCTTGTGATATTCAATGCATTCGTTGCTGTCCATTTACAATACCATGGTTTACACGCATCGAAGAATCCATTTTTTTTTTTTATAAAGTTACAAATTTAAAATGTAACAAAAAATACTTTGACATTTTATTGTTTTAGAGATTGGTTGATAAATTCTGTACTGGTGTACGTACACAAGATCGTTTGAAGGTGCCTTCATAATCTGTAGTGTTAAATACAATTAAAACAAACCATAAACCAAATTAACACCTTCAATTGTGGGACACACTGCAAAGCAGATGTCACAAGCATCACTGTGGTTAAAAAATAGAGCAAAAGCTACAAGTGGACTGAGTTGTCAAACAGTAGTCCACAGATGGAGCCCGTTTATTTAAGACTGACTCAATGTCATACATGTTGGCGTGGAGAAAATGTACTGTGTTGTGCTGTATTAACTCCGCCCACCAAATAAAGTATGTCTGTGAATGTGGTGCGCCTAAATGGGCTTGGGTGAGTTGTGTGACAAGTGTCATATGTCTGAAATAAATGTGCTCCATCTGAACATCAGTCATGAGCCAGCAAGATGCTCAATGTCATTGACTTTATAGCAGCAATCCCAATTGGCAAATATATTTAGAAAATCAAGATTAATAAAGAAGCACTGATCTGTGTAACACTTGCTACTCTTGTAATATGATTTCAGAATTTTTTTTATATGGCTAATAGCAATTTAAACTGTGTCTCCATCAAAAGAGACCAAAATGTGATCACCACAAATAATAATTATGTGAAATGTGCAAAAAGCTGTTCTGCTGCAGATGTACAGATCATGATACAGAAATGGAGAGAGTGAGTTTTAAAGCTTAAGCCTGGCAACAAGACAATGACATCCATTAATTTACCCTGAAAAATATAACTAGGTCATGAAGAAAAAAAATGCAATTAAATATGTAATTAAAAATGATAAAAACATCATGAATAAAGTATTAACTATAAGTTAGGTGGATCCTTCAATAATCAGCCTTCGGTCAGAATGAGTAAAATGCAGTCTTTCAATGGACACTTGTGGCTGAACATATTATTCCAATCATTTATTTTTCTTTATGTAAGCTGTTTGTAAGGCAGTGGATAACAATAACATGATTCAAGATTCCAGTAATTTTAAATTAATGATATGAAAGTCAGTCTGTCATGCTATCGGTATAATACGCAAATGCAATTCTGTGTGTATATTTATAAACTGTAAGCATTACTTTATCTACTGGCAATTTGGACGTATGAACTAGGTTGTAGTATATAGACTGTGTAATGTTGGAATCAATGGTAAATATTGGGATAATTTACCCTGTGGAATGCAACCTCTAAAAATATCCATGATAGAGCATTTTTACATCTCTGTGTATTACCTTCTCTAAGTTTTACCGATAGCAATCATAATTAAAAATGTACCTGCACGTCAAACAGTGTCATAAAAATAATAACATTACACTATACATCTGATTAACAGCAACTCCTTGAACAAAGCCTTACAGTGTATAAAAATAGCTACGTAAAAAAATTTACATAAAAGGCAAACAAAACAAATTGTCAGTGCAGACATTTACATAAAAAAAAAATAACAGAACACAACATGGTAAGCTATCATCATGGCTGTTGGAACAGTTTTTGTTGATTCTTTGCAGAGATACATTTTCCTCATAATCCTGTGACAACTTGGTACAAATGTTTAATACTTTGACCATGAAAATTTGCAGTTCCATTGTATATATTCCATTAAGTACAATCCACAGTCATGCTTCAAACTGCTCATCATGGTTTTCCTACAAATATAAAACAGAACAACTAAAACAATAAATACAAACTATTCACAGTTCATTTTGAACGTTGAATGATCATTACCACAGACGTTTAAAACTATGCTCCCAAGAACCAATCCTGAGAAATATTCATCTAAGTATCTGAACACTGTCTCCACATAGATCAGTAAGATGATGTCAGGCATCTGTTTCATTAAGTCTATTAACTGCTTATGATATCTACTGCTGCTACTTAAGTCATTAATAAATTAGAAAGCGGGAACCAGGGACACACTAACTCTGGGTTGACTCACCTATAACAACAACTTTCTGCAGCTATCATGAAGTCAGTTTATCTACAAGAGTAGTGGTAGACATTCTTTAACTTTTGCAATAACATTCTGATATTCAAATACTTGACAAGGAAAAAACATTGCAAAATACAGTCAGAACATACACTGATTAGCCATAACATTAAAACCACTGCCAAGTGAAGTGAAGAACATTGATTAACTCGTTACAATTGCACCTGTCAAGGAATGAGATATATTAGGCAGCAAATGAGTCAGTTCTTGAAGTTTGGGTGTTGGAAGCAGCAAATATGGGCAAGCGTAAGGATCTGAGTAATTAATAATTTGTGATGGCTAGAAGACTGAGTCAGAGCATCTCCAAAACGACAGGTTTTGCAGGGTGTTCCTGGTATGTATTGTTTAGTAGCTACCAAAATCGGTCCAAGGAAGGACAACCCGTGAATCGGCAATAGGGTCATGGGCTTCCAAGGCTAATTGATGTGCATGGGGCCAAAATCTAGCCAGTTTGGTATAATCCCGCAGAAGAGCTACTGATGCATAATTTGCTCAAAAAATTACTACTGCCTATGATAAAAAGGGGTCAGAACATACAGTGCATTGCAGCTTGTTGCATAGCCATAGACCGGTCAGATTGTCCATGCTAACCCCCTGTCCACAGCCGAAAGCGCCTATAATGGGCAAGTGAGCACCAGAACTGGACCACGGAGCAATGGAAGAAGGTGGTCTGATGAATCACGTTTCTTTTACATTATGTGGACGGTCAAGTGCGTGTGTGTCATTTACGTGGGGAAGAGATGGCATCAGGATGCACTATGGGAAGAAGGCAAGTAGGTGGAGGCAGTGTGATGCTCTGGCCAATGTTCTCCTGGGAAACTTAGGGTCCTGGCATTAACATGGATGTTATTTTGACAGGTACCACCTACCTAAACATGGTTACAGACCAAATACACTCCTTCATGGCAACGGTATTCTTGAATTCAAGTGGCCTCATCCAGCAGGATAAACTGCCCTGCCACACTGCAAAAAATGTTCAGGAATGGTTTGAGGACCATGACAAAGTTACATTTTTTGACTTGGCCTCCAAATTGCCTAAATCTCAATCCAATCGAGCAACTGTGGGATGTGGTGGAAAAACAAGTCTGAGCCGAGCCATGAAGGCCCCACCTCACAACTTACAGAACTTAAAGGATCTACTGCTAACACCTCAGTGCCAGACACCTTCAGAGGTCTTGTGGAGTCCATGCCTCAACGCGTCACTGCTGCTTTAGCGGCACCAGACTTTAATGTTTTGGCTGATCGGGCGGTGTGTGTATGTCTGTGTATGTGTGTATATGTGTGTGTGTGTGTGTGTGTGTGTGAGATATATATATATATATATATATATATATATATCTCACACATTTGAACTCTCTCTACAGAGGCAAATAAGATGCCAACTGTTTTTATACAGCTGTTCCCAAATTTTAATGAAAAAGGCCTAGAAAGAATGTAGTCTGTTCTGTACTGCCTTAGGACTTGGCATTATTTTATGCATTAAAAAAATCCTCATCGCTGACAGTCTAAAAAATAAAGTAAATAAAGTAAGACTGGAGGCTTTATACACACATACTATCTGACAAGCATTTGCTTCATGTCAATTTTAATTTTGCCTGCAGAGCTCAAATGCATTAGCACTTGGTACAACATAATGGATTTTTATGGAACTGCACATTACATACATGTGCAGGGAGGCTTTGAGAACATGCACAAAACAGGATTTGTGTCCAGTTCTATACATTTGATGTTTTTAATGCCTGTGTGAAGAGCTCTCATGACTAAAAAAATTAAATAAAAATAAATAAATCAGCATTTAAAAATTAGAAGCTTCTCTACAGCACTAATGTTTAGCAGAGATGCAATATTGTTTAAAAACAAAAAACAAAATTGTGTCAGCCGAAACAATACTCAAGAAATGGTGCTTTTACATTCATGAGAAATCATTGAGGTACATCTGTCCAAATATTCATAAGGAACTGCTTTTTAGCTAATAGGCCACAGAAACTGGCTGCCTCAATTTTATGTAGGTAACAGGTGTACCTTAATATTAAATTTGCAAATTATGGGGGGACTTTTAGTGAGCAAACCTCTTTTTTAAGCCTATGTCTGTCAAGACATAAGGGTTTATAATAAGGAGCATATGGAATTGTAACCCTTAGTATGGTCCCAACTATTGCAGATAAAATGGTTTTGCTGTAAAAAGATGCCAAATAGAGAGAAGGTTTACTTATGATTCCTACCTTGAGTACTTTCTTACATATAGAATTCTTATGCCTCTGATTTGTGATTATTTTCTTCTAGCTTTTTGTTTTCTTCCGTGTTACCAAGTTCTTTTCCTACATGTTTCGTTGCTGAGCTATATGACATACAAAGAAAAAAAAAGTTTAAAAATATAACGTATACAAGAAATATCGATTAATTATGAATATTGTAAATTTAAAATATCACACTCATAACCACTGCAGCCCAAATATGTCACTCATGTACTTGCTCTAAGGCAATTAAATGTTGTATTCTTAAAAATGCAGCTACAAAAAAGTTACATAGTAGCAATAATAATATTACCTACAACTTAATCTAAGTGTAGGCTCCTTTCCCAAGAATCAAATAGTGTATAGTCTCTGTTCAACAGTGGGAATTTTTAGTAAATAGCTCCACTTGGTTAAATTATTGTAGTTGTAAGGAACAGTGATACAGCAATTCTCAATCTGACTTCGTACAGAAAATATAATCACCTCAAATTGTTTTAGAAGCAAGCATTACATGGTTGATCAATGAAGACAAATTTAGTTCATTATTTTTTAATCCCATGAAAAAAAAAAAGATTTAAAGCCAACACCTACAATAATTGCTTTTATTAACCACAGACATAGTCTCATCTTTTGATGTCAAACTTATTTAAGAAACTCCGGTGGCCCACTAATGCACTGCCAGAAACAGTAGGCTGGGGATAAGGTTACAAAAGCTCACATGTACTTCAGAAGAGGCAAATGAATCAGCATGTCAGAAAAAAGGCCTTCACAAATAACTATTTTCTCTGAGGTCAATTTGTTTGCTAGCTAGCAACAGCAGAATGTCTGCTGCGACAGATTAGTGATGTACAAGTTATCACTTCAGGCTAAGAGAACACTTTGCTCTTTAAACGAAATACCTGCATCTTGTGCATACTACCACCATTTAATGTAACGCAAGTAAAGCCACAATTTGTCAGTAATATATATGTAAAGGCTGTGTATTACTGAGCAGAATAATATAAATGGCATGACTGAAGCATTTATACTATATATGTCCACAATGTTTGGGTTCAGAACACAGCAAAAATAGATTCAGGAACATGAATTGCAGTTTCCCTTTCTCTAAAAAGCGGGACAGGGGCAGTGGTAGTGCAGGGGAAGCATACCCAAGTGGAGGAGGGGTGGTAGTCTAATATGGTAGCCACCAGGGATCTTTGGTGTGCATTGTATATTGGCCACCAGAATGGCCTATTGTATTGCAGATCAGTCACTAGAACAGACTCTACATTGAATACTGCTCAAAAAAGCCAGTGCTGAATTTGAACTATAACCCTTTAAAATAAAAATGGACCAAACATTTTTTTGGCTGAATGACACTACTAAAAACCTACCAATCATATAGGCATTACAGGGACATTGTAGGGCATGGAAGAGTTCTCTTATCAAGGTGAAAGGCCAAATTCTTTTCCGCAGTGAACTGTTGTGTGTATGACATGACATATGCACATAGTTGAACAATCTTCTAGTTGTTCTAAGCAGACAAAAATATGAAGTGCTATTAAAATTACTTCATCTTAAATCTTAATCATGGACGGCATAATCTTAATTACACATTCCTAATATGGCACTGTAGGATGTATACAAGAATACAATGTGACACCAAAGTCGATACGATTATTTTAAGTACCCAAATATCCACTGATTCTTGATACATGAATATCATATTTCAGTTTATGCTATAGGTCTGTCTCTAGTTTAAAATCGCCAAAACCGTTACACTACACACACTGAAAAAAGTTTCATAGTCTGTTGTTGCATAGCTAGCACAGATATGCTGATCTCCAGAATAATATTTGTAAATAATATCTGAATAATGTTGATTATAAAGGAATAATGTACCCCTTACTATAAACTATTACAAATATTAGAAGTCCCCTTGGATTTCTTAAACTATTGTAAAAGCACTTGACCTACAGTCTTGTAAATGATCACAGCACTGCACCGTGACTACCAATATCCATGTAATTTACAGCAGAGCGTGCAGTATCCTACATATCTCCCAAATGGCGCTTGCCATCCATATACTCCAGGCTTTCAACTCCTGAAGGGCTACCACTGTGCTGCATTTTGAAGTGTTTTCTGAAGAGGATAATGTCCACTTAAAAATTATAGCTAGGGGATCAGCATATCTATGCTAGCCAAGCAACAACTAACTATAAAATCATATTTTTAACCTGAAGAGTGTAATGTTTTTGTCACTTTACACTAGATAAGACATATTAGAGTAAACTGCAATAGGATATACAAGTATCAAGATTACTCTGAATATTTGGATGCTTAAAATAAGAGCATTGACTTGGGTGTCATTGTATTCTATTATCCAATTTGTAAAGAACGTTATTAGGGAAGAAGTATAAAGATTATATCCTGAGTGATTAGGATTTACGATATAAGTGTTAGATATATTTTTTCACTCATCATTCTCACTTTGTTCACAACAACTCAATTATTATATTTTTAGCAGGTATTTATACAGTGTTTTCTTCAAGCTACGATTAATGAATTACGATCTGCCAAACGTCAAGTGAGAACAATGGCAACCAGTTACATGAGCATCTCTGCTCATTACATATCTCATAGCAATGCATCCTGCCACCAACCTCCGTCATCATATGTCCACTGAGGAGCTTTGAGAGTGACTAGCTTTACCTCAGGTTACACTGTTTTCATGAACAAGCTAAGACACACTTTCTTGCAATGGCATCTATATCAGTCTCCCCCACAGAGAGAAGACTAAGCTATATGCAGATATTCTTATATCAGTTTCATGTCACAAAAGGTACAAAAAATCCCCAGACATCTATGCAGGAATTCAGCTTCAAGTGAGTGCGCAAAGAGCCCCCTATGAATCTTCATCCAGTTGTCTTATTCCAGGCCCCAAATCATTTTCAATTTAGTTTTATTATATGATGCACAGATGGTATGGATTTGGTGCTTTAAGCGAAGTCTATCTGAAGTGTGAATTTTATTTTTATAAACCGGAGACTGCATCATAAACCTTTGTTTGCAGAGTTGGAACAATTCTCTATAGGACATTAAAATATTGTCTTTTTATTTCATTAAAATTATATGAAGATAAAAGCAAATGATGTTCAGTCCCATGCAATCATATTAAACAAAAGTAGAATGTACAGTATAGGACTAGCTCTATGGACACTTGAGTGGGAAGGTTAGCATATGCAGTTTTTGTATGAAATATGTAAATAAAAAGTTAATATTTTTATATCATCACATGAATATTTTGTCATTGATGGCTAGGTGCAATAAAATGTATTATTATATGTTAATATTTATTTTTGGTTGAGTGCTTTAGGATTTTTGTTTTCTTCCAAATTAATCTAATCTAAACCCCAGTATTCGAAACCCAACCCTTGTTCTGTGCTCTGCATCAGCTTTCATCAAAGCTTTCATGTGAGCTGTAGGACTTTGAAGAGCAGTGAAGATTGCATTAGATTACAGCAGTAAAGGGGAAGCGTTAATATTTGTTTGACATGCATAATTCCAGATCATTGCTAGGTATTGCTTGCACATTTCATTCTGATAAATAAAGTTTATTTACTCTGTACAACACAGTATTTTCTCAATGGTGGGGGCAAAGTATAATGATGTGAATAGCATCATCACACTGTGCTTCACCCAGGGGCGGATTGGGAACTTAAAGTGGCACTGGAAAATATTATTGAAGTGGCCTCATGTGGGTGGGACCAAAACAACTGTAGGTGGGGAAAAAACAAAAGTAGGCGGGATTTAGAACTACTGGAAATGTGTTGTAGTAACATTTAGGAATCCCTAGAAGTAATGACTTAAGACATAGTGGGTCATCTCTAAAGCAATACAGAGCAAAAGCTACCAGTCCTGTGCTATAAAATGGCATGAATTATTTAGCATTATCTGCGACTGGTTTATGCCTCTGTGCTCCAACTTGTTTAGTTATCTACTAACACATCCTTCCAAAATTCCTTTCATAGAAACATATCTGACTTTGTTTAATAAGTTTAACTATTACAGAACACTGCAAAACACTGTGGAATCAGTGTGCCAGAGCAGCATATAACCATCTCACCACACTGTTGCATCTTTCCCTGACGTCCTGAGATGCAAACTACCAGTCATATCTCTCTCTATATATAATATATAAATATGTGTACTCTGTTTCAAAAATTGCATTAAAAATAATCTTTATAATAAATGGCTGTCCAGGTGCGATCACCACAAAGGTGAAATGCTGCAAGCATCTGCAAGAAAACACTTCTTTTGTAACAATTGTGTATGAGCCTTAATTGACCCCTGTAATTGGGGGTGTTTGCCAACCCACCCTGCACTGGAGATATAGTAAGTGCAAAGGAGGTAGGATTAATGATATTGTCAGTGCAATGGGGGCTGGCCATATGTTCTACAAAGTGATCTGAGAATAGGACTAGTGCAAGGTAGAAGGCAGGCAATGGGATCAATGGGGGGGGGGGGGGGGGGCTGGGCACTTAACACAGGGGGAGGTTATCATTTTAGAAATCTTTTGCACAAATACACAGACAATACTTTATACACTACTGTTAGCAGGGCCGCCGAGAGGGGGGGGGAGCGGGTACATTTTACCCGGGCCCGGCCATGCCAGGGGGCCCGGGCCGGGCCCTTGCTGCTATTTTTTGTCATTTTTTTTTTTATTTTATTTTTTTGTATTTTGCGTATTTTTATTTTTTTTAAAAAAAAATTCCCGCGGGGTAGGGGGAGGGGGGGGGGGGCGTTGGTGGGGGGAGCTATAAGAAATAAAAAAAAATAAAAAAAAATCAATACTCACGTGACCGCGGCGCCGCGTCCCTCCTCTCCTGTCTTCTCCATTCACACTGACTGTCGGGCGTGACGTCATCAAGTCACGCCCGGCAGTCAGTCAGTGAGGAGCGCCGCAGCCTGACAAGACCAAAGAAGAAGAAAGAAGAGAAGACAGAAGAGAAGAGAAGAAAAGAAAGAAGCTGACAAAAGGTAAGGAAAGAAACTGAGAGGCACAGAGGAGGAAAAGAGAGGGACAGAGGAGGAAAAGAGAGGCACAGAGGAGGAAAAGAGAGGCACAGAGGAGGAAAAGAGAGGCACAGAGGAGGAAAAGAGAGGCACAGAGGAGGAAAAGAGAGGCACAGAGGAGGAAAAGAGAGGCACAGAGGAGGAAAAGAGAGGCACAGAGGAGGAAAAGAGGGGCACAGAGGAGGAAAAGAGGGGCACAGAGGAGGAAAAGAGGGGCACAGAGGAGGAAAAGAGGGGCACAGAGGAGGAAAAGAGGGGCACAGAGGAGGAAAAGAGGGGCACAGAGGAGGAAAAGAGGGGCACAGAGGAGGAAAAGAGAGGCACAGAGGAGGAAAAGAGAGGCACAGAGGAGGAAAAGAGAGGCACAGAGGAGGAAAAGAGAGGCACAGAGGAGGAAAAGAGAGGCACAGAGGAGGAAAACAGGGGCAGAGAGGCACAGAGGAGGAAAACAGCGGCAGAGAGGCACAGAGTTATAAAAAAAAGGGGCAAAGAGGCACAGAGTGAATAAAAAGGGGGGAAAGCAGCATGGAGGGCGCAGTGTAGTTGTGATGGGGCTTGTTGCAATGTAGTGTGTGTGCGGTAGGTGGTGGCTAATTAATGGGCGCTATTTTGTTTGTAGGGTGATGGTGAGGCAATTTAATAGTGGGGATTATTAATTTAAGATGGGGTGATTTGGGGCCTATTGAATGTGGAGGTGAGTTTGGGGAGGATGAGGTCTATTTATTAAATGTGACTATGAATTATTTAATGGCAGTGATGGTTGCGGGAAATAGGTATTGCTAGGCTGTTTGCATGACGGGAAATAGGTTTATTTATTACATGTGAATTCTATTATTTTAATGTTGGGGCTGGAGGAAGGCCTAATTATTAATCGTGGGTGCTATTGATTTAACGCTGCGTCTGACTGAAATTTTCTAAATGTAGCCATTTTTTTCCCAAATAGGTCCTTCTACATTCCAAGATCCAGGCAAGCCACAACTAAAGAAACCAGCAGCCTCGGGTGGAGAAAGTGAGAAGAACAGGTAGGACAGAGCAGCATAGTGTGTGAAATGTTGTGATTCTAGTAGGGACAATGCCAATGTTTGGTGAGCCCAGTGGGCGCAGGCCAAGACTGAACTGTTTGTGTACACACTGCATTCTTTGTATACTACACTGTGGTGCTGGATGTCTTAAAAGTCAGGAGTGCTTGGACATATGTGACGCTGTGGTGAATTCAGGACCTAGTGATTTTGATGTGCTAGCTATGCGCCCAACGGTGCATTGCCACGGCCCCAAATGTATGACCACATTCCCGAAAATTTTTGCACCGTCGTTAGGCTAGCCACGCCCCAATGGCGCATTGACACGCCCCTGAATGTATGACCAAACCCGCGTCGTGTTTTTTGCGCCGCCGTTAGGCGGCGCAAAAAATTTTTAGGGCTTACTCAACTATGGGGGGGCCCCATGAGTTTGTTGTACCCGGGCCCTGAATTCCTCTTGGCAGCCCTGACTGTTAGGTGCATGCAGCTCTGCCTTCATGAGCAGTACAGTGTGTTGCAGAACATACTTCCCAACTGTCCTTGTAGTCAGACCAAATCCTGACTAAGCGAAACAGTCACCCGAATTCTGGACTGCCCCACTAGATTCAGGACAGTTGGTAGACTGTCCTGCTCTCTCCTATCTGTCTTTGTCACTTTCACCACTTGTGACTGCTGGTTTCTTTAGTTGATGGTTGTGTTAATACTGGAATGTTGGAGGCCCTATTTGGGAAAAAAAAATGGGTACATGAAATTTAGAAAACTCCAACCAGCCCGGGATTAAATTAATAGCACCCACATGTAATGATTTTAAAAAAAGAACC
Source organism: Mixophyes fleayi (assembly GCF_038048845.1). Classification (NCBI taxonomy): domain Eukaryota; kingdom Metazoa; phylum Chordata; class Amphibia; order Anura; family Limnodynastidae; genus Mixophyes; species Mixophyes fleayi. Next base: position 164,163,048 of record NC_134403.1, on the reverse strand, counting down.
CTCTCTCCAAACAGCAGAATACATTAATAGCATTTAAATTCAATAAATATAACCATTTCCCACAACCATCCCCGACATTAAATAACTCATATTCACATTTAATAAATAGACATAATTTTCCCCAAACAGCCCCACATTCAATTAACAGCCCCAAACTACACCAGCATTAAAGGTCCCGTCACCTCAGCTTAAATTAATAGCGCCCACTATTAAATAGCCCACCAACAACCAACACATAAATTAATAGTACCCACCATTAAATAATTAGCTCCGATCCACAGTCCACCGTTAAATGAATAGCCTACCGCCCACTCAAATTCCAATATAAACGCCCAGTCATAAATTAATATACCTATTTCCTGCAACCATCACTGCCATTATATAATTCATATTTATTAAATAGACCTTATTCTCCCCAAACACCCACTCATTTAATTAACAGCCCCCATACCACACAAGGATTAATGCAAAGGTCTCACCACCCCATCTTAAATTAATAACCCAATATTAAATTAAATAGCCTCATCACCCCACAAATACAATAGGACCCATTATATAATTAGCCCCCACCTACACTCCATCATTAAATGAATAACCTACCTCACACCCACGTTATATTATTTCCTTGTATAGTAACATAGCAGCAGTTTAGTGGCATAGCAGCCCCTTCCCTCACACTTACCTTGCTTGTACCATGCTGTATTGCTGTATCCCTCTATGCATCACGCGCTCACATGGGACAGGCCCTGTCACGTAGTGCATGTCTCATGTGACATCTGGCAGCACTGGGACTGGACGAGGCCACACTAGGAGAGGGGAGAGATCTGCAGCCACATTATAGAAGGTGGCTGGTCCGTACTACCATGCTGCCTCCTGCTGTTGCCCGGCACCCACCCCCGGCCCTTAATAAACAATTTTTATTTTCAATTTTTTATTTTTTTTTTAGATCCCCCCTCCCTGTGGCCACTGGCCTATCAGGAAAATTTGCGGTAGGTTCTATGGCAATCTGCCCCCTTGTTCTCCCCACCGTTTCTGTCTGGCCCCGGCATCCAGGATATTTACCTATATCCTGCAACCATCACGGTCATTAAATAATTTATATTTATTAAATAGACCTCATTCTCCCCAAACATCCCCACATTCAATTAACAGCCCCCATGGTGGGTGATCCAAGAGATCACCCACCATTCATGGAGTCTCCTAGACTTTCCGGGAGAGTCGGCAAGTATGACAATCATACATCAATTATAGTCCTAAACCAACTATGACCTGGAAATAACAAAATGTATAGACTGTGGATATGTCCACCTAAATCAGAAAAAGGCAGCAGTTCACCATAAAAACTTACAATAAATAAGACGGATTGGTGGTTTATTCTGCACTAAATAGCACTCTTCATCTCTTGTATCTAAAACAGTTATTCTTCATCACTTCAAAAGTTGTATGTTATGCCTGCATGTGGCATTTGCATTTACACAGCACATTATGTTGCATAAAATGAAGAGCGATAATAAAATGCTTACTACAATATAGGAAGCTTTAAAATTAGCTATGGCTGAAAAATATGCACAGGCATCAATTTTGAAATTACAGATGTCTGTTGATCCTTTTTAAAACCGTACAGTGCATAATATGTATAAATCTCATCTCAAGCCTACTAAACTGATCTTTCAAATGTGAATGAGAGATACTAAGAATATTCAAAGCAACTGCTATTTCAAGGGGGGGGGGGGGGGAAACACTATTCACAGGCCGACAGAACTGCAGGTGCAACTCACAGGAATACTGATACATTAACAATTCTAACAACTATATAAACACTTTCTTGAACTTTTCTTTGTTTTTTGTTCAAAGAATATTGAAGGTTATTGCTTAGTGATGATAAGCAAGTATTCTACAATTACTCAAGATAATGTGACAACTGTCCTATTGAAGTATATGGCTGATATTTTCTATTGCACAAACACAGTTAGTGGTTTTAAATAAATATGCTTAGAAATGTAGTTCTATGGCCAGAGTAACATATGCCTATGTTAATTCACTGCATTAATAGAGAAAAATAAAGCCTACGCATAGCATAAACACTGTTAACCAAGTACTAAAGTATATGGACTGGTCATTCCAGTGGGATCTTTTGCTGCATTAAAGTTCAAGCAAAGATTGCAAAAAGGCAAAGCAAAATGTAAACTTATTTTCCTCACAAAGAATGCTTCTGCTGTCAGTCCTTACATTGGTTAACTCTACTTTACCAAATCCAATATAAAATACTTCTAACAACATAAAAAGCCATTAACAAAACTACCAACACAGCCATAAACAAAGCACCAACATGCATCTAATGACTTGTCTCAAAATATCTACTAATACCGCTTTCATACTGCCGCCCCGGCAATATGCCGGGTTTTTCAAGCCGGGTTTTTGCCGGGGCTCGGAGCGTCCCAGCTCAGAAACACCATTCATACTGCACCTCGGACCCGGAAATTTCCCGGGTTGGCCCCATTCATACTGCACAAGTCTGTGCCCTGGCAATTTGTGGGAGTCATCACCAGAGCAGTTTTCATTGGCTGAAAAATGGTGATGGTCATAATTGCTGTTAATACACACTTTTTCAGTGAAATAAAAGCAATTTTCTCCAACAAACTCCGATTCTGCTTCAGCTTGATCTGCACTCCACCATCCACCATTTCTCGTAAACTCCTTCTCGAATCTTTCACGGGCTCCCACCGATGACATCATCCTCCAGAGACAGCCAGACAGCCAATCAGCTTGTTTTCTGTGCAACCCGGGTTGAAAAACCCGGGTTGCACCATTCATAGCGCAGGCAACCCGGGTCCGACCCGGGAATTACCCCTCGATAAATCCCGGGTTGAAGACCCGGGTTTTTAGACCCGGGATTTTTGGCTTGTACCATTCATACTGCACCAAGACCCGGGTCGTTTGAGCTCGCCCCGGCAAAAACCCGGGATTTTGGTGCAGTATGAATGGAGTATTACTCGAATCCTCCAATCTACCAAAAATCTGCTCCTCTGTTTCACATTCATTACTTGACCCCATTCAAGTGTTTAGGACTTTTTTTGGGGGATGCAACCACTTTGAGGAATTCTTTCCCTCATACAACAATAGGCTCAAAACAAGTGTTTCCTTCTTGCTTCCCTAGACTAATCTAATTATCATCCCACTACACAGTTCATGCAATCCATTTATTCTACATTTATTATCTTTTTAAACTCAAACAACTTACTGACCCCAAAACAAACACTGCTGTGTGACATATAGCCCCACTAAGCACTTTTTCCCATTGCATTCTGGCTGGACCTCATATCAAATTAACCTCATATCAAATTCCTATTTTCCTACAGATTGTAAGCTTGCTAACAAAACTCTCTTACCTATTTCTTTGTTCATATTCAGTTGCTTTTATTACTGTGTTCACAATTGTATGTTGGCGCTATACAAATAAATGGTAATAATAAAAAAAAAAGATACCCATATGTGGAGACTTGAATGAAAGGCATCATAGTATGTCACGACATGGAAACAGTGCGGAACAACATTTACCTTAAAAACATGACATCACTCTTTTAGCAGATATCTGTCTCTAAGACATTCGTGTAACACCACCATGGAATATTTAACTTTATGCATTGGACACATCATTTGGGGTCAGGTTGTACCATGCCAGATCCAAGCCAATTAATTCCAGTCTCCATATATATGATGTCAGACCATATCCTACCTATTTCAATAATCTTTACTATAAATCAGGGGTTAAGGGTTCAAGCTGCACTAGGCTAATATGCCTGTTAGTGCCCCCTCGCCTTCCATGTCAGATAATACCAAACTCGTCCTTAAAATTAAAATCTGGCTTCCTTCTCCCACCACCACCAATTTTTAGAAACTCAGCTCCACTTTGATTTTTAAAAGTAATCTTTGTCACTCATTTGATTTTCATTAAAATCAGAACTGTATAGTAGAGTGGAAATATAAATGTGTGCTACTGAGGGTGAGGATATGAAGGGAGAGGAAGGGGCTGTCACATATGAACCTGTCAGCCATCCTTGTCTCTCCTACTCACTTACCCTCTCTCCCCTGGTCCAAGCCTGGCTTGTTATCTTCAGCATTTACCACAGGAATATGTCAAATTTAAAACCTTACTACATTTTTCTTTCATGTTTTCTTTTTACTTTGAACAACTATTCTCTTAAATTTTAAAATTAATTTCAGTTTATACCTTCCCAGTCACAATTGTACACCCTTAAAATGAATGCAATATTTATTTGTTAGATATTTATATGCTACCAAAAAAGTATTGAGTTTAAGTGCAAATTTAATATTTGTTTTCCCTATCTCAGCTCCAGTTATTTTGGTTTTTGAGGAAAGAAAAAAAAATTAAAATAAAATGGTAACTAAAATTGCAGAAAATAAATTGTCTTACTATGACAGATACATTCTACCTCTGATCTAAGCAATGAAACACATTTTAAGTGTACATGCTGACACAAGAAAGGTTTTGGTAGACGTGTTATTAAAAGTCAAGAAGGTAATTGCTTTGAATCTGTGTAAGCTGCTGGCTTTGGCAAGATGCTGTTCTTAGGATTGCTGCTATGTGATTCTTTTCATAGGCTACCATCCATATAGTTGAGAAGGATTTGATCTTTAGCAGCCAATACAGCAGGTGGTCTCTAAATAAATGATGCTGTGCTATCAACAGGATTTCAGACCTCTGAAAATATTAACACCTTATTATTTTGAAGACACTGTTTGATAAAGGACTTAAAATGATAACACCAGCATTACTAACTTAGTAAAGCACAGCAGAGAGTTCCGTTAAATAAAAAACTTTCGGTTGTAGCATAATCTGATCTGACATTGGAAAGAATATGCTGTTAAAAGTCAAAATCATAATTTTTATTTATGTATCAATTTGGCTAATAGTCCAAAACAGAAATGCATTCAAGCTGCTTAAACAAACTTTCTTCACTGTGTTTTAGAATTGATTCATGCCATTACTGGTATGGTAATTTACAAAGTATATAGAGAGGCAAAGAACGGTTTTAATCCGCTCAAGGGATTGGACTATCCTCATCTATATTCACATTCCAAGCAAATAAAGACTATAATCTGAGGGGGTACTCTCCCAACTATAAGTATGGATCAAAGAGCATATTATGAAGTGAATCACCAAAAGGGGTTGGCTCTTGAGGCACTGCAGTCCACTAGTAATATAAAATGTAAAAACAATTTGATTAAATTATATCTTTAAAACAATGGTTATCTAACCAGGTCTCAAAAGTTGGCTAACATTTTAAAATCCAAACATAAGAAAAGGGTATAAAAAATAAGTGTACATAGAAATAAAAACAAACAGACCTGTCAGGGAAGCCCAGTTTGGGATGATGTGCAGGGGCTTGCTGGGCTGGGGGGCATTTGCCACCCGGGCCTGTCCCATAGAGGGCTATCTTGGGCTGGATCACTGGGCCACCTGCATTTTTTGTCCTTTGAAATAAGCTGCGGCTGTAACTGCAATGTTGGTGTTAGACTTGCGCCCGGTGTCCGCCATCAGTGGAGTGGGATTTAGAGGGTTGATGAGAGTATTGTGTACCCCGTACCAAATCCCGTCGAGATTCCACTTCACTAGGCAGGCGATACCCGGGATGTACAGAGAAGTACGAAAAAGTGTCCTCAGTGCTCTGAAAAATGCGGTTGTACCCACTGTCCACTTAACCACGGACATGTGGACAAGTGGTTCTGGGCAAACGAAGGACTATATGACTGCGACAGCCCACTGGGTAGATGCATCGCCTTCCGCAGCAACAGCAACAGCTGCATCAGTAGCAGCATCTACAAAATGGCTGCTCGTGCAAAGGCAGGCAACATTGTGTATTACAGGCTTTAATAAGAGGCACAACGCTGACAACATATTAGAGAAACTGAGGGAAATTATCTCCCAGTGGCTTACCCCACTTAGACTCTCATGGGGATTTGTGGTGTCAGACAATGCCAGTAACATTGTGCCCACACCATTAATTTGGTGGTGCAGCATTACCTCAAGAGTGACAGGGGTGTGCAGGAGATGCTTGCAGTGCCGCGCAAAATTGCTGGACACTTTCGGCATTCAGCCAGTGCCTACCGCAGACTAGAAGCACATCAAAAAAGCATGAACCTGCCCTGCCATCACCTCAAACAAGAGGTTGTGACGCGCTGGAACTCCACCCTCTATATGCTGCAGAGGATGGAGGAGCAGCAAAAGGCCATTCAGGCCTACACAGCCACCTACGACATAGGCAAAGGAGTGGGGGGATGCCTGAGTCAAGCGCAGTGGAGACTGATTTCAGTGTTGTGCAAGGTTCTCCAGCCGTTTGAACTTGCCACACGAGAAGTCAGTTCCGACACTGCCAGCTTGAGTCAGGTCATTCCCCTGATCAGGCTGTTGCAGAAGCAGCTGGAGAAAGTGAGGGAGGAGCTGGTAAACCATTGCGATTACACCAAGCATGTAGCTCTTGTGGATGTAGCCCTTCGTACGCTTTGCCAGGATCTGAGGGTGGTCACTCTTTTAAAGTCAGAGGAATACATTCTGGCCACCGTGCTCGATCCTCGGTTTAAAGCGTATGTTGGGTCTCTGTTTCCGGCGGACACAAGTCTACAGCGGTGCAAAGACGTTCTGGTCAGGAGATTGTCCTCTGAAGAGGACCGTGACATGCCAAGAGCTCCACCCTCATTTTCTTCCACATCTATGGCTGCGAGGAAAAAGCTCAGTTTTTCTAAAAGAGCCGCTGGCGGGGATGCTGATAACATCTGGTCCGGACTGAAGGACCTGCCAACCATTGCAGACATGTCTACTGTCGCTGCATTGGATGCTGTCACAATTGAAAAAATGGTGGAGGATTATTTTGCTGACACCATCCAAATAGACATGTCAGACAGTCCATATTGTTACTGGCAGGAAAAAAGGCAGTTTGGAAGCCCCTGTACAAACTGGCTCTATTTTACCTGAGTTGTCCCCCCTCCAGTGTGTACTCGGAAAGAGTTTTTAGTGCAGCGGGGAACCTGGTCAGTGAGCGGCGAAGGAGGTTGCTTCCTCACAACGTTGAAAAAATGATGTTTATAAAAATGAATAATCAATTCCTCAATGAAGTACAGCACTGCCCTCCAGATAGTACAGAGGGACCTGTGGTTGTGGAGTCCAGCGGGGACGAATTGATAATGTGTGAGGAGGAGGAAGTACACACTGTAGGGGGGAGAGGAATCAGAGGTTGAGGATGAGGACGACATCTTTCCTCAGTAGAGCCTGTTTAGTTTGTACAGGGAGAGATGAATTGTTTTTTTGGTGTGGGGGCCCAAACAAACCAATCATTTCAGCCACAGTTGTTTGGTAAGCCCTGTCGCTGAAATGATTGGTTTGTTAAAGTGTGCATGTCCTATTTCAACAACATAAGGGTGGGTGGGAGGGCCCAAGGACAATTCCATCTTGCAACTATTTTTTTGGCATTATGTGACCATTCAACAGTCGTTTGCCATGTTCAAAATGTAAAAGAAAATATGTCAACAAATTCAAAAAATTAAATCAAAAGTTAAATGCCCTGTCATTATTTAAAACAAGAGGTATTGACGTGCTAGAATTAGTGTAGTGTTAATATGTTATAAACACTACACTTGGAACTTGGAGGAGGTATTGTGGCCCCGGTACCAAATTTAGTACCGGGCCACCCCACTACGCAGTCCAGATACTTGTTTGGTGGAATCCTGACCAGTTAAGGGTGTATTTATTATATTGTGGCCCCGGTATCAAATTTAGTACCGGGGCCACCCCACTACGCAGTCCAGATACTTGTTTGGTGGAATCCTGACCAGTTGAGGGTGTATTTATTATATTGTGGCCCCGGTATCAAATTTAGTACCGGGGCCACCCCACTACGCAGTCCAGAATTTGTTTTTTGGGAATTCAGAGCCGGGGAGGGTTTTTTATTAATTATATTGTGGTGACCACTCCTCTACGCAGTCCAGATACATTTATTGGTGCGATTCATACCAGTTGATGGTTTTCTTATTATATTGTGGTGACCCACTCCTCTACGCAGTCCAGATACATTTATTGGTGCGAATCATACAAGTTCAGGGTTTTTAAATTATATTGTGGTGACCCACTCCTCTACGCAGTCCAGATACATTTATTGGTGCGATTCATACAAGTTCAGGGTTTTCTTATTATATTGTGGGGACCACTCCACTACGCAGTCCAGAAAGATACCTCGTTGCAACGTTTTGGACTAATAACTATATTGTGAGGTGTTCAGAATACACTGTAAATTAGTGGAAATGTTTGTTATTGAATGTTATTGAGGTTAATAATAGCGCAGGAGTGAAAATAAGCCCAAAAACTTGATTTTTGAACTTTTTATGCTTTTTTTCAAAAAAAATCCGAATCCAAAACCTTTCGGCAGGTGTTTTGTGAAACAAATCCGAACCCAAAACATCGCGAAAATCCGAATCCAAAACACAAAACACGAGACACCAAAAGTCGCCGGTGCACATCCCTAGTTTGTTGTGCCATGCCATGATTGGTGACACTGTCAAGTCATTTAAATTGAATACATTAAAGATACAGTATTTTAAAAGAACTTTGCATTATTGTTTTTACTTGATTTATTTGTTTACTTGATAATTTAAAAAAATAAATAAAAAAAATCTGATTTAAATATGATTTTTTTCAAAAAAAGATGTGTTTTTTTCACACTACGATAGTTACACATCACCCAAACCGTCTTCCCTGACGGGTCTGTTTTTATTTCTATTTACACTTATTTTTCATACCTTTTCACATGTTTGCATGTTAAAATGTGTAACGACTTTTGAGATCTAGCTAGATAACTATTGTTTTAAAGATATCATTTAATAAAATTGTTTATACATTTTATATTACTAGTGGACTGGAGTGCCTTAAGAGCAACTCCTTTTGGTGATTTACTTCACAATATGCTCTTTGATAGTATATTGTTAGACAGAACACAAAAATGATCTTGCATTCCTGCTATCTCAGACACATAGCACTGGACAATCGTACAAATACAAATAAGACATACATGAGACAATAGCTAGAGAGGACCTTGACTGTGAGAGCTTACATTCCAGATGTTCTATAGACATTTCTGTTTTGTGATATGTGACCGTGTGTCCAGGCACTTTTCTATTTACACACGCTCAGACTATTCTCTGATGCCTGAGCAGTAGTTGTTAGTGTTTGTGGTGCTTCAACATTACTCTTCCTAACTGTCTGATACTGACCTGACTTGTTCTTGGCCCCCGATTTTTTGTGAAACCTGCCTTGTTATATGTTTCTATACTATTTCTGTCTTTTCTGACCTTCACCTGTATATTAACTAGCATTCCTTTCTTGTCATGTTGTATGGTCTGCTGCTGCCTAATAAGGCTAGTTCTGACTAGTTCTGAGGACCTTCCTTGCAAAGGTCCCTGATAAAAAAAAAAAATAAAAAAAAAATTGGAGTTCTTATTAGACTCGGCTTCTCAGATTTAGCCGTTGTTAATCAATTGCAGTATAGTGGGTTTTCACATCTAGAGCAATTAATTAGTCTAACTTACAATATTTGGGACTAAGGACTTGTTCACACCAATGCATTGCTAACATCTGAAACAGGCATTATAAATAGGGTTAGTTCCCACCACTGCATTCTACATTTTTATATCATCTTGAAAGGGGCTCTCAGTGTAATAGAATATATTAGGCAAAGCACAAGGCAATTGCATTGAAAAAAAAAAAGTTAAAAAGCACCAATAAAACATGACTGTGGCCGGGTCCCCGAGTAAAATAAAGAAAGTACTTACCCTGTGCTGGGGCTGCAGAGGCAGCCCTGTATCTTCTTCACCCTCCGGCAGCCAGCTTCAGTGGCTGCCGGAGGGACTTAACAACCAACCTCCTGGAAGCAAATAGGTACAGAAGGTGCAGCGCCTCCTGGGGGTCCCAAGAAGCCAAGTCCCTAGTTTGGAGCTCAAATAGCTTCAACTAGCGACAGGGCAGGAACGGCTACCCAGGCATCTGGCTGCTCTTCCCTGGTACTATTTTCGTCCAGGGAGCAGAGCCAAACCCCTGCACCCAGTCACTAAAAGTCAGTTTGGGCTGGCAGCTCGTGGACAGGGGGAAGTATACTCCCTCCTGCCACTAGCAGCAATGTTAAAGGTGTTAAACTTCTCTGGGCTGATTCACGTGCAGGCTGCACGAATCAGCCCAGATTGGTTAAAGGACAGGAGGACAGATTACCTCCTGCTAAGACAAGTCTCAAATGTGTATAGTCTTTCATCTGACCTGATCACTGGTACCTTTAACTAGTGTAAGAGCAAATAAACATCACTTGCTTCAAAAGACCTGCTTGTAAACTTCTCTATCCTGTGACCTACAGATTAGACTCAACTCTAATCCGTTCACGGCTGTTCTGAGGATTGGACCCAGCACCCAGTACCACCGCTCTGCCCGCTACCCAGCAACTCTGGCCAGTGTGATAGGCCAGGGGGATCCATCTACAGCAACCCTGATCCTCAGAACGCGGTCAGGAGTACCAGCCCAGGCACACCAGTAACAGGGTACGCCAGCAGCGTCAGTCACCCCGAAGCACGTGTAAGCCCCTCCTACTGCAGCAAAGAGGGCATATTTGGGGTAACAAAAGGGAACAGTGGCAAAGTAAGCCCAAAGGGTTCCCAGAAACAGCAGACAGGGTGGCATAGACGGTCCATCCTGTCACAATGACTAAAGCAGGCAGTCATTTTAATGTGTTTATACCCATTTTTCCAGTGCAAATGCAAATGAGCCCAGAGTGGTGAAATTCTGAAGAGCAAGCCCATTTTAAAGGTTGCATTAGCCAAGTCATGAAATAATAAGACAGGACTACAAACTTGGTAATCATTTAAAATGGTATGCAACTGTAAAACTTAGTAACATAGTAACATAGTTGATGAGGTTAAAAAAAAAGACACCAGTCCATCAAGTTCAACCTATTTTGGATCTCCTGCAATCCTACACTTCTATTTGAAATTGATCCAGAGTAAGTAACCGCCAATCTGTTTCAATTGTGAAAATCCCCCCAGACCCAATATTACAGTCCTATTTTTACCCTATATCCAGTACTATCCTTCATTTTAATTAACGGTCGTATCCCTGGATACACTTTTCCGCTAAAAATTTGTCTAACCCTTTCTTAAACATTTTGAAGACAAAAATTGACTGCACCAAGTGTACCAATAAACCTCCTTTAAATATATGAATCCTTTTTACTAAGTAAGAGTTAAATAACTGATGAGGAGGGATGCACCCGATCATAAAGTTTAGTAACCTTTATTGTAAGAAACAAGAGAGAAGAAATGATCGCATGGGGCACTCATTAATGGATATAACCATACACATTAATATAATAGTGATATGTAACATAATAAAAGATAAATCTTTATTGGTATCAAATTAAAACCAGTGTTCTAGTATCGAAATATTAAAAGATGATGATTGAAACACAATGATATAAATGTAAATTTAGTTAAAATAGACAATAATTGTCTAGCCGCGGGGCTACTCTTGTATCTTTTAGCTCATTTAAGCCAATGAATTCAATCATAGGTCCACCTTATCAAATAATTCTAAACTCTAAACCTTATTCAATAATTAATGGTGTTCTTTTTATAATCTTAATGAAAAATCCCTGACCAATAGATTCTCAATCTGTATAGAAGCTACATCTTGTTCTGAATTTATTACCTTACAGAGTTTAGTGTCATCTGCAAAAATACAAACTTTACTCTCTAAACCATCACCAAGGTCATTAATAAATATATTAAAAAGGACTGGCCCCAGCAAGGAACCTTGAGGAACTCCACTTTAACACTTTTGACCAATTAGAAAATGTTCCATTTATCACAACGCTCTGTTCCCTATTCTCTAACCAATTTTCGATCCAAGTACAAATGTTGATTCCTAAACCCAGTTCCCTTATTTTGTAAACCAACCTCTTGTGTGGCACTGTATCAAAGGCCTTTGCAAAATCTAAGTAGAGCACATCTACTGTGTGCCCTGGTCTAAGTTCCCACTAACTTCCTCGTAGAAACTAATTAGATTAGTTTGACATGACCTATCCCTCACAAATCCATGTTGATTCCCACTAATAATTTTATTGCACACCAAGTAATCCTGAATACTATCCCTTAAAATAACTTCCAGTAGTTTCCCCACTATTGATGTCAGGCTTACAGGTCAATAATTCCCTGGTTGTGATCTCGTCCCCTTTTTAAACAACGGCACCACATCTGCTATTCGCCAATCCCTTGTTACTGAGCTTGATGAGATTGAATCTCTGAAAACTAAGAATAGTGGTCTAGCTATTTCTGAGTTTAGCTCCATAACGATCCTTGGGTGTATGCCATCTGGACCTGGAGCTTTATTTATCTTAATATTCTTCAGTTGCCTTTGGACTTCTTCCTCTGACAACCCAGTTTTAATTAATGGTATGGTTTCATTTCCATTTTTATATATTACTCCTACCATTTGTTCCTCTCTAGTAAATACTGAAGAAAAAAAAGGGTTTAACACCTCTGCTTTTTCCTTAGTATCATTTATCAATACACCCATCTCACTTCATAGGAGTCCTACATTATCTTTTTTTAATCCTTTTGCCATTTATATACTTAAAAAACTTCTCTCATTTACTTCATACAGACAGAACACAGTATAGGTACACCATGGAGCTCTGCAAAGACTGGGGGAGTTTGGTGGTCAGTTCAAACAACACAAAAGTACAATCCATGGCCATGAGATTGGGCTTCAGTGCTTTGGTACAGCGGAGTAGAACACTGGCAGTTGTACACTCTCCATCATTAGATGCACATGATAGTAGTGAGCTCCAATCTTTACCAGTGACCTGAATATATGACTGGAGGCAAACAAACAAAATACACTATGCATCTTTAAAATTTAATTTAGTTTTTTGGCAATAAGAATGTTGTGTTGGTATGTTTTTAGCAAAAATGCAGTTTGTTTTTCAAGATTTAAATATGGACCTTATTTCACTTGCATGGTCTTCATGCATATTCATAACACAAAAACAAAAACTCATATGTAGCATAAATTTAGTGTATGAAAGGGCTCTAAACTTCAGTAGGAGAACTAACTGATGCATTCCACCCCAATTGCAGGCTACTTTGGAAACAGCATGTGCACAATGAGCCATAAGACAATATTTATTTTGCCAGCTACAGAATAGCTTCTGATGAATCATGTTTAGGGCTGTGCAAAAAACACTTTTTTTCTCACAATGAGTATTCTGGGTTACAGAAAACGAACAAACCTTATTTTTAAATATAGCCTTTAGAAAATCAACAAAAAAATTAAACAACTTTCATACAATTTGTAGTGTACATCTAACAGAACATCTGCATAAACATTTGCACTTTTCTATTACAGAATATCAACAGCATAGGTGGCCATAGTTACTGCAGTTGAATTGTCTTTACATCAGCGGAATTTCCATTTTCTACATCAAACTGCACCATTGGTGGGTATACAATAAATCCTTTGCTTTACATATACAAATCCACCTATGCTGTGCACCTCATACAGACAAAGCACAAATCAAGTTTGCACTTTGGCAGCTGGAAGTGCTTTGTATATTATGGAGGGAAGCAATATATAACAGGGTTATATATTTGCTGTTGAACAAATATTTGTGTTTAACATACACAAATGACATTAGACTCACCATTAGACTATGACTACTGTTTAGACAAGAGCATAATTATTCAGAAAGTGTAATTCCTATCTGCTAGCTCAGATGTCTAACAATCACTGCAGAAGAAAAACAGGAGTTTCTAGTGAAGACAAGCTTTACTTTTAGAGTAAGCACAATAATAAATCTGGTGACTTTTCTTTCTTGCATTGATCATGTAAAAGTGAAAAAGTTAAGCATTTTGAGTCCATATCTACCAGAACAAATGGTACAATGCAAATACATCTGGTATACATGGTGTATGTTGCAGCCATGAACGAGGGTCACTAGGAAATCATTACAGGGACAGCGGAACTCTGATTATATAAAGCATGCTTTGGATATATATGATGACCTATCAAGGTAAGGTAGTACAGACTGGTACTCTCTTCTTGGCATCTGTATCCAGACTTACCACCAGCCGAATCTTATGACACCTGAACCCACTGAATGTGGAGATAAGGATTGCACTTGGATTACAGATAAGCTCTGTTGCATATTTCTATTGTGCGTGTGTATTTTAATTTGTTAATCAATTTGGACTGTATTTCAACATACTACACTATATGGGACCTTTTATTTTTGTTTGCCTGTCCTAAACCTGTTGGAGTGAATCGAGCAAGGGAGAGCTTTAGCCGTATAAGCAACTATACAGATAAGCGTTCATTATTATATCTTTTGGTACGCACATTTATAGGTGGCGGGGATTACACTGGATCAACTTGTTTGACAATATTGCACTATTTGGTTTTCTTTTTTCTCTGTGAGCACACACATATATACATCTATATATCTATATACACATCTATATCGCTCATAACCATGTTTGTTGATTCTCAATATTGCAAGACAACATTTACCAGCAAAATAGCCATATAAATGTGTTACAGGATATTTCACTCAAATACTCATCTTGTATTTTACTTTAGTCATGTTTTTTTTACTACATTACACCACAGTTGCAGCTTTTCAGTAAAGATTTGGCTACTGAAGTGTTTGATTTGTTTCACTACAGAAATGCAAGTTTATTTCTCTCTATATTTGGAGATATTCATAAGATTTGAACGCATTCATTTAAACGGAACAGTGTTCCCAGTAGCAATTTAACAAATATAATGAAAGGACGATGGAACATTTTCCTGGCAATACCAAGACATCTAGTCCTTGCCCCCAGATGACTCTTCTCTATACCCATAGTCTAGACAAAATATAGACAACCCGTGGCTTTTCTCTCATACTGTAGCAGTTCATGAACTAAAAATCAGAGTATTATAGGCAACGCATACTGGGGTTTGAAGTTCCACGGGAGCTGAATGGTTGCAAATTTCAGATCAAAATACTTCATATATTACATTTCCATTAAGTTTTATTTAAAATGTTCCATTAACTTACAACAATAACTAACCTGCCTAGAAGTGGAAGTCTCTGACCCTCCCTACAGGCAGCAACTTATCTGACCACGAGAAGAATACAAGCCAACTGTTGATTGGAGAACCGTGGTATCCAAGGAGACACGACTGGGCTGTACAGCTCATAGCGGTTTCAAAGTGAAATCATTCTACGCTGCATGTATTGTCAGCTGCCATGGTCCCAGTGCGATATAGTAGTGGAAGTAGGGAAGTACATAAACTTGCACAGATTGTCGATCTAACACAACATAAGTTGTGCAACAAACAATAAGCACAGTCAGGTGCCCTTTCTATCACTTTGGTAAAGCGGCCATGTTTAAGAATCCAGCTATAGAGGGAGCTCTTGTAACATGCAAATGTTTGCATGTCAGACAATGCCATATTATATATAAACACACACAAAAGGTTAAATATATTTTACAGCCACCTTCTGGACTATATATATTAAAAATTGCACAATATGTTGATAGCACAAGCAGCATTTAAGACATTATGTGAATAAAGATATGTATTCTGATCTAACTGAATCTAGCAACATCATAACAATGAATTTGTAAAATTAATAAAGAACAATTTCCCATACCCTGACATTAGCGGAGATTGACATTATTAATAGTTCTTATAAATCAACTTACATTTTACTCTTTGGCTTAAAATTTACCCATTCAATAAACAAACAGAAAATATCTACTATCATTAACATATTAATTAGTAGCCAATATGATCAGATACATTTACATATGACCACAATGTATTTGAGAGTCTCTATTGACAGCTCCAATGAGGAGTCTTATCTTTCAAACCTTGACATTGGATAGTATAAATAGGGAGATAAAAAAATATCAATGAAACAAAATGTTCACCTACCCAGATTTCTTAATGTATATCCAGTAAGCTAATCCAGCAACAAGTGCAGCTAGTAGAAGGCCCACAACAATTCCCACAATAAGTTTTGCATGGTCATTACTGTCACCTAGAAAAGTAGTTATTGTAATAAAAAGATTATTATTGGATTAAACAAAGCCCATAGCAGATATAATAAAAGACTGAATTTTACAAACACAAGTGTAAACAAACATATCTGAAGTTGATCATGCATCTGAACAGCTTTGTAAATGTACCTTTCTGTTAAAAAAGACATGACATACAAGGATGACTTTGAGACTTGTTTCACACCATTCTCTCAGTGCAGACACATACTAATTGTATTTCTTCCCATACACTGTCAAGCATTTAGTATGCAAAACAATATACACAACAGCTCCAGTCACCCCCGCCACATTGAATATTCTATTCACCTTCCCAAACAGAAGATCTCTGACTTACAAAGACAGAACAGCCTGTTAAGAGTTAAAGTGCAGCAGAAAGACAGTTCTCTATAGTAATTAGGAGGTGGTATGCTGGAAAGAAACTGGAAAAGCTAAGAAGAGGAAAACACCTTACACTACTATACTTACCACTTCTATCATTAGGCTCAACTGGCTCTGGGGTGCTGACTGAAAGGAAAAATTGAGAAGTGAAATTAAATTTTTTTTTATATATTTTGATGATGTATGAAAGTCACCTTCACCATCATAATGTATTTTAATATTCAACAGTAAAATGACTTATCCCATAGCGCAAGTAAAACAATTGAATATGTTTCACTTTTTCCCCTGATATAATAGGCAACAACTAACCAAATCTTCTTTACAGAATCCTCCTCTACGTGATGACAAGGTTAATACAGACAAAGAAGACAGCATAGTGACAATTCCCAATTCACATCTAACACTTAAGAAAGGCTGTAAATTAGTGCGATTTCAGAGGCCTTTTGCTTTCTTTCTGCAACAATTTAACCGTAAGCTGTCAGTCAATTTTGCTTCTTGCCAATTAAATAGCTCAATCCTTCCATCCATACACACAATACTACACAACAAGGACTATGGACTGAATTTATGGTAAAACTAGACTTAAACTATGTTACAATTTTGAATGATAACAGAAAAGGATGATTGTTACAGATGAAAGCAGCAAATGCATTTTTTTTTGCCCACACACTTTGTGGTGCTTACAATATAGGGGAAATTAGAACAATAACACCGGACTGAAACAAAGTACTCACTTGCGAAGATATTTAAAGAAAAGGTTTCTTTCCCCAGTTTGTTTTCAGCACTGCAGATTATGGTGACATTCTCTTCTGGAGAGATGATAATTTTGGCAGAATATTTTCCATAACTTACTGTGGTCTCTTCAGTCTACAGCCAGAGAAATGTAAAAGGTTTAAAAGATTTTTACCAAGTCATCCAAAATACATCTTGAAATACTCTAAATACAACTATTTACAGTTTGCTACTCTAAGAGTTTGAGAGGTCTATAAACAAGAGAAACTGAAAATACACTAAATGGCCAAAAGTATGTGGACACCTTTTCTAATTAGTGTGGTTGGTTATTTGAGCCACATACATTGCCAACATTGTCCATCAAATCAAGCATACAGTTATGGACTCTCCATAGTTAAAAAATGATGGGTCATACTGAAGAGCTCAGTGACTTTCAAAGTGGCATTATCATAGGACCTTTCCATTAAGCAAGTTCATCTTTTCTACCCTGCTAGAGTTGCCCGGGTAAACTAAGTGTGGTTATTTTGAAGTGGAAACCTCTAGGGGCCACACCACATCAGTCGCAAAGTGGTATACAACACAAGTTCACACAACGGGGACCTATGAATGCTGAAGCGTGTTGCACATATAAAGTGTCTGTCCTCGGTTGCAACACTCACTACCAGCATCCAAACTGCCTCTGAAGGCAAAGTCAGCACAACAGCTTTCCAAGGCAGAGCCGCTGCACACAAGCCTCTTATCACCATGCGCAACACTGACTGGAGTACTGTAAAGCACAGCACCATTGGACCCTAGAGAAGTGGAAACACTTTCCTTGGAATCACACTTTCCCATCTGGCAGCCTGATAGACAAATATGCATTTGGCGGATTCCAGAAGAATGTTTCTTACCCATGAGTAAAGTATGATGGAGGAGGAAATAATGGTCTGTGGCCGCTACTCACAGTTTGTCCTGGGCCCATTCGTTCCAGTGAAGGGAAACCTTAATGCTAAAATATGCAATGACTTTCTAGAGAATAGTGCACGTCCAGTTTTGTGTCAACAGTTTTGGTAAATTTTGGGAATTTACCGTTTCAGCATAACTAACTCCACACAGAGAGGTCTATCAAAAAATTCTGACACCAAACTACAATGAACACCTTTGGAATGACTTGAAAAGCCAAATACCAGCCAGGCCTAAATGCCAAACCTCATTAATAGGAATGGGATGTTCGGGTGTCCACATACTTTTGGTTATGTGGTGTAGGACCCAGGGGACTACACCCTTTGCTTTGAGTTAAATTATTCTAATGACAAAAAAAAAACTGCACTAATCTACATACAATTAGCTACAACATACTACATTCATAAGATGGGTTTATTTGCTTTATAGGAATCTGTCATGTAGGCAATTCATAAAAATATAGGAATATATATATATATATATATACATATATATATATATATATACACACACACACACACACACACACACACACATATATATATATATATATATACATACATACATACATAAACACACACTTACTTAATGCTCTGGCTAATCGGTATATGTATAGATATGGGATGAGATGAACACAACATAACATTTATATATTACAATGTAAGGAGGACACATTTAACACTAGGGAGTAAATCAATCTGCGATTTTTGCAAGTCGCCTATTATCGGTGACTTTGCAGGGTGGATATATAAAACGGAAAGTTTTGCCTTTAAAGACATTGCCGTTTTAAATCTGCCCTGCAAAGTCGACGATTATCGGTGACTTGCAAAAATCGCAGATTGATACATACCCCAAGGAATGACTTGCATACATTAGGTAGAACAGATGATCCCGATGTAGGATTTGAATTTATGTACTTTTCCCGTTCCAAATTTGAGGCATCGTTATTATACAAGTAGCTGTTCTTGCACACTGAAAAATCAGTTTATTAAGGAGAAACAGCCCTGCTCGTATCCGTATGATTTGTTGGAAGTGACCTTCATATCTACATATATATACACACACTTGTATTATAATGATGCCATGTTGACTAAACTAAATTTCGGAAATATTACTTACTTTGTTTAGATATACTCCATTTCCCAAACTGAGGCATTGCACTTCAGGTTTTGGAAATCCTTCTACCTCATAGATGATTGTTTTTGACTTTCCATCTGCATTTGTTCTCTTGGACAGTTTGATCCGTGGCTTTCCTTAGAGGGACAAATAGAACTTTAAATTAAGAAACAAAAATGCAAACAAAAGTTTTAGCATAACTTGGTCCCATCTTATAACCAATGTTAAATCTTACATGAATGTTTTTCCAATATGTATATGTAATTTAAGAAGATTTTCAAAGTAGTCATATATATGTACACACAAGTATGTGATCCTATTTAAGCATAAAATAGAAGGAAGCCCCACTTTATTTCAGATAAGACAACCTCCTAAAGACAAGACTCCCATTACTGAACATTGTTATTTTGATGGATGTGTTTTAACCACAAGATTTACTAACCTTCCACAGCAAGCCTGAGTGTCTTTTTTCTCCTTAGACCATCAACTTCCATAAGACTGGTCTCGCATTCATAAGTACCTGAATCTCGATATTGCAGATTGGTAAATGACGGTTGAGTAAGAATTTTCTGGTTCTGTGAAAATAACAAAAAGCATATATCAATTTAGGTCTAATTTTTCATATTAAAGATACATACCAGAGACAGAAAATAGTTAACTTTGGCAAAAGAGATGATAAATCGGTAGCACAAACAACCAAATCACATATTTATTATCAATTATTTAATCCCTACACATTATAAAGTGCTTTACAAAGAATATTTAATAAATCACATAAATTCCTGGCCCAGTGGAGCTTAAAATCTAGATTTCCAAAAACACACACAGGTTAATTTCATTAGAAGCCAATTAACCTAATCAGTAGGTCTTTGGAGTGTGGAGGGAAACTGGAGCAGCGGCACAAACACTGGGTAAGCATACACAGATAGGGCTCTGGATGATACTGAACCCATGATGCCAGCACAGTGAGGCAGCACTGTACTACCTACTGTGCTGCATATATATCTATATACCAGCTGAAGTACTCTGCATTGTCGGGGTTTAAATCTTATTAAAAGTTATTAAGCTATCAATGAGTTGGATGTAACTTTCAACATTTTAAAATAATTAACAGCTTAGCAGCCCTTATAACACACCCATGAGGTGGCTGCCCAGTGTAATTTTTGATTGTATATTCAGTGAATTGCTCAGAACAGGCTCTTCAGGTCAAAGTTCTGGCAAGCGTACACCAACAGGAGATCTGACTGGGACCTCAACCCCCTAGTATATCTTCTTGGATCAAATGTTACAAGTATGTGACTTTTTGGTCAAATCCATCCAGTAGAAGGCTTTGAAAAGCTCCTCGGGTCAAAGTTCTGTCCAGCGTACACAAATAGGAGGTCCAACCAGGATCCTAACCCTCCTAAAACCTGACCAGGATCCAACTGGACCACCTCGGATTGGTTTCATCTCAATCGGTGCAGGAGTCTCTGAATGCATAACCAGACAGACAAGCAATCCAAACCCATCCAACGGAAGGCCCAGAACAGGCTCCCCGAGTCAAAGTTCTGGCCAGTGTACAGCAACAGGAGGTCCAACCGGGATCCTAATCCTCCTACAACTTAGCCAGTATTCATGTGGATGGATTTATGGAGATATATAAATATATTAAAAAAAACTTTAGCATTCCCTACACACATGCATGTGGGAAATATCTAAACAAAAGATAATAAATAAAAATTAACATGCGACTTTTTTTTTTTTTATGGCTTACAACATAATAACAGCAAAGAGTGACTTTGCCACCAACAACTGTATTACCAGTGAATTATGAATTATTTGGATTACTTGTGTTCATTTGCAGTGAGATCTGGAGTATTGGATTACATGTTCTCATTCACACAGGTCTAGGGCTCCCACGAGTCAGAGTTTTCCCAAACGGTCACACTTTTTTCATTGGAAAACTTTACCACAGCTGATTACTTTTTCAAATTCAGAACCCTGATGTACTTAGATTTTGGAAAAAATTCCCACTAATCATTATTCGATTATAATAGTTTTATTTGATATGGCAGCCAAAAGGAAGTGTTAGATGATTTATTATTATTATCGTAGATTTGTAAGGCGCCACAGTGCTCTGCAGCTCCATATAGTAAGAGAGACGAGGACATACATAATACAGGACATACCTAACACAAGAACAGACTAAGCAGACAAAATGAATAGAGACATGAAAACAAAGGGTATGGAGGACCCCGCTCATTAGAGAGCTTACATTCTAAAGGGAAGAGGGCACACCTGAAACAAGAGGAGCGAGTGTGGCTCGGAGTGGAGATTGGGATAGTTGTGAGGGTGCAATGGTGTTAATAGTGTTATCGAGGATATGGGCACCTCTAAAAAAGAGATGTGTTTTCAAAGAGCAACTAAAGATTTATGGACCAAGGATAGGTCTCATATGCCAGTTTTCTATATCAATTATAACAAAGCAGTTTTCATCACTAATACTACTGAAATTAGTATTAGCCAATATCACAAGTTTGGAAAATAGGTACTACACATGTGGAGCCAGCTAAAACCTAACCCATAGGCAAACCGAGAAGGGGGGGGGGGTTTCCTAGTGCCTGGAAACCCCCCCCCCAAGGCTGGGGCACTGTATAATTGATGAATTGATTTGGCTGGACCCTGCTCTTGCTTCACACGGCTCTATTTGAAAAGGGAGAGCTGTGTGCACCTAACAGTAGTGCATGCAGCATTGCCCATGTATGCTATGGGAATTAGGAAGAGATGGAGAGCAGCCAAGCACTGTCTAAAATTATAGCCACGCCCCCATGCATGCTGGCCACGCCCACTGGCGGCGTGGTGTGGAAACCCCCCCTCTACAAATCCTGCGTTCGCCTCTGTAACCAATACGTGAATGAAAGCGCTTGAATGACACCTTACACCAAACTTAAAAAATAAATTCTGAGAATTATCATTATGTCAAAAATCTGGTAACTTTTTAGAGAGTTTATATGGCTTACCTAAAGCAAAAATATATACCTCAAACTAGCTTGCATAAAACTGATAAATCTCTACTAACAGCATTCTATACTCCCTGTCCTTATCAGTAGTGCTGAAATGTAGCAGCCACACATCAAAATAAGTGCAAAACATAATATTTCCTCCATATCAGAGTTTTAATGCTTTGTGACTCCTACATGCATTTGTGATGAGTCAGTTTCACTGGGGATAATGTTAATATTCCTTCCTGAAAGTGAAGCGTATGTGATTGAGAGCTTTCTTTTGCTAGCACATTGCAATATGTGAACTTTTAAAAGGTTGCAAGTTACATTGTGAAATACAGAAAATAGGAAGAGACATTTTTGCATTATTCTGCCCATTTTTACCTTTAAACAATTCAAATATACACTTTGCCATTACCATATATAGTATCACCTGCTTTGACAAATTTGTACAAGTTTAACAGCTTGAATGGAAGACAAACAAAATGACCATTAAAAAGGCTAATTGCAAAAGCTTTAAAGGAGAGATGACACGAATCTCCCCATAAGCCCTCCTGTTACCTGAAGCCAAGAGATAACTTCTGCTAAATTGCATGCTGTAGAGAATATGAAAGTTCGATAGAAGCGCAAAGGGTGGACTGAGTCCACCAGTAGCAAAGTAAAAGGTTGGGGATCTCAGGTAGCATGTTTGATAAGAAGGGATTGTTCAAAGTAGACAACTCCTGTGATGCTGCCAGACTATTTTAAAAATTCTAATAACTACTCAGTTAAAATGTAACTATGCAAACTGAACTGGCAAAGACACACCTATATTTATATATGCCTGTCTATGCATATGTAGTCAGGCATGAAATACCTATTCTCTGTTGGTAATGATTTTAATAACAGTAATATTATGTAAGGGAAACGGTTACTCTGAAGTTAGGAATACATTAAGAGATTAAGGACTATAGGTAAAAAGGTTACGTGCTTTATAAGCAATCTTCAACAATGTAACTGTTGCTGGAGTTCATGTGAAAGGGTATTAAATCTCAAAAAGCATTTTCACAGAGATAATCAGTGTACACAATTCAAGACTTCCACTTATATAACACAGAATATATTAGGACTACGTGGGGGAGGGAAATAAAGACTTACTTTCATCCACGTGACTGAAACATTTTTACTAGCAGAAGGAATGCATGAAACAGAAAGACTGTCTCCAATTTGTTTGGTAACATCTCCACTGGGTGTCAAGGTTAAATCCAAATCTGAAAGACAAGAACAGATTGTAACAAGAATAGACTTTTAGATTTTAAACCCTGTTTGTCAATATGCAAAATTCATCATGGTTGAAACAAGTATTTGCAAATCTAAAATGATCAGATACAAATTTGTGTGTGTATAATATTTGTAAAATGAAAGAATGATTCCTTGCTACATAATCACAACTTTAGAAGCAATATGCTGGAACACGTGTAGGCAATATAACAGAGATAATAGAGGTTTGACCATCTGTGATTAACTATGCCCTTTTTTTTTTACTTAATTATCCATATAAACATCTTTCATTTTCAATGATTTTTTTTTTTTTTAATTCAAGCTATTTTTTTTCTCTTTAATATTTATTTAAATTTCAAAACAGACGAAAAAACTAAAAAAAATTAACCACTTAAAAGTTCTTTTTAGAAATATAAATCGAATCAAGATAGATTACTATAAAATCATAATATTTCTTTAAAAAAATTACAAACTAAGGCAAGACCTTTAGTATATCTTGTAGGAAGTCTAAAATGTGTGGAATATTCTCTGAAGTTGGATTAACTTAAGACTCACCAAAACATATATCCTTTCCATATTCTGTGGTAGATAATGGAAGAATTTGTTTTGGGTTTTTTTTTTGCAGGAGTGTACTGATCACAGATTCTGATACTTATTTATATCTGAGAAACTCTCGCTTAATCTTAATTCATCAAAACTAGAGGTTTTACATTTTGATGCAGAACTGGACATCGATTTAGTAAATCTGCCCAAAGAGATAAAGGTCACTGGCTTTCTCTCAGCATTTCCCATGTTACTGGGACCCAAGGATGCCTTGGCCAAATGAAATAGCTATTATTCTGCTTTTTCTTTTTTAATTTTCCCCAAGACACAAGGAATGAGAGCAAATGGTGGGAATATGTATCCCAGTTGAAACATCCATGGAAGCGAAAGAGATTCCTTCTGTTCCTGGAACTCCATGCTAAGAAAGAAATCTGGTTTCTTTGGCAGCCATTGTTTATTATTAGTTGGAATACTTCATGATTTAGACTCTACTCCTAGCATGTTCTGCTTGCATGCTACATGAAATCCTGATCGTGCCTTTACATTCTTTTCTGCCCAAAGCATGATCCATGCCATCTCTGCCATTATTACTCTGCTTTTGGTACCTCCCTGACAATTTATAGAGGCCACAAGGGTGCTGGTGCAGAGTATACTTTAAGATGTGTATCTTGTAATTTATATGAAATTAAAAGATTTTTGTATGTTATTTCTTTGTGCAATTTGTTTCTTGAAGATGGGCTCCTCATTCTGTCGCTCTGGAATCTGTTGTCAGAATTAACCACTTTGGCTCTGAAAGTGACATCTGTCTTGTCACTAATGTTGGGCTTTTCCACCAATTGAAAGATTGTGGTTTACGATGATTTTATTGTTGGTCCAATGAAAACTTTGAGATCACACTTTAAGCACTCCAGTTGGAGATACCTCATATGCCACCTTGACCAGGTGTCTACTGCTATTGAAGAAGCAAGCTCTCCAACCCTTCGGCTCAGAACTGGAAATAACCAGTGGGACCCAGGTATACCAATCTACTGTTCGGGAAATTCTGGCTAGAAGTGGTCTTCATTGAATGAATTGCGGCCAAAGAGTCAACCTTCGACGTGGAAACAAGGCCAAGCAACTCAACTATGCATGAAAATATAGGAATTGGGGTACAGAAAAATGGCAGCAAGTGCTCTGGACTGATGAGTCAAAATTTGAAATATTTGGCTGTAATGGAAAGCAATTTGTTCGCTGAAGGGCTGGAGCACAGTACAATAATGAGTGTATGCAGGTAACAGAAGCATGGTGGAGGTTCCATGAAAGTTTGGGGCTGCATTTCAACAAATGGAGTTGAGGATTTGATCAGGATTAATGGTATCCTGAATGCTGAGAAATACTGGCAACTTCTTATCCATTATGCAATACCTTCAGGGAGGCATCAGATTGGCTCCAAATTTATTCTGCAGCAGGACAAGGACCCAAAACATACAGCCACTGTCATTAAGAACTATCTTCAGCATAAAAAAAGGAGTCCTGGAAGTGATGATATTGCCCCCAAAGAGCCGTGATCTCAACATCATCGAGTCTGTCTGGGATTATATGAAGAGACAGAAGGATTTCAGCAAGCCTACATCCACAGAAGATTTGTGGTTAGTTTTCCAAGATGTTTGGAACAACCTCCCTGCTGAGTTTCTTCAAAAACTGTGTGCAAGTGTACCTAGAAGAATTGATGCATTGATGCTGTTTCGAAGGCAAAGGGTAGTTACACCAAATATTGAATTGATTTAAATTTCTATTCATTCACTTTGCATTTTATTAATTGATAAAAAAAAACAATAACCTATTAACACTTGTATTTTTGAAATCCAGATTTGTGTTTCTTTAATTTCTCCTGAAGAATATTCCAATATTCCTGAAGAATCCCATTCTGATTTAGAGTGTCTATCTTTCATATCTATACTTGTTAAGAGATCTGGTTTTTTAACTTATTGTAATGTATACAAATCTTCTTTAGTTACAAATTATTCTTTTGACCATGCAATATGCTCCTTAAAATTGTTTAGAAGGCTGAACTTTCCCTTGGTTTTGAGAATTGCACATAGCACAAACCAATGCTTCAAATTCTGCCCATAAATGTCCCATAATCATTTTCTGAAACAAACAAAAGGGAAGCAAGCCCACTGTAAAGAATGCCATGGAGGATTGAAGGGGAAGTTTATGTTTGGGGAAAAAAAAAAAAAAGATGTACTGTAACTACAATTCTCATGTCATGTTCCCTTGTGAATAAATGACAATGGATTCCATCTAAGTTAAAAATGTTATTATGCTGAGGAAAATTCCATAATGTTTGAAACTTTGTGATGACCTCAACTTCCAGCTTTATAAAAAAAAAAATTCAATATTTAAGAACACGTCTTAGAGACAAGAAAAACATTTTATAAGGAAGACAAATCTACAAATACATAACATTGGAAATAGCAAATTTGGGTTTTTAAGATTAGTGTAGATAGAAAATCTTAACAATTTATTATTGTAGTGAACTTAAGTTTACTTACAATGCACAGTTACCATAGTTGAAGCAATCATAATTTTGTTAATCAATGAGCATTTGTAATCCCCTGTTGCATTCCTTTTTATGTCAGTTATGTGGTAGGCACTTGTACTAAGTAACCCTTCTTCTTGACCCTGTAACAGACATAGAAATAAAGAATTATGTTGTACAAGTAGCACCATAATTCAGTAAGAAAAGATAATTATTTGGTAATATTAAGAAAATACTGAGAGATCATATCATGTACATAAAAAATATGTTATCTGTGGAACTTTTGGGGATGGAAGAGGAGAACACTGGTTTTATTTTCAGGAATAGTTATAAGGCAGGCTTATTTTTAAGGATTCATTAAAACTAGAAAGATGCATTATTTAGAAAAGGTCTGGCACAACCATAAGATGTTGTTGGACAGAAGAACTTTTATAGAACCAAGAATACAGAGCTATTTGCGAGATTGTGAGTGTACACTATAAGTTGTCAGCAAAGTAAAACTGCATGACATAGAATGCTGATTACCAATCTTGCAATCAGAAGAAAATATTTCACTAAACAAATAATATTATTCCTTCCTATTGACTATGTAAAATCGTACTAAATTTATTTTTCCCGACATTTAAAAATAAAAAATAAAAAAAATCAACACATAAAATTCTCTCTGCTCCACCTTTGTGGTAAATCAGAGTAGACTTCTGGCATTGTTTTCTGCAGACATGTATATCGCTTTCAAAATTGTTGTTCACTTATGCTAACATACGACATGCATTTTAATTCTCAGATTAATGCTAAGGCTTTTGACTAGTGCTGAAATGTATATAATTCAGTTGCTGAAAATAAATGAGCAAGAATGAAATATACGAAGAGAAAGACCAAGAATAAAAATCATCTGAACAGATGTTTAAGATCTACAAAATAAGCAGGGAAGAGAGCTGGTAGGCTCTTGGCTAGAAAGAAAGAGTCCATAGAGCTCAAGCATGGATTAACTATCTTGTAGACTGGAAAGGTAAAAGGATCTCAAATCTGTGTTATATTGCAAACCTTTTCACACTTATTTTTTTCTCGCTTTATGACATTAAAACATGCCCAATCACTCCACGGCCAGATTTCCCTAGGGATAAAGCACTAGGACCCAGATGGATTTCCCAATAATTTTTATGTTATGTTTCAGTCTCATTTCATTTCGCCTATAGTTCAACTATATAATGCTGGTACAGAGCAGGGTAGATTCCCATCAGAAATATTCGTCGTGGATGGTTACCATCCCTAAACCGGGGAAGGATCCACCTGTTTGTCTGAATTATCGGCCGATTGTCAGAATTAAGAAGGGCTAATATTTATGATGAACTTATTGCCAATAGGCTTAACGTCACCATCGCTAGATTGATCCAGATGGATCAGTCAAGCATTGTTAAAGGAAGAGAGAATAATAAACATATTTATTATTATGGAACAAGCTAATAAACAACATCTAGAATTATTAGTCTTTTTCCCTGGATTCCGAAAAGACATTTGATAGACTAGATTGGGGTTATATGAAGCAAATTTTAGTTCGGTTTGGGGATGCAATTTTGAGGCAGATAATATCTGCATATTCTAGGTAATATTCATATTCTATATTTGCAGAGGCAAGAGTGTTCACAAATGGTTTTCTGTCTGATATTTTTTTCATTTTTAATTATTTCAAATGGGATTAGACAGGGATGTCCTCTGTCCCCTTTATTTTTTTTTCTTGCAATAGAACTGTTGGCAGTTAAAAAAATTCATGCTTTTTCCATGTGTCAGGGGATAGTTTTAGTTAATGCCATTCATAAAATGCATTTATTCGCTGATGATGTTCTTTGTTTATTACGAATCTGGAGACCTCGTTATCATTCCTGCAAGCCAAATTGGAAAGATACAGCAAGGTATCTTAGTATAAATGAAATGCTTCTAAATTAGAGAAATTTCAAATTTCGGAAATTAAATGTGTTCATACGTTTGGAAAGGTCCTTATTTGAGCTACTCTAGTATGATGCGTGAGAAGAAGGAGGTCTAGCAATGCCAGATCTGACTAAATACCAGGAGGCGTGCTTTTTATCCCAAATGAGAGACTACTCTCTCCCCCCACAGTTAAAGCCCTGGGTAGACTTGACGAAAAAGGTCATCCCCTCTTTTCCTCGACAGATTTGTTATGGGCTCCTAGGGCTTAGCGAACTCCTGCTTCTAGTCTGCTCCGCTCCACGAGAGACTCTTTGATAGCCTGGGATAAAGTATGGACTGCTACTCAAGATGTTTTGCTACCTACATCTAATATCTCCTTGCTTGCTATAGCTAAAACTTATCCCCGGTCTTAATCTTGCCCAATTGTTTGCAAATTGTGTCTTTACATAGACACAGTTACATAATGAGGAGGGTTTATGTCTTATTCACAAATTAGGTCTCAATTTGACCTACCGGCGTGAGATTTTTTATACATTTCTTCAACTTAGACATTGGATAGAATCACTTGGTCTCCCCCACTCATTGTTCTTCAAGCCACCCCAGTGGTTGTTGGCTAAGATTGACATCGGGTGATAAAAGAGCAAGTATCTCATTTTGGTATAAGCTTCTTCTATCATCTTATGAATATTTAAAATTCCCTTCCCAACTTTCTTGGTAACGAAACTTAGGCCAGGTCTATACCACAGCTCAATGGGAGTCTTTTTTTTCCTCAATGTACTAAATTTAACAGTGTTTAAACTTTAATGAGATGCTCTTTAAACTAATTTATAGGCTCTAACGCTGGTTTAAGTACATAAAATGTTGTCCTCGGTATCAAAATATTGCTGGCGCAAGTATGGGGAAATTGGAGATATTTTTCACATTTTTTGGACATGCCCAGTAATTTAAGCCTTGTGGACCACTTTGTGCGCGTCAAAGCTTTTATTAAAACAGGATTTATCCATTTCACCAGAAGTGACCCTTATTACAGATGTTTCCATCTGGTATTTCTCCTTCCGATCAATACGTTAGTGGCCATATTTTTATCGCTATGCAGGTTGTAATAACCCAGGCATGGAAATCCGATATACTACTTTCCATAAAGAAGATAGTTTCTAAATTACAAGTTAGCTGTAACCTGGAAACATTGGATGCCTCCTATTCTTCCTCTAAGGGATCTGCCCATATGCCGTAGTGTATCTGGCTAGTTTTTATGTCCAATTCAAGTAGATCTATTCAATATAGGGTTCTCATAGAATCAGAAACTTAATTACAACTCTGTACCACATATGTACGTTCAGATTTAAGGCACTTTAGCAATGTTCTTTGAGGTATTCTGCTTCGACTACATATTTGGTACCACAATGTTTGATGTTGTCTATATATTTGACTGATATCTGTTTTCCCATTATGTATTTCGTGCAAGTTTCCTTTAAAAAAATGTATATATATATTTAATTTTTTTATTTTGTGACTTGTGCGTTTTTGCATATGTATAATTCTTGAAAAGTCAATAAAAACTAAGAAAAAAGAAATAAAAGATCTACAAAACAAAAACAATCTGCACTAAAACAAATTCCCAAAGTACTGTACACTTAAATCAAATAACTCAGATTTAAATCCCAATTTACCTCATCACAAATGTTTACCATTTCAATCAAAATCACACTGGTCAGTTACTGGGTTATTTTAGTTTAATTAAAATGTGAAGTCTATGGAAATTATAATGGGCACACTGATCAAAGTAGAAGAATGTCTTTGAAATGTGTGTCTATTTACACCTTGCACATGGGTGATAAACCCATGTTACAAAGCACACTTGGCAGTGCAGATAATTTCCTTTTTTCAAACTGCTAATATGCAAGAAAAGGACATCAAGCAATACAATCTCCATGTCTAGAAGCCATAGGAGCTCTAGAAAACACTTACTGGAAGGTAAAACAAAAATTCTTCTGGGGGTGGATTGCCATTTCCGATACATTTCAGTGTGATGTTATCTCCTTCTTTTACAGTTTTTTTGGGGGACTGAACATGAATTGTCACTTTCTCTGTGGGGTCTATGAAAAAGATGAACATGTTAGAACAATTTTATGAAGTACACAATCACGTTGTACATAATATACAATTTAAACAAACGAATTATCCCGAATTTGCACATTAATCAGGGAAAGGTAATTACTTTACCTTTAATCCAAGGATAAAAGCTATATTAATGTGTACTTTCTATACAATTTCAGAACTGGGAAGAAAACAAAATGTTTGAACAATATGAAAATAGACATCCCTACTTCTAAAATACTGTATGCACAAATATGAAAACATAAAACAGTAAATTGGAACTGCACCGAACTTGGAACCAAACTGTTTTATGCATGTTATTGATTGAATTAATTCTGCACTACAATGACAAGACCAACTTGTACAAGTGTGATGTGTCTTTTGCAATATGAACTGGAAACTTTTGTTTTTAATTTTTTTTTTTTTTTTTAAAGTTTAGGAGCATGAAACAAGGAAAATGGTTAACAATACCTATAGTTACTTCTTAATCTCAGAAATGTACCCCAAATGTCAAATCAAGTTATTGGGTTTATTAACAAAGTACAATGGAATAGTTTGATGAGTAAACCGTGCATGTACAGGAACTATGTGATTTGATGCGCTTTTCCTGTGTTTTGATGCGATGATACACACATTAAAAAGTACATATGCTCTTAATGTGGTTATCATGCTTTCAGCAGCACTCGATTCAATTAGTGGAGTCTTGCTGAATGCACAAAACGCATTTTCATATGCTTGTCACGTTTTGAGCAGGATGTCAAATCAGTGAGCTGAATGAAGCCCTGTCTTACACTTCTTTTTTGCATTTAATTTTGTGCAAATTAATGTTTCTAACACACCCTCTAGATGAAAAAGTTAATACACCCCATTTATTTCAAAATCAGAGTCTCAACTGCATTTCCCTCTCTGCCTTAAGCTTAAATGTTTCAAAATGACTGCACCAGATTTCCAGTTACTGCGGAACGAAGGCCAGTTAAATGCAATATTCAATGGCCACATCCTTAAATGTGACATTTAAAAGCATGCATTTGCAAAGGAGTTACATCAGCAAACTGGAAACTGCATGCAATCAGGTATGTTTCCCTGCAGTTCAATAGACACAAACTTGAGAGATAAATTATGTGAAATGGGTTGTACTGCGTAAAATTATTCAACATCTCCATAGAAGTAATCATTTCTGATTTTTTTCTTTTTTTAAAAATCTCTTGATTTTTATTTTTACATACAGATCCAGTACACTATTCAGAATACTAAACATACATGTACTATGAAGAAAAAACCTAAGCCAGATTCTAACGTATTGCAGCAATATAATAACCAAGGTCACCAGTGGTCGAAGAATAATAATGAATAATAATAATGAAATAAAAAAACTATATGCTTCAGAGATATGGAGATTTACTAGATCAGCCATGTATGATCTTGGCTTTAAAAAAAACAAAAAAAAAACCCTGAAAGCTATTGCGAATGCAATCTCAGCCAGTAGAATTGTTATATAGGTACCAAAGACAGAGATGCATTTGGACATATTTCTATTTAGATATGCTGTAATCTTCATGGAGGTCGAATGCCAAATTCATATGCATTCAAATCTGGGAGACAAATATGTAAAGGTATTTGTCATTGGTAAGCCTAGTAACAAGAAACAAAGTTTCCTTGTCATTGGGGTTTAATGCTATTGTTTAAAAGGGAGGATAGGTCATCCCAAAATACCAAAATCTTGGGGCAGGTGTACCACACGTAAAGAAAGGAGCCAGTATTCCCATAGCTTATCCTGCATAATATACATCACTTCTTGCACATTCTGTGGAGTGAGGCAAGAACCAAATATCACCTATAATATACTAAGCAATAGTTTTTTTGATATTTGAGCTGAGATTGAGGATTTAAAATTTTTATCCCAAATTGTGGACCAAGAGTCCACACCTGGCTGCCCAAGTCAGCCTGCATGCTAAGTTCGTATTTAGGGATAGTAGCTTGTCTGACTACTTGTAATCCATTACAGACAGTACATACACTAGATGGACAAAAGTATTTGGCCACACCTGTTAATTATTGAATTGAGGTGTTTCAATCAGACCCATTGCCAGAGGTGTATAAAATCAAGCACCTAGCAATGCAGTCTCCATTTGTGATACAAAATGGGTCGCTCTGAAACGTCAGTGACTTCAAGCATGTCACTATGATAGGATGCCACCTTTGCAATAAGACTGTTCGTGAAATTTCATCCCTGCTGGATATTCCACGGTCAACTCTAAGTGATATTATTAGAAAGTGGAAGCGCATGGTGCGCAAAACTCTGCTTATTCCATAGCTGAAGAGTTCTGAACTTCCATTGGCATTAGCGTAAGCAAAAAATTGTGCGGCGGGAGCTTAATGGAATGGGTTTCCATATCCGAGCAGCTGCGTGCAAGCCTCACATCACCAAGACCAATCCAATGCCAAGTGTCAGATGGAGTGGTGTAAAGCACACAGACACTAGACTGTGGAGCAGAGGAAACGTGTTCTGTGGAGTGACTAATCACGCTCCTCTGTTTGGCAGTCAGATGGGCGAGTCTGGGTTTGTCGGATGTCGGGAGAACATTACCTGTCTGACCGCATTATGCCAACTGTGAAGTTTGGTGGAGGAGGGATAATGGTATGGGGCTCTTTTTCAGGGTTTGGGCTAGGCCCCCTAATCTCCAGTGAAGGTCAATCTTAATGCTTCAGTATACCAAGTCATTTTGGACAAGGCTATGCTTCCAACTTTGTGGCAACAGTTTGGGGAAGGTCCTTTTCTATTCCAACATGGCTGTGCCGCAGTGCACAAAGCAAGGACTACAAAGAGATGGTTTGATGAGTTTGGTGTTGAAGAAGTTGATTGGCCTGCACAGAGCCCTGACCTTAACCCAATTGAACACCTTTGGGATGAAATGGAATGGAGATTGTGACACAGGCCTTCTTGTCCAACATCAGTGCCTGACCTCATAAATGCTCTACAGAATGAATGGGCACAAATTCCTACAGAAACACGTCAACATCTTGTGGAAAGCCTTCCAAGAAGAGTGGAAGCTGTTATCGCTGCAAAAAGGGGGACCAACTCCATATTAAAATATATGTATTTGAATACAATGTCATTACAGTCCCTGTTGGTGTAATGGTCAAAGGTCCGAATACTTTTGTCCATATAGTGTAGCATTTCTTTTCTTAAGGGACTCTGATAGCAAATCACCTTGGACTATGATAGTAAATAACCTTTTGTAATATCCTTCTGTGGGAGAGAGATATCACAATGTTTAGGTTAGAAAAACTTAAAGGGTCTGTCGTCTAGGACCTCATTGTTTTGGTAAAGTGTTTAAGAAGCTGAATGACTACTCTTCCAGGAACGTCTACAATCAATATATCCTTGCTTTACCATGTAAGGAAATATTGGGGTGTGTTAAATGGAGAACTCAGTCGCTCCTTATGGGAGTGAGAGAGACTATATTTGGACCAGAAAGATTCAGTCTGCAAAGCAGGTGGAGAAACTCAGAAAGAGTTCTGCTACTGCTCACATTGCCATGTTCAGGCTTGTAGGTTAAAAAGAGAAGTCTCATTTATGTTTGATGTTGTCACGCATAATTTTAGTGACTTCTTTCACATCTATGAGGATGTATCTTAGCCCCACATATGTACATGGGGGGGTGTAGAATATCTAGAACAGGTAGACTGCGAACCCCAAAAGCTGGGGAAAGCCAGATAACCCAAATTATTAAGCACCTCAGTGCATTAATGTCCTCCACGTTTGGCTACCAAACCCCCCACATTTGTCACACTTCTGGCGTTCTTGTGCTATGTCTGACAATCTATGCAATATTACTTGCTACATATTGCTGGTAGTTGCATTAAGGCAAGAAATCAGAAACATTAAAATACTATGGAGGTTACAGTCTCATAGGAAGTCAGCTTAGGAATATCAGTTAATTCTTTAATTCGGCCTGGAACAGGTCAAATTCTGCAATGCTGTTGCTTTAAGCTGTGTGCATCATTTTGGTCTGAGTCATAATATATCATATAAATATCTAGTGCAATAGCTATAACACTTTAAAGCCTTTTTGTGTACCTTTGAAAATGTACTGAACAAATACACTTGCAGCTTAAAGTACTCCTCTCAGCCATTCAATTGTTGGTGAAACCATAAATACTGTATTATAAATTTCAGATGACCTTAACCCGAGAATACATTAATCAATATTATATCAATACTGCATAAAATTGTATTTGACCTTTACCCAGCTCACATGAAAGGCTGTCTTCTATCCACTGAAATGGAAAGTCTTCAAATTGGCAATAGAGCATTGCCTCTGTGTGTTATGGGAAATGACAAATAATGTAATTTGTCAAAAAATGTGCTGTATTAACTTTACTGAAAGTTTCCTCAAACAATGCAACCACCAACCAGCCAAAAAAATGGTTTACACAAATTACAGTAGTTTGTAATAGGGCAGCAATAGTAAAAATCAGAGGGAATACACCACTGTAGTGCAAAAGGTATATATCTGTGGTCTCCAGCACAGAAGGTTTAATTAAGTCATATATTTAAAGGGGAAAAGTGGAAAACTTTTATCCCTTAATGACCAGTTCTATTTTTACATAAAAGTGAGGTGCCGAGCTTTTACTTTTTTCTAAGCAAACGTTATATTTATTTAGAGGCAAATAGGTCTTTCATTTGGTAGCATGCTGCAGCAAATAACATTTTAATGTAATTATACTATAGAAGAAAACGTAGAAAAAAAATATGGGAAAAAATAAAACACTTTTTCAATAATTTGACAAAGTAAAAATATGTTAACAGGGGCTTAATTTGTGTTGGAACTGCATTGCACACACGTTGCCAAGACCAAAATTAGATGGAGAACCCTGAGTATGCACTGCACCGATCTGTAACTACAGGCAGAGCCAGATTTTTAAGCTAAAAACCCTAAACCCAGAGGGATTAAATGGGGCTTTGGATTTTTTTGAAGACTAATATTTTAGCTATTCATGATATAACTAAATAAGGTCTCTATATATCTAGTATTCCCTTGCGGTTCATTCAATTTCCTATATGTAGTAGGTCCTTTACTCTGATGGAGTGAATTATACACTATATAGATATATTTAGTTAGATATTTCAATTCAGTAATCTAGAGATACCCATTGTCTTATAAAGATTATATATATGGTTAATGAGTTTTTTATATACAAATGCCCTTCTCTCCGCTGATTTAAAATTTATATTTCTATTTTAAATTTATTTTATTTTTCATGTATTAATAAGGTCCAACTCTAGACGAGTATTTGTTTGCACTGTTCCAACTGGTGTAACGTATGTAATCAATCAATCTCTAATTAGAGATTTGAATCTCCACCCCCTTTCCTTTTACAAAAAAAGGGATGAGGACTAAGAACCTATACTTACCTTTTGGCTTGAGAAAGTCTCATTCAGAGACGAAACACGTTGCTTATTGTTGTGGAGCATATCACCGCTTATTACTTGGAGTTTGAACACATATCCGATACACGGACCTAATTTGTGAGGGACCTGACAATTTGGTTCCCTGTTTCTGCCCGGGCAGATTTCTTCAGCACACACCACCATGTGCTGACAGCCGTACGCTGTAGAGAGCTGCTATATACGATTAAGGGGACATCGCTTCTCAGGATATTGTGGACATTCAACAGCCTACAGCTGTAACAACATTCAATCCGGAGAGTTGTGAACTGAGCTGAGATTAGAGGATCGTGAGTACCGCTGGTTTTCGCTATCCCTATCTATTGCTGGACACTTGAATTGAACTCTATACTCCGGTTATTGATTCTAGTACCCATTATCATCGTTCTACCATGCTCTCAATTTTTATCCATATACATATGTGACTGTGGCTTTGGTTTGCATATTAATGCAGCCCAATAATTATTTATGTGTTCAATTGGCTAGTTGATTGCGGTTTTTTACACATACCATTAGGAGTATTATCTCCTTATTTTATCATATTGCTGGATTTTAATACATGTATGTGCATTATTAAATGTTTGAAGTACTTATCTATTCTGCCCTGGTTTTTGATATTTTTTATCATTTACATCATTTATTCCAGAGTGTCATTTAGCGCTGTTATCCTTTGTTCCATTGATTAGAGCCGTTTTAAGCAGCATGCAATCAGAGTCGGCGGTATTTTTTGTGTATTGCATAATTTGTCTATAATGCATTAATGAAGTGCACTCATTAGAAACAGAGCATTCAGTGTATTCAGTGACACTGGCCCCAAGACATGGCCCCCTAGGTTGTCACCGATAGTGGGAATTCAGTGAGCTCAGGAATCTGAAATATTTTACAAAAATCTGCTGTCTTAAATGCCTGTTGTAATTATACTGTGAAAGTAAATTAAGTACAATTACCTTATTCTTAACATTTGGCTTACTAAATTTATTTTGAACCTGCTGACATTTAATAATATTCATCTTGCAGAGCTTTACCTAGATTCTAAAATCTACTTGTAATCTTCTAATCGCCACCAAAATCATACTGTCAGAGTATTCTCATACAGGAATAAAATTAACAAAACAAGATTTTGGGCAGGGGTATAGCAAAAGCAATACTGGCATTTGGGTGACAGTCCAAACCTTACTATAAAACTTTTCATATAGTTTGTACAGAGAAAGAATATTAAGCTTGGGTGTGTTTAACTCCCAAAGCATTAACAATGCTTATTGTACTGCAAATAATTGAATAGGAGGGAACAATGCTAAAAGTTGATCACTTGCTGCAGTAATAAATGTAACTCTATAGAAAAACTGTGCTCTCACATTAGAAGTACAAAATCACTTTATTGTTTATGAAAATGAATACACCTACTGAGCTACATAATGTATTTGCCTGTGTTTTCCTTCAGCCAACATGTATTAGCTCTGAAGCTTATTTCCCAATTTTACATGTTTATAACCCACCTCCCACCAAAATGTATTTGTCACTTACAGTAAATGTCGAAGACAGCTGGATCAGACTTCATTATTGCCAGACCATCTGGCATATAGTAAGTCACTGCACATGAAAAGTCTGCATTTATGTCATCTTTTGTTGACATGTACTGAAGAGTTGAACGCATATTATGAAGGCCACTTGTTGCATTTTTCTCTTTTGACGGTTCTATCGAAACAACTACACAGAAAGAAAAAAAAAAACAGATGCTAAATCTAGAAAAATATTAACATTAGTAAGACTTAAAACTTCAAATTTGTGAGATCAATCAAGGAGTTTGTAAATTAACCTTAAAAAAATGTTACTTTCCATTTGCTGTCAAACTACATCTATCAAAATACTCGGCTGAAGACCATACATTGTTTCCACAACAAAAGTTGGAAAGCTGCGTAGTACCTAATCTGGTCTGGTTAAAAGTTAAGTAGCCAAATGAAACCATTCCTCTAGCAATGTATTTTGGCGCTGGCCACAAATGGAGAAGTTATCATATAGTTAGAATTTAAACTGAATCTGTTATCAATACGGTCATGAAATTATACACCCTATTAAAATCCATAGAAAAGTAAATAACAAAACACGTATGTACTGGCCTGTATACAAATACTTTAAAGACCCCGAATTCTATTTTGCAAAGATAGACCCCTTTCCTGTAATACTGTGTACACTAGGGGGTAAATGTATCAAAGTCCGATTTTTTCATCTCGCGGGAGATCGGCGTCTTTGCAGCTAAAATTTAAAGGGGCGATGGCTTGTAAAGGCAAATTTACCCCTAGGTCTCATTTGCTGACTCATCAGTTTATTATCTGTAGTGTTAAAAACTATTCTCACTACGGAGTTGGGCTTGTGATGTGCCAATGGTGACTGATGTAGACAGAAGACTGCATATGCACAATCCACAGTAGAAGGAGGGTCTGCAGGTAAAGTTAGTGCTAGTAACCCCTCCTATTGATTGTATATCCAACCAACAGCTATGCATAAGGTAAAAACAATCTTTTGAAACTAAAACCTTTAACAGCACACAACTCACATTCATAGTTGTATGACTAATTCCACCTTGTTTGCATAAAATATACATATGTCCTTCATTAAGGTCTTTGTTCATGTTTGTTCAATAAAATTATTTATGCCCGGAACAGGGACAGGAAACTCTACCAGTCCTCAGTTCCCTATGTAGAGCTATAGTTAGAAATACTGGTAATATGACATCTGTATAGACATCAGGTAAACAAAAGGTTGTAATATAGAGGATTGTTTATAAATGTCAAATACAATTGATGAGGGAGCAACAACGTAAAAATGTGAGCTAATTTACATAACACATTAATTTATATCTGTCTTCTCATGCCCGCAGGGTTTCCTATATCCTCCAGAATCTATAGCTTTCTTAGAACTACAACTTCCTAAAGTCAACATAACCTTACCAAAGCAACAATCAAATATAGCGGAGGAAAAAATCACATTAGAGCATGGCATCATCAGTATGGCAGCATGAAATATACATGTGGTGTTCCCTGTTCCGCACTGTTAGAAATTAACTTTTTTATATATGTGTTCTATACATTAACTGGGCACCATACTATGTTTATACAAATATTGTGTGTACTATTAAGAATTATAACCTTTTTGTAGCGAGTATATAAAGAAATACATTTCAAATATACAGTTCATATCTCAGCCCAAACATAAAAAGTCCATATAAACGATGCTCTGTGGTTTCCTTATTTGAAAAAGACCTATGGGTTGAAACGCATTGGCTATACCACTCCAGAACACTTAAGGACCTTCTCCCTGCTGACCTTGCACTACAGCTGCTTCTTGGACCCTTAAAAAAACGCTTAATGCAAATAAGACCTGCAAGTTCTAGAAAAAGAAGCCTTCCTCTGAAGTTTACCCATAAACGGAGACTGATGCACTTCTCTTCATTAATAGAGTAAGCAGATTCACCTAAGGGGTGTCTCCCGAAGATTGTTATCACTAAAGGTGTTAAATATATGTGGTAATTTATATATATGTGGTAATTTATTTGAGCAATAAGTGTATTTACAAAGAAGGTGTTGGTTGAACACCAATTTAAGTCTTTTCACTTTGATCTTGGTGTAACATTTATTTTTTGCAATACCTTGTTGTTTAAATTCTACTCTGTATAAAGTTCTCTCTTTTTCATATATGAAATTTTCATCACATGTGAATATTGTTTATAAGACATCTTTCCTCCAAGGAAAGAAACCACATAGCATCATTTATATGGACTTTTTATGTTTTGACAGAGATATGTATATTCAAAATATATTTCTTTCTATACTTCCTGCAAAAATGGAATATAATTTTTAATAGTACAAAGCATAAAAAAGGATTAACTTTGCACCTGGGCAAAACCATGTTGCATTGGAGGGAGAAGTGAATTTAATATGCGAGGACAGATTTATAATTGGGGTAGGGCATGTCCTAGATCAACTTTAAATATCAGTGTAAAAATAAAGCTATCAAGTATTTGTGTGCTAGATTAAAAAACAGACAGAATTTAGCTTATGTGCAAAGTAATAAACTAATTTGCACCCCTTGCATTGTAACATAGTTTGTCCCAGAGAACATTTACTCCTTTTTTATGCCTTACTGTCCTTAATAACTCAGGTCCTTCAACAACAACCAATTCACAAAACCACTTATATGCAAAATTTCTTCAGGAACCATATAATATGTTCATCATTCTATACAGTACAGTGGACTTTCATAAACTTCTATAAATAGAATACACTTTGTTACCTATAGTTCAAGTTTACACCTTACAACAACTATTATAGTTCTGCGCTATGAGCTTGTCTCTAACAATCGTGTCAACAAATACAAAATACAACACATATAAAATATAAAAAAATAAAAGCTATTTGGTTTAATAAAGATCATACCTCCATCAATTGGCAAAAGGACTTGGCCATTTCTATACCAAGTAATATTGCCATCTGGATAGCTGTCGTTAGCAACGCAATCTCCAACCTGCAAATACAAACATAAAAATACACAAAGTTGTCAATATATACATGAGAAAAGAAAAGAAAAGTAACTTTATATCCATATCAGAATTTTTTTTATTTACTTACCATGTTTAGATTTCCCGTTTCCATAAATGTTGGCTGGTTAATAATTTCAGGTTTGGAAGGTGGCTCTATAAGAAAGAAAAGCATAAGCTTTTAATATTATTGATCGTGCTTTTAACAAAGGAAACGTGGAAAACAATTTACTAGGATAAATCACTATTTGAAAAATTTCCTATGGGCTATTCTTCCCCATTAAGTTGTTTAGCAGGGTTCATAACAGTGACTATAGAAGCACTCAAGGATCATATTCATGTGTGTGTACATATATATATGTATATATATATATATATATATATATATAGCCAAGCAGCATAATTTTATTTTCTATATCCTTCTTGCTTTTAGAAGCTTCTGAACAAAGAACAAATCTGGTATCTGTAGTTAATTTAGACCAATAGTTACAAGTAATTAGATACAGATGGTATGTTAAAACTATGTGGCTGCTAATACTATGAAAAAATATATCAGACATATTAGGAGCTACAAAAAATGTGTGCATGTGGGCCACCAGTTGGACAGCTTTCATTTAGGTAAACATATCAATGTGTCAGCCTCATTAAATACAATTACATATTAAAGAGAACTTCAATTAAAAAAAAGAAAGTTCTGATTATTGCTTGACACACTAGATGTAAGACTGGGGGGGTAAACCTGGCGAGAGGAGCCATAATGTTTATCTTTAACAGTCCACGGAGACATCGAGCAAAGATTTTTCTCAAATCACTGCTAATTTCCCCTCGTGTCTCATTGGGGTGCAAGCAAAAAATGAGCGGAGACTCTGTGCCATATTGGCCGGCAATGTGCACTGTTGGTCATCTCAGTGATGTCCGGTGGCACATCGCCAGCAATTGGATTCCCCCTCAGAAGTCTTGTAACTTAATAATTAAATGCATTACATTCTGTCTTCCATATGTGCCAGTTTATGAAATCTTTGGACATAATTGAACTATGCTCAAAGTTAAATTTTCATTTATGTCCATGGAAGTAAAATCCACAAATCTACAGACAGCATTCAGTTTACCCAGGGCTGGATTAAGGGAATAGAGGCCCCTGGGCTAAGGGGGCCTCCATTCCCCCGTAAGGCCCCCCTGTGACCTTGAGACTCAGTCTCACTCTCACGAGATCTCCTCTGTAAGGAGATTACTGAGCGCCGTGGAAGGACTACAGGGACAGGCTCAGCAGCATTGATCGTGCCGTGGGCGCCCCCGCTCTTGCACGATCAATAACGCTGCTGAGCACTTTCAAGGGCCCCCTGGATGCCCGAGGCCCCTGGGCTGCAGCCCAGTTAGACCTCTGGTTAATCCGGCCCTGAGGTTACCTAGAACATTTAACACTATTTCAGACATATGTAGATCAGCAATTCTAAATTAGATACAATGAAATGGATTTAGTGTATTTTAGTGTCCATGCATAGGTTTACTTACTCAAATATTAACAGTTATTACCATTTTTTTATTACAATGAGTGAGAAATAGAAAAAACGTACTCTAAATTCTGTGTGAAAGAAACTATATGGAAAAAGTTAATCCAGTAATTCATTTTTAATATTTACGACAAATCGTTTTTTACCTGGATTAGAACTGCCAACAGAATACAGAAAAGTGCCTTATGCATTAGTGCTAAATGCTGTTTAATGTAT
Organism: Mixophyes fleayi; assembly: GCF_038048845.1. Lineage (NCBI taxonomy): Eukaryota > Metazoa > Chordata > Amphibia > Anura > Limnodynastidae > Mixophyes > Mixophyes fleayi. The sequence continues at coordinate 164,120,684 of NC_134403.1, read as the reverse complement.
ATTTTAAAAAGAAAAAACTATTACACATTGATAACAAGTGAATATGATGAAAAACCGTTTATTGAAATGTTCAGTTTTGTGATGGAAAAAAACTACTTTTTCCCAGCACACAATTGGCTTTTTAAACAATGGTACACTAATGTATATAAAAAAACGTCAAACCAGCAGCTAATTATAAGTATGATTCAGAGTTTTCCATTGCTTGACAGCAAGTGATGATATAGAACAAAATGTTCCTTTTTTTAATTAAGCTACCTGGAAAAAATGTCCCCTAGACACACAATCATAAATTTTGTGTAATGGTAGAGTGTACTTACTGAAAACTTTGATTAGGGTCGGCTCTTCAAAAACATTTTCTGCCGTTATGAGCATGCATACAAATCTCTTTTCGTCACTGATCCTTGCATTTGAGATAGACAATGTGTAGTTTTCTGACAGGTTCAGGCGGCCATTGTATTCCGGTACATCATCAAAATTGAAGTTGTTTTTCACTGCAGACCTAGTAGCTACAAACACTGCAGTACCATCAGGCTTTTCCTAAACACACACAATTTCAGATATTATAGCTTCAGATCTTTAGCTATTTTATATATCTGTAAACTTGTCATTGCATGCCAATATAAAAACCGGTACATCCAAGATAGCTAAAACAAACTGCTGTTAGTTAAAGGGAGACTTTTGAGTATTAACAAATATAAAAGGGGTATTATTAGACATTAGTGTGTCATTATGTCATGCTACACAAGACACAAGAATTTATAGGAGTAACGTCTTAAAAGAAGGTGAAATTATATAATAAAAGGATGATGTGATGTATATCTGGATTTAATTGAAAATAGTCGATCAAGATTTTCTGTTTTTTCCCTGTCATAATGTCTTCAAGATTATGGTTCAATTAATATTTTATTACAGCATGTTATGAATATATTAATTATACATGAAAGGTGTATCAGCAGTTGTATCACAACATCACAAACGTTTGGAACCACTGATTTGGAGAGAAATTAAGAATATATTGCCTTTAAAGTAGTTGATTAAATAGGTTTGAGGGGTAAATATGATTATATTGAGCAATCCAATAATTATCAATACAATGATTAACAGTACTGGAATTTATAATTACTTTTAAAAGGTTACACTGCTTTCATGGCACACATTTCCTAATAAGCACATACTCATTTGCATTATAAATAATGCTTACAATTATGCACAATATACAAATGCATAAAAATACAGCCTTGATCTTTTAAAGATTTTTTTTATTTTGTAAAATGATGATCACTTGCAGGTGCTGGCAACCTTTACTCCCGCTCACAGAGTACCACCATAGTACTAGTGCGGAACTGGTAAGATGTATACCATACTGCAATTATCTGTCTAATCAGAATGTACAAGGGATTGCGAGTAGAGGACTCTGCATCTATATATTGATCAAAACAACAGATCTGTGGAGCATAGCCCAATCAATATGCAAAAGGATCAGTGTCAAGATTCCCAACTGCAGCATGTAAATCAAAGAAATGACTGATAATAGCCTGAACAACGGAGTGCACATACCATGCAAGATGAAATCATGCTATTCCGTATGACATCCCATCATGTTTGGATCAGTAAGCAGAGTAAAAAGAGAAAAGGGCAAGGAAAACGATCCTACATACCCCCAATAACACTCCTGATTCCTATCCTTCAGAATGTCATTTACATATTATCAGCCACTACATATAAAAGCTATCAAAACACTACATGCAGACTCACAGAGCTCAGTTCCTTTACACGCACTATATCAATATATTTACACTTGAGTAAACTATGCTATGTCCAGAACATGCAGGAATGTCTAAACACTGTCTAGGATTGCCCACTCTGCAAATCTGAAAAGTAGACAATGTTATCTGCTTCTTTTAAGATTTGTGGTTTCACCATTAAAAAGTCCAGCCTTGAGATTTTTGAACATAATTAATCTAAAGATGGTATAAAGACATCATGAGTAATGTTTCCAGTTAAGACACACATTCTAGCAATTATGAAGACAAAGCACAAGAATAATGTATTCACACAACTTAAAACAGTAGTCTCTTCACTGCTGGCTTGAATTATTTGAAGGACAACAGTGTTCAGAAAATATTGAACTCTCCATAACCATTTTTTGTGTCAATCCACATCAAATCAACACAGGATTTCAAACTGACCTTTTCATATTGTAATGAAATTTGGTATAATAATAAATGTTGTCATGGGTGTAAAGAAAACCCCCAAATCTTAGGCTGATATGTGCACCGGTTTTGAAGTTATATACCTTTAAAGTTGCACTTTTTAATGAAAGACTTGCTTTCAACAATTTTTAAAATTGCATTTGTAGCTCACCTGATTGAGCTAGAGAGTTGGGCAAGGTCTCATTTTAAACCTCTTTGTATGGGCTGGTATATATATATATATATATATATATATATATATATATATATATATATATATATATATATCTAGCTATCTCAGCATCATGTTTCAATATTTAAAATGTAACAATTTCAAAATCAAAATTTTGATTTTCTCAAGAAGTCATATTTTTAAATTGTAAGAAAAACATCTCAAAAAGTGTTCATACTGTTGTTAATAAATGCCCAAAGTTTGATTTTGGAATCATGATGGGATCATCTGCTACCAGAGCTTTCATTTTGAACGGTTTGCTAAAATAATGAAAATGGGAACCATCCAGGCCTGTTCATTACTTTGAATTTATCTCCGTAAACAATCCTTTTGATGTTTATTATGTGCTATGATACATTTTGTTAAATACTGAAATATTTAAAACATTTGTGATAATTTTATGTCTATCACATATTATCAGAAGGTTTATTACAGATCATTACCATTTGGTGCTGCTGCTCTGGATGGATGGTGCTACTGGATGGGTTGCAACTGGCTGAAGGCTTCATTTTTTTTTTTAATATTTCCATTTCAGAAAGGGTGCACATTCAACCTGTTGGAGTTAACGAATTAACCTTACACGAGAACATCTACCATAGTAATTCATAAAACATCCGGCTTCCTGGAGTATAATAAAGATGGTGATGGAGCAGCTGGATGGAGGAATGTCACTATCGATGTTTTCATCTTTCTCCAGAATAAATGCGAGCCACCATTTCTTGTCATAGACAGCAGTTACATAACCTCTGATGTCAGCAAGCGAGAGCCGATACTACATTATCTTGAGGAACTGAACAATGATATGAGTAGCCTTTTAAATGGGTTGATACAATAAGGTACCTGTCGCTTTCCTCCATCTTAATTCTTCTTTACTTCTCTATACCTATTTAAAACACCAACTACTGCAAACATTGCTCTAAATCAATTTAAACACCACAGCAGGCTTGGACTGGGTTTCAGGGGAGACGGGAAAATAATTCCCATCAGACTCTGCTGAGAGGTGAGAGGAGCATGTGCTTTGTTCTGATTGGAGGAGCCTATCACAAGCTCCTCTGACCCGTGAAGATCAGCAGCAGCCTCATGGATTGTATCTTCTCTGCCTGGCCGGGTGACTGAGGCTTCTTCTTGTGAGTACAGCATCACTCCCAGTATGCTGGGTCACTCCCTTCCTGCACTTCTCCTCCAAATTGCTGTTCCTCCCTGCTCCCAGCACATTCTCCCAGTCTAATACTCCACTGAAATTAAACACTCCGCTTTTTCAACTGAGACTCAAATGGTCCCAAGTCAGGCTATGTTTGGGTATGTTCAAATTAGTGAGACATAAAAGGAGGATCTATATTCAACACAATTGTGTTGAGTATCCACGTAGAGTATATTTCAACTTGAGTTAAGTATACACGCCTGTGCAGAAGTGGGAGCAGACACTGCTTGTAAAATATCATCCCCAAAAACACCTGAAGAGGAATGTGCATTCCTCTAATGAAGTGAACTGGAAAAAATATTGTTCTGTTTATTTTCTCAGATGTGTAGTGCCTCAAATCCAATTTTCATGAATGACTCAAAACTGAAAGCTTCTGTAGCAGACATTCCCATCATGATCCCAAAATAAACCTTTGGGGATTTATTAACAGTTTGAACAATTTTTGAGATGTTTTTCAACAATTTAAAAATATCACTGAGAGAATCAAAATTTTTGAAAATATTTAACATTTTTATAGAAACATGATGCTGTGTTATATATCACATGAAAGCCCACAAAAATATGTTTTAAATGAGACCCTGCCCAACTCTCTAGCTCATGTTTGTCCAACCCGCGGCCCAGCATGCCTGTAAATGTGGCCCAGCAGGAGTTTTGGATGTGGCAAGGGGGCAACACTGAAAAGAAAAATCCTGCAAAAAAAATAAAAAAAATACTTACCTTGCGGTCACGGCAGCTGGCGCTCCGGCTCCCTCCCTGGTCTCCTCCTCCGTGTGGCACTCGCAGTGAATGTCAGGGGTGACGTCATCACACCAGACATCCATTGCGTAGCGCAGCACAGAGGAGTCACCCGCGCGAACTATCAGCAGCAGTGAAAGATTATCCAGTATCTTATTGTTGTTACTCTGAATTTGGACTTTCTGCACCATGCAATTATGAACTGGTTGTGTTCTCTGTATGTATCTTATATAAATTTTAAGAGATAATTGTATTTTTAATATTTTAAACCATTTTAAATGTGCAGTGCTGAGTAGGGTGAAAATATCACCCACTGTTACCCTCATCGGAGGCTGCTCCATGAGCCTGTGGGTAGCACGGTGGCTTAGTGGTTAGCACTTCTGCTTTACAGCACTGGGGTCATGAGTTTGATTCCCGACCATGGCCTTCTCTGTGTGTAGTTTGTATGTTCTCCCCGTGTTTGCGTGTGTTTCCTCTGGGTGCTCCAGTTTCCTCCCACACTTCAAAAACATAGTGGTAGGTTAATTCTCTGCTAACAAATTGACCCTAGTCTGTGTGTGTGTGTGTGTGTGTGTGTGTGTGTGTTAGGGAATTTAGATTGTAAGCTCCAATGGGGCAGGGACTGATGTGAGTGAGTTCTCTGTACAGCGCTGCGGAATTAGTGGCGCTATATAAATAAATGATGAGCCATTTTTCCCGCCACCCTATCTTTAAATCTCTGTAGATTTCTATTAGTCCTCCTGATGCTACCTATATCGGTGACCATTTCAAACTGGTCAATAAAAAAAATGATTCATGGGTGCAGAAAGAGAGAAAAAAAAGTTTTTGGCATATAATTCCCCGAACCCCACTAAGGGGCAAATGCAGGTAAGTTAAATTGTAGCTGGTAATGGGACTACTGCTTTAATCATGATTCTGCAACAGGTTTCCTAACTCTTGCTAACTTCATTTCCAAGTAAGTTTAATATGTTAACTATGTTTTCTATGGTTTTTTTCAATGATCAGCTATCGTTAATGTTAGTGTATTTTATGTGCGGCCCAAACCAACTCGTCGTCTTCCAATGTAGCCAAGGGAAGCTAAAAGGTTGGACACCCCTGCTCTAGCTCATCCAGGTGAATTACAAATGCAATTTAAAAAAATGTGAAAAGTAAGTTTTTTTGTTAAAAAAGTGCAACTTTAAAGGCTTATAAAACATTTTTCTAAAATCGTGTTGATTTGATGTGGAATGACCCTTTTTTTTTTTACATTTTAAAATTTTCTTTTTACTTAAACAAAACAAAAATAATCACAAGTAAAACAAAAACAACCTTACATCCACCATATAGTCCCTTTCCTTCCCACTACTGAAGGTTGCTAAGTACACACACACTGGACCACAGATATAGCTTGCATATGAGAATGGACACACACCACATCTTAGGCTGGGCAACAGGTTAAGCGCTGCTTATTAAGACTGGGCAACAACTTAGGTGCTACCCATTAGGCTGGGCATCAACTGTGGATCCAATTATTAGACTCATGAACAGATATGCATTAAAATTGGAATCAAGTATGGTTCTGCACATTATATGTGGCACCTAGAGGAATGTCGTAGAGAGGGTGGTAGGACGACAAATGATAGGGTATGGTAGTTTTCACTGATACAGGAAAAGAACATTTTTCATCACTAAAAATAAACAAACAATCTCAACAAGAAGAACGCAGGTGATTCAAATGGATATAAAAAATATTGTCTGAGCAGACAATCCCACAGTGTGCGCAGCTTTTCTTTAGAAATAATTATAAGCAAAACTACAATTGATTAACCACAGTGGAAAGATTTTTATAAAATAGGTAAATAAACCGCAGAACCCACATTTCCCCATTATAGAGTCTCTATTGACTGAAAGTACCAAGCAAAGCATTGCATTTTATTTTTTTTTAAATGCAAGGCATATAATGTAGTGATATTAGAAAGTTCAAAATGTTAAAATGTCTTGTTCTAAGATATTACAAAACAACATGTGGCAGACCACAGGGATTTTCAGGTGTATCACAAAAAGTGTTACTTACATATTTCCATTTTCCAAACAGGAGACCATCAAGTTTGTCTTGACCACAAGGTATATTGATTGTTTCGCCATAAATTGCACTAACTGTATGTAATCCAAAACCTATTAATCAAAAAATAAGCAAATGAGTCACAATGTTTTAGAAAAAAGACAGAATCAGCTTATTTTATCACACATAAGCAGATAAGGAAGGTGTAAAGGATATGGCTTCATACGTGGGAAACACACATACTTCACATCAAACATTTAAAAACAAACTCATTTCTTCAGACAACTATGTATTTGCTTACACATGTGAAAAAAACCGGTTGTACATTTAATTTAAAGCTCTTTAGAGTGGAAAAATGTGTACAAGACAATAGAAGAAATGTTGGATGTCCTTGATTGAGACTATTACAATAAAAAATACAAAAAACAAAACCTACATCCCTAATTTAGCTATGGCATCATAACATGTATTTAGGAGTTCATTTAAGTTACTATTCTCTTACAGTAGTATAGTGAGGTTGAAAAAACCCCACTTGAACCATTTGCTATAGAACTATATCATAATGTAAAGAAAGTGTGATGGTAAGCATTTGGTTTCTGTAAAGGAGTGATCTTTGTCTGTACATTCTTCATGAAGTATTGATCAAACATTAGTGCTTTTATTTTGCACAAACATTTCCAGACAGTCTTAATAAAGCAAATCTTAAAATATTTATTTTAAAAAGTCTAAGTACTTTAGTAGCAAAAATATTTCATTTAGATCTGTGAAGGAAGCTATGTTTAGAAGTGCTGGAGAATCATCCAAATGTTGAGTGATCAAACATTTAAAGCAGGGATTTTTAACCTCTTTTGTACCACTTTGGCTGTCTGGTGAAGCCTATGGGCCCCTTCTCGTAGCCCATGTACCTATCTGCACCAAAACAGATGACAAAGTCAGAGGTATTGTGCTTTGCTCTATGCATTCATAATTGAAGAAAATACTGAAAATAAAGATATTATTTTTCCCTATCAAAGACCCCATTAAATACATACATAGACATACCTGGTCCTCAGGTCTGTGTATGTATGTATCAATAGATAACCCTTAGCTAAAAAAAAAATTCAAATGTCTAATATTAGTTGTTTGAAAAAGATACAAAGTTTTGTTCAGATTTGGTGATCATGCAAGTGAGAAAGCTACAAATAAGGACTAACATGAGGAAAACATTTTTTTGAGATATTATCCTGCTTATTTACTCTTTGTTATGAATATGTGCTAAATACATTGTCTGTATTAGACTATAAACCAGCAATAATCTGCTTTGAACAGGCTGTACACCCTCAAATTACATGCAAGTCTTTGCCACTCCACCCATAAAATTCACCACACCAGCCTAACCCTAACAGAGTTCAGCCCTGGTTACATGTCATTACTATCATCACAGCCAGAAACACTTGTGTGATTTCACTAGAGTTTTCCAGGCACAGTAGGCCTTACCACCACCAGAATAGAAGCAGCATTCAGAGCTTAATGGTTCTGGACAAGTGCATTGGAGGTGAGGCTGTGACCCAGAGAACATTTTCAGTGCAGTAAAAGAGGGGGAATGCAGAGAGCAGTGTTGGCTGAGCGTACTTTTAGGTCAACACGGTGACTAAGATTTTTCCAGCTCTGATGTAATAATGGTAATTGGAACATACTGTTGATTAGTATAAATAAGGTACAAGACCACAGTTTTGCTTTTCGCAGACTCGCAAAAAACCTGTTGCAATGGATTTTATAATCAACTTATGTTTAAGTTTCATCCCTGCCTTATTCTATCCCTAGAGAGAGGATAGAAGGTTACTTAGAGCAGGATAACTGTTTACATGTGGACTAGTAAGGAGGTTAGTTACTGTGTGTCAATCATTCAATAGACTAAACTTTTGTTGTGTGTCAGCAGCATATTTGTGTTTAAACATTAGCACCATTTGTTACCACTGAGTCACTGCAGGTACATTCATAACTTTTGCGGATGTAGCACTGCAAAGGGGAGGTCAGCCAGTACAAAACATGTAAAAAAGACAAAAAAAAGTAGTTCACTAATCTTAAACAAAGTCCCTTTGACACAACTTATGAAGGGCTATTGCAATAATTTTCTGTAATACCAGTAATTTGCCAATTGAGCTTTGTTTCTTCAGGATAGCACAGTTGTCACTACAGTGACATGTTGAAATACGTACAGCTCATATGTCAGTACTGGGCGCCTCTCAAAGTTTCAAAAGTACATCAAGTGACCATAATGAGACAGTTCCTGGGTTTCTTACCAATCATTTGCCTTCTGCCCCAGCCTCAAGTGATGCATGTCAATTTACGCCAGAGAAATAGCAAGTATGCAGGATTACAAAGCTTTTACTATGTGCAAATGAATACATATGCATTGATAACTAGTCTTTCCTTTATCAAAGATTGACAACCCTTACAAGGTTGCAATTTAGAATATAAACACGCTTCTACTGTTTGAGGTTTTTCACTTTTTCTCTGTGCCTTATGAAGAAAAAAAACAGGCCAGGGAAAACTGCCTAAAAACTGTGTATATCATACAAAATTATTTTGTGTTTACAAAAAAAAAAAAACACACACACACCACAACATTTACTAAGGTTTTGTAAAATAAACATGCAGATGTTTGCTTTCACTGTGATTTAGGTGTTCCTCTATTATTGTGCATTAACAGCACAGAGGTTTCAAGGTTCGGCAATTGCTGGCTTGGAGGGATATCTTCGTTTAAGACAATATATAGGATCAGGGTCAGTACTGTATGTGACTGCAATTTGTTACTTTTGGTTTTATGTAGACATTTTGCAGATAAGTACTAAGTGAAAGTAAGAATTCAGCTTACTAAATGAACAATGATTTTATTTTTAATTTCTACTCATATTTGTAGTCATCTATGGGGATAGATAGATAATATATAGAGAAGATAAGATATATATATAGATAAGATAAGATAAATAAGATAAGATAGATATACACACACACAGACACTATACAATATGTTTTTAATTAGCCACTATATCAATGTTTGGCAACAGGCAGCTCCTTGAGACCTCACCTGCAGCGACTAACTTCTTACTGCTTGATTATCAGCTTGTAACACTTGTTTAAAATTCCTGCCGATATGTTATAACAGATATTTTTGTGATTACATGTATTAGTGTGTGGTCCTTTTGAAGGATAGCGGGTCACCTATGCGGCCCATGAAGCGTGTCAGGTTCCCTATCACTGTTGTAAGAGATTACTTTTCACTTAAGTGCAAATGTCTTGGTCTCTGTCCCACAATCTCTTTATTGCAGCCACAGCCCAGTGACATGTAGCAGTTCTGACATAACTGACAGTCTGGTGTGACATTACCAGGATGTGGCCAGATCTGTAAAGTTCCTAACATTACAGGCAGAAGGAAGCTACACACAAATCCCTAACTTTGGTTATAGTGTTTATAAAAGGTATAACAAAAAGCTAAACCTCACATATGTAGGAAACTGTCCTAATGTCATAGCATACCAGGACAACAAGCAAGCAGAATATGTTAGTTAGCTTGTTGCTATGTGACTGCTCCTATCCTTCTGCATGAATCCACAAATTTGAAGATTGTACAGAGCATTTCTGTTATCTTGTTAGCCAATCTCTCATGCTCTCTTTGAAATAAAGAGAGAAGCCCTAGCAAGCAATGGAAAACAACTGGTTGGACATATTGAAGCATTGTAAAACTATCAATTACTGAAATGTGTGTACTATATGGTATTTAGATTACTACATAATATTCATTTATTAACAACAAAAAGTGGTTTAACTCCCATTTTGTACGTGTTATCAAAAAAATATTTTTTAGATCATTTGGCAACTGTGGTAGATAACATCTAATGTTCAGTTGAGTAGAATACATTAAAAAAAACAACAAAATATTACATATATTACAAGTTTGTGTATGCTCTGGATATTTGAAGCAGAGACAAGTGTCATCCAGACTGGTAGAAGGCTGCACAAACCACACTGTGACTTTATTAATTACTGAATTCAATTAATGTGATATTCATGATATCAAATATCCTCGTTTCAATGATACGTTAGTAGAGAGTGGTGCTTATCCGATACTAACCATCTATTTTAGTCTAATAGCAGCAGGATCTCAGTGACACAGTTGCCAAGTTAAATACTGTTTGCGTCACAGGTTGCATTAGTCATACAGGTAATTTGGTAGCGACGCAAGTAACGTATCTACTATGTGTCGAGACTTTTTTTGTGAGACATCTTAATAAAGATCAAGAGAATGTGAATCCGCTATATTTTTTTAATCATTGCTTTCATTCATGGGTTTGCACGTGCAAATGGTCTCAGGTTTTTCCTGTGTTTTTTTTGTGTGTGTGCTGTGACCATCTTATTCAATTATACAGCATCTGAGAATACAGAGATTGCAGCAGAGACTAATGCTGCGATATCACTGGCTTTGCCTCCGAGTACAAATATACAAACGTACACAGCATGTGTCAATCTATTTTTTTCCTGCTGTTACAAAAGCACTTCCTTTCTAACATGGCCATTTAAAGCAGGGTGAAGAAAGAGGGCAAGGTGGACATATTTAATTAAATGATTTAATTATGTATTTTAGCAAGAAGAAAATAAAATGGAGCCACTTCTCACTTTCTAGCATGCCTTGGAAATCGCTGACCATAAAATAAATCAGTATAGATGCTAACATGGCTAAAAAATAAACCACTTAGCTGAGATTACTTGCAAATGCAGAGAATCAAATTTTAGCTAATCAGAGCAGGAGAATGACACTTACAGCGTATTAGCTTTATGTGTATATACTTTGTACATAGTTACTTTCTGCAACAAGATACACTTCTACAAACTCAAGATAAAGTCAAGATAAAATATCAGGATAACTTGAAATATGCACAGTGGGAATTTGTTAATAAAGAAACAATCAGATTACACTAATTTTGGCAAGAATAAAATGTGCAATGAAAAACAATACAAAAACAAAAGCTATTTCTTACAGCATTCACTGCAAAACCAAATAGAACATATTTTCTAAAGAATGGTGGAACAGTCATAGAAGAGATAAAGAATGAGTGCTTATCATTGCAAAGAATGTGAAGCACGCACTAAGTATACTAAAGATTAAGTCTGTTATTTTAAACATGTAGCGTATCTTAACTTGAAAGTACTAGTCTCCTCCACTTATTAAAACACATGGAAAAGCAGGCAAAAATAATTTCCGGCAAACAAGGACACAGTGAGGCTATCCTTTTCGATCCTACTGCATTTGGCACAAAGACATATGGGGTGGCTTTAATAAACCTGGTAAACTTCTGGTCATGGATGACATTATCACTGAGCTACAGTAGTTAGGGTCAGTTTTTTTTTTCTGGCTTTTAGAACTATTAGGATAAAGAGCCGTTGTCCAACTACACAAACTTTACCTATGATACGGCCATATGGGCCCCCAGGTGCAGAACGGTTGGCCGCTTCAGATTTAACCATACAAAAGCATCGTACAGTCAGACTGACCATCGGCCAGATCTCCCTGGATATGACCAATATATATTATATTATCATTTGTGCCACGTACCATACATATGCAGATTTAATAGGCATTTTTTTCTAATTCCATTTTGATAATTAAATATACAGCTCTCAATTTGTCACACTTCTCATTAACAACACCTAGAGACGGACAGGGTTGGGAAGCAGGTCTTGCTTTTAACCAAGTAGAAACAAATATGACTTCAGTGGATAGTAGTCATGTATATCAGATATACATATCAAAGTGTGGTGTCTAAATGCAACAATACAACCAATTGCCATGCTGAGAGTCTATAACAAAACTATAATAATCATGAAAAAAGATTAGTTGACCACTACTTAATCTGTGTTAGCAATCTTTAATGCTCAGTATTCTATTATGCATGCGATATCTACTTAGAAGAATCTGGGAGACCTAGGGAGCATATGTGGAACCCACTAATGCCCATGGTGCACAGAGTAATTCATACTATTAGGCCAATAAGTTGCCTTTTTATTTTGAGCTCATTAATGATAATAGTATTACACTGTGGTGATAACTAGTGCACAGTTACTTTCTATATTTTTTCACTACATATTTCTAACACGTAACTATATTTTTTCACTACATAAATCTAACATGTAACAATAAAAGGTTGAGATTTGAAAAAAAAAAAAAAAAAAAATAATGTTTTTTTATCTACATTGCTCTTTGGGGACAGTCCCCGAGGAGATTTACTTTTCTTTGTCCTTCACTTTCGTGGGGATAATTTCTGCATATGATTAGGGTCTTTTTTTCTTCTTTGTTGTGTTTCGGATACATTATTCTTGGTGTAAGTATTTCCCAACAGGCTGTGCTTTTTGTTATTATTTGTTTGTAGATGAACGATAGAGTAGGACAAGGCAGGTCCCACAGTTTACCTTCAGAACAATCAAATTACCCGACAGTGCTTCCCACAGATATGGATCAACCACGCATCTCTTTATTACAGCTCCTGTAAGAAAAATAGCAAACTGCTTTGTTACAGCTAAGCTACATTAGTGGTTTGTCAGCTGTGACAAATCATTACTGACAATTCACAAGTTCTTTAACACATAGAGTTGTATGGAGCTACACTGTGCATCAGTCTCTGATGCAGTTCACCACGCTGCATCTTTGTTGAATTGCACTTGATATTTTGACAATTAACAACCAGTGACTGTTATTGGAGATGTCATTTCATACCTGCAACATAACAAGTGGTCCAAACATAAATAAATCACAAACTGCAAGCTATTGCGTACTGTTGCAGACAGTTGCAAACAAACACTCCCTTATCTACTCTGCAATTAACATGGTCCCAACGCAATGTCTTATTATTCAAAAAAACTTTTCCCGATAACTTGAAAAATGTTCAAATTAGAAGTTACCCTCCATAAAATGATTAGAATTTACTAACAAAGCGTACTAAATGGGTACAGACATGAGCAATCTGGTCATAATTTACTTTGTTTCCAAGAATACCCCCACTGCTTACAGCACAGACAATAGCCTTTATTACATTTCCTGTAGTTGGCTATCCAGTACATGCTCCTTGTCTTTAGCTTAATGTAAAACAAATGTTTTTTTCCCTGGCACAACTATAAAACAGATGTAGATGAAAGAAGATATGGTCATATTTAATACAGGAAAAAAAAGATCTACATTTACCAAAGGAAAGGTCACAAAGCCTACTTGTCGATATGAACCAAGTAAGAGTGATTGCATGTAACAGTACATACAGAACTAACATTGGATGATGCATATAACTTTATTTAGACATTCAGCGGTTAACTATATATTGCATGACCACCGTTTGTAAATGTCCACATGCAGATTATTACCAAGCAAATGTAAAAGAAATGTACATGTTTATAAACTGAACCAAAAACATTTTTGTACGAAAAACAGTGTTATGATCAAAGCTGAAGGAAATTTTGAAAACCTCTTCCACAAACATTTTCCAGTAGAATCTGGCCTTACATGATCATTATAGCCCGAGCTGTATTCCAAGACTACACTCTGCAAAATGCAAATTTACAAATACAGTGAAAAATGTGTATAATGGACATGCAAATGCAGAATGTAAAGATTGTATTGCTGAATCTTTGCTCCCCCCACCCCCCAGTGACACAGCTCGTTCCATCATGAAACTAGATCTGTGTTAAGTCACTGCGATTTTGGTCTTCTAGCTATGGCACAATATAGCATTTCACAGACAATTGGTGACTAATAATTTTGTAACGATAAATTTGTGAAACTTACTTACAAGAATATCTATTCATGCATTGTATAGCATAATATACCTTACAATGACCCTACTAAAATTCCTTTAAATAATATATCCTATGTTGCCCAAAAGATCAGCATATTATATACCCACAAGTGCTCAATATATTCCAGCCTAGGATCAATATGTCACTAGTTTGTGAGTGGTTCTCCAATCAGCATTGAGATCATTCACAGCCACATCATTGGAGTTCTCAGACTCTGGAGCAGTAAAGGTGGTCGGCAAAGATCTCGGCTATATGAACAGTATGATATTTATGTAAGGGGAAATTTGGGTATAATACTATTTAAATGTTACATTAGTTTTTTTTTCTTTTCGAAAATTTGCACTATAATACTGTATTATTAACACTGGCCAGAGCTTCATTTCCAGTATTTTGTAGCAGCATATAACAGTAACTGTTACAGGATTATTTTCTCCCATGGTACTCAAAGTTCTGTTCAGTATAGGAAAAAGTACATGAAGAACATTTATTTCAATTATACAAGTAGAGAAAGGTCAGATGATCAGATCTGTAAAGATAATTAAATGCAGTCAAATGCCTTAGGGGGTACATTTTTAATGCACTTTGACTAGAATCTGAGTACTTTATTGCATTCCATCCTCATCTCCTGCTTATAATCCAGTTCATTGGCCAATTAGATTGTCACAATCTTTATACCACACCACGGACTGCTGGAAAGTTCACAGCAGCTATAAGTGAGTGTGTGCTGATCATAAGGGAGAACCAGCGCAGTGTATAGGGGGATAGAGGCCAGCAGAAAGGCAAAATGCGGGGTAAACCATTGGAGAGGGATTCAAAAACTCAGAAAAGAGAAAATAACTATCTTACATGATCCTGTTTCCCAGTGCTGTGTAAAATATACTTTGGCAGTTTGACAAAACATTTATTTTCATTCTTGTTGTCACCATCAAAAACACTATCCACATCAGTGGATGAAGGACATAACAGACTCTAGTGCAGCAGCCGGGAAACTTAAAAGAGCTGCCATATTGATTCACAACGCTGTTCAGACAATGTAAATCCTAGTAGTATGATAACTAGTTTCTTTTAGCTACTGTATTAGTGCAGCTCCATACTGTGTTGTAAAAATGGTAACAAATGCGGGGAACCACGTCAAAATGGTTGCTAGCGGCTGTAGGTGGTGGTGAGAACAACAGTCTAAGCCTGGGTACACACTACAGAAAATTTCTGCCAAAGAGATATTGTTAATGATTTTACCAACGACTGAAAGTCCCGATCAGCATTCCGATTCATGTGTACTCAGTTACATAATTTTACACCATGTACCTTCAGATCTGTGCTCTTCATCTGTCATAGCCATAGGCCGAAAAGTCTGTAACTATGTAAACTCTATAGAGAGCTGCCTACACTGCTGATTGTGAGCTCATACACACTTCAGAATTTGCCCAACATGGTTCATAGAGATTTTTAATCTGTTTGTAAAGTCAAATCAAATGATACGATGTGCTTTGGAACGATAAAACAGGATTGTGGGAGCGTACACACTAATGCAATAACTGACTTAACGGTTGTTTATCGTGCGACTGGCATGATGTTCAGGTGAAAAACCTGTACTGTGTACCCAGCCTTACTTGCTCAGGACACATTAAAGAGAATTGTAAATTGGTTGGTTTAGTTTAGTGCAAATTTGCATTTAAATGCAAAGTTAGTAATTAACAATCATTGGTTTATTCTATTGTATACACTGGCTTTCTAATATATGGACATGCACTAGTATATTGTGTGCAAGATCATAGGGCTAGTATATTGTGTGTGGTGCATGGCTGGTATATTTTTGTTTGAGGAAATATCACTAATATAATGACTAACATGTTGTATGTTATATTGTAACATAGCTGCCCAATATTTATTGTATGAACAAATGGCTGGCATAAGGACAGCAAAAAGTGTTGATTCATGAACAGTTTATTATGTGTTTGGCAGATGGGCAGCAAATCATATGTAGGGACCCAGAAAGTTAAATCTTGTGTGCACGCATTGGACTTATAATATGTTTGCCATTATGACATCTTATGTGCATAACCTCCCTCTCCTTTTATACAGCTTACATATTTCAAGTTCTAAAAATTGATGTCCCCTAAAATGTGGGCATAACTTGCCTTGCCTGTGTTAAATATTTTATATTCACATTTGTAATGTAGGAAAATATAGTCAACACAAAGGATTGAATATATTACTGACAGTTGACTGGTTTAGGGTTCATTCAAAAGTAACACATGACAATGTTCAATTCTGGGTCAATGTCAATATAATCTACTCAAGTGTCATAGTTCTGATAGTGGTAGCACAATCCCTTTAGAGCAGTAGTTTGTATTCTACTTTGAATGTAATTTATGCTGAACTATTAAGTACTGCACCCAGATGTAAGAGACAATTATGATTGGCATTCAGATTATGTACCACATAAGGGAAAAAGTTAAACCTGTTAATACAAGTGCCACACAACTCCAGGGCACAAAACGGCAGTGCAACACACCGCTATGCAAGTATTCTGTAGGACATAGCAATCCAGTCTCCCTACCATGTTGCAGCAGAGCTTTACCTGACATCCACAGCAACAGCAGATATTGACATCGCCAATATTTAGGGGGTCTTAAAAGAAAATACATTTTCTGGTATTCTAAATAGAAATCATTATATTTTATTCACTATAAAAAAAAAAAAAAAACCAAACTGACGAATGACCTGCAATTCACCTTGGAGGAGAGGAACAGTAGGATTCATATTTCTATCCTGGCAGATGTCATAAACATAGGTAAACTTCTGTGTGGATTTCTAGGGGTGTATGCTTTTCAATCTTTGCCTTCAGTGCTTATATAAGGATATTAGTATTACAAGTCAACACACTGGTAAATCTGTCTCTCTCAAATATGTTGTTAGTTTCACCACATGACACCAAGTGTGTTTAAAGCATCCATCATTTTCAGCTGCAGCTGATTTCATTACACCTTTTTCATTAAGGAATACTTGTAACAAGGTTTCCTAGTACAATCAGTTTGGCTCTGTGTAAGGTATATCTTCATTCATCGTAAAAAGGTCTCAGCAAGGACAAACATTCTAGTACATACATCATGGCTCAGAACCAAGCTTGTCAGTCACTGCTGAATCATTTCAGCCGTATCCAATTTCAGACTGTGTAAAGCACTCATCACATAATTCTTCCACTAGTGTAGATAAATCAAATAGCAGGTTAAGTCTGAGGTTCATTAATAACTTGTATAAGTTTAAATTTACTACAAGTCTCACGTTTTTATTAAAAAGATATACAAAATGAGAGTCCCTACAATGAATAATTATCTTGTTGGATTAAATAAAATCTACATACAAAAAAAAATAATCTATAATGAGTACAATGTGAATAACATTTTACTGCAAAAATGTATATTCCTGAAGTTGTACAACATGCACAAGATAGTAATACACAACCTCAAATTGCATTTACAAAATTGTTTTAGAATGTTTTTAAAACAAACTGTCATTGTGAAAATGAACATTGTGCGCCAGTCTAGGGGGTATATAGTCAGGTCCATAAATATTGGGACATTGACACAATTCTCATATTGTTGGCTCTATACACCACCACAATGGATCTGAAATGAAACAAACAAGATGTGCTTTAACTGCAGACTTTCAGCTTTAATTTGAGGGTATTTACATTCAAATCAGGTGAACAGTGTAGGAATTACAATGGTTTCTATATGTGTCTCCCACTTTTTAAGGGACCAAAAGTAATGGGACAAACTAAACAATCCTACATCAAACTTTCACTTTTTAAAACTTTGTTGCAAATCCTTTGCAGTCAATTACAGCCTGAAGTCTGGAACGCATAGACATCACCAGACGCTGGGTTTCATCTCTGGTGATGCTCTGCCAGTCCTCTACTGCAAATGTCTTCAGTTCCTGCTTGTTCTTGGGGCATTTTCCCTTCAGTTTTGTCTTCATCAAGTGAAATGCATGCTCAATCGGATTCAGGTCAGGTGATTGACTTGGCCATTGCATAACATTCCACTTGTTAGCCTTAAAACACTCTTTGGTTGCTTTTGCGGTATGCTGCGGGTCATTGTCCATCTGCACTGTGAAGCGCCGTCCAATTAGTTCTGAAGCATTTGACTGAATAGGAGCAGATAATATTGCCCGAAACACTTCAGAATTCATCCTTCTGCTTTTGTCAGCAGTCACATCATCAATAAATACAAGGGAACCAGTTCCATTGGCAGCCATACATGCCCACGCCATGACACTACCACCACCATGCTTCACTGATGAGGTGGTATGTTTTGGATCATGAGCAGTTTCTTTCCTTCTCCATACTCTTTTCTTACCATCACTCTGGTACAAGTTGATCTTTGTTTCATCTGTCCATAGGATGTTGTTCCAGAACTGTAATGGCTTTTCTAGATGTTGTTTGGCAAACTCTAATCTGGTCTTCCTGTTTTTGTGGCTCACAAATGGTTTACATCTTGTGGTGAACCCTCTATATTCACTCTTGTGAAGTCTTCTCTTGATTGTTGACTGACACATATACACCTACCTCCTGGAGAGTGTTCTTGGTTTAGCCAACTGTTGTGAAGGGGTTTTTCTTCACCAGGGAAAAAATTCTTCTGTCATCCACCACAGTTGTTTTCCGTGGTCTTCCGGGGTCTTTTGGTGTTGCTGAGCTCTCCGGTGCATTCTTTCTTTTTAAGAATGTTCCAAACAGTTGATTTGGCCACACCTAATGTTTTTGCTATATCTCTGATGGGTTTGTTTTGATTTTTCAGTCTAATGATGGCTTGCTTCACTGACAGTGACAGCTCTTTGGATCTCATATTGAGAGTCGACAGCAACAGATTCCAAATGCAAATGTCACACCAGGAATTAACTCCAGACCTTTTACCTGCTTAATTGATGATGAAATAACGAGGGAATAGCCCACACATGTCCATAAAATAGCTTCTGAGTCGATTGTCCCATTACTTTTGGTCCCTTAAAAAGTGGGAGGCACATATAAGAACCGTTGTAATTCCTACGCTGTTCACCTGATTTGGATGTAAATACCCTCAAATTAAAGCTGAAAGTCTGCAGTTAAAGCACATCTTGTTTGTTTCATTTCAAATCCATTGTGGTGGTGTATAGAGCCCAAAATATGAGAAATGTGTCAATGTCCCAATATTTATGGACCTGACTGTATACTAAACTGTGTGTTTGAAAAAGTAGAGATGTTGCCAATAGCAACCAGATTCTAGATATTTATTTAGTACATTCTACAAAATGATAGCTAGAATCTGATTGGTTGCTATAGGCAACATCTCCACTTTTCAAACCCGCCAGAAACTCGTAACTTTTTTTTTTTATTTTACTTAAAGTTATACCACATATATACTTGTTGTAACACACAACAACCATGTTCTTCATTTTATATTCTAAACTATACTAGGTAAAGGTTAAATAGAACATGGTTGGCAGCTATGTCAACACCTCCTTTTCTGTAGTTACCTATGCAACAGTTTTCATAAATGTCCCCAATGTGTTTACACAATTACATAAACACAGTGATTTAATGGTTTGTGAGCTTGCACTGAGTATTTCATGTAGGATTAGTCGTTATGTAAGGTTCAAATGAGTTTTAAAAATATCACGATGATAAACTACAATCTTGAATTACATAGTAATACATTTCAGCTAAAATACATATAAACATTATAAACAAATCTTTACAATGACACCAAGATAAATGGATCAAATTCAACAGTCTCTATGCATGTTCCAGAAAGGGCACAATAAAATAGGCAAATGGGAAGAAACAGGAGAAATGGTGTGCACTAGACCGCTGATAGTCATGGTTGGTGAGGCTACTTGGACCTCCCAATGGTGTCCCACACCACAATGACCTATGCTTGTTGTATTTAAACAGTAGTGTTGACATACTGACATTTGTTCAAACACTCCTTAACAGGACACTAGGTTATTCATTTAATTATGGAACAGTATTTGGCAATCAACAGTCTGGAAGCAATAAACACGTGGGTCAGATTTGTAGAGTCTAAAGCGTAGATCCCAACCTTCAAATGCTTTTTTTATTAGAAAATGCTTTAGAGCACTTACAAATGCTAGGTTTTTATAGAGCCACTAAAAATTTAAATGCAAGAATCTCAAAAGAAAATACAAAACATTCAACTATTTTAGACTAAGCAAGTTTTACATTCTGCCTCTTTCAGCAAAGAACATGTATAGCAATGTTTAAACATTCACCAATTATCGAATCATGTGTATTATTAAGGGATTTGAAATAAAGGATATGTTTATAAAGAAATAATTCTGCACAACATGCAGTCTTTATTTTTTTTAAAAAAGTGAAAAATTAAAATTTTACCATAAGAAATAGAAATTCCTATATCTTAACTGTAGCTCTGCAACAAGGCTAAGCCTACAAGTCATTATATGATACATCATGCTGTATAAAAAATGTGCTACACTTATCTAGCACCTTCTACTAGTTTCCAGTGGATACCCAATGGCAGCTTCTCTCCAGTGTGAGCAGCACTTATGTATAAAATTATTTTATTGAGACTTGTTAACGTAGGTGTCCGTTATAGAGCTCTGTAGTTTTTCTTGGTGCAAGAGAGCAATACATATTCTGCAAACTCATTATTATTATTATTCCAGGCTGGTTTCTAAGGACCAGCCATCTTCCCTGATCAGAAGGAGTCTGCAATAAAAAGATATTTTTCTAAATCTCTACAGTGGTTACATTATCACATTACTACAACATAAAATTGTAAAAACTAAATGTGAATATTGACGTAAGACAATACAGAGCTTTAGGAATTGGTCAGCCAATCATTACAAAAAAATTCACATAAACGTCAGCTGAAAATGTTATAAGTGGAATCCATTGTATCTGCATCCTAACACATCACTTCCCAGACCAGCATTGAGCACACTGGAAAATACTTCCACTGTTAGGACTAACTGAAACAGCATTGTATGCACATTTGGCTTAGCCCAAGTGGATCATTTATTTGCTGCAAGTGCTGCTTCAACTTAAAGGAAAACGAAAAGCATCAACCTATCAATTGCACACTGTTATTTGAACTGGCCTGCATTTGCAACTGCTGCTGTTGCACACCTTCAAAGGAAAGATGTGCATAAAAAAAGCTATAAATCATTGAAAATTAAAAAAAGAACAAAGTAGATAAATGCAATTATTACACAGATTCAGGCGTTCCTCAAAATGGTTAATTGGGTTTGATTTTAGTTTAAAATAATAATATAAAATACCCAAAGTTAACCGTTCTAATACAATGTAATATAGTGTGCTAAATTCTTCCAATTTTACAACTTTAAAGAATAGTGTAAAATGCATTAAAGATCATTACTATTCATATATTCATGCAAATATTGGTTGAAAATTTTCATAACAATTATATATACACACACACGTTACAAAAAAAATCATGCAAATAGCAGTGTATTACACAGAATGCCTACAAAATGCAAAAGAAAAACCTACATTGTTGGCAGTAAAAGAATTAGTAATTATTCAACACTAAATAACCAACCTAATAAACTGGTCTTGAAATAAGCTACCATTTATCCATCTCTATGGCCCATTGCTGGCAGACACTCCCTATTATTAGCAAGATGAAGTGCAAAGAATAGGGAGGAAGATTGGGAGACAGAGGCTACACAAAGCAGTCCCTCTGTAGTGCAAATTTGGGGTAAAAATGAAAATGTATGACGTTTATCTTTAACACGGTCACAACTAAAGAGTACACAAAAAATTATTGCACTATGTGGTGGAGACAGAGTCACTTTAAGCAATTAATCACCATAACTGAAAAGCAGATGTAGAAAAGAAAAATACAAAATTTAGTCCAGCAATAAGAAACCTGATACCCTTCAATCTCCACATCCCCTTTAATCTTCAAATTGGCCGAAGTTTACGCTTAATCTCAGTAATAAATAAAGCAGCAATCCCACATAGAATGTATCTTTTTTTTCCTTTTAATAGCAATTACATATTAAACATGCCTCCTATAAATCAATGCTTCCTTTTCAAAATTTCTCTAGAGGGCAGCTAAGCATGCCTGCCAGTCACATGCACCAACTCACTCAGCATTTCTAATGAAGGCAGAAGGGGTTTGCTGCTTTAAAATATATTTGATCTAAAAAAGGGACAACACATTCACTTACTTCAAAACAACCTTACCATTTTCCCTGATGCACCTGAAATCCCTCACACTCGCTTCAAAACACACCTCAGACCTCCCACAATGCTCACTCATTCAAAAAACATCCACACATTTGAAATAATAGACCCATATCCCCCAACTCAAATTTTCCATGTCTCAGACTCCACACATGACGTTCCTCAAATCCCCCACTCACCCTGCCTAAAAAAATCCTTGTCTTGCTTTACTCAAGTAAGCAGGAATAACGCAACTCTTTTCTGTGGAGGATTGAGGGAGACCACAAACTGCAGATTGCACGGGTCTCCTCTAATCTTGGATGTGCAACATGACCTCCTTGTGTTTGCAATAAGAACTGTGTGGCAGGTGAAGAAAAAAACGGAATTAAAGCTGGAAGGAGCTAGGGTCACAGGCGAAAGCTCAGCAGACCACCTTTTGCCCATTACTGATCTAGCAAACAATCAAAGTGGAAATTATTGTAGAGGTGGTATGGAAATTTAGAAGTGGCAGTAAGGAAAATAGAATTGAATAGAATTTGATAGTTTTACAATCAAAGCCGTAGGAGAAGTGCCCACCGTATACCAGTCCACTTCGAGCACTGGATCTAAGCACATGTAGCCAAATATCTCAAAACATTCATTTCAAAGTGTACACAACATGAACAATAATGACTATTTAAACTCAAGGATCTGTATGTCTACACCAAAGCATAAATTGGCAGAACTATGGGACAGGCAGGTTTTCAAAACCAAGGCTGTATTTGTTTCTTACTTTATGCAAACAGTGACTAATCCATGAGTTGCAAACAAAACGTAACATTGACACAGAAGTAAATAATAATATAATGTATTTTTTTAGGTTACAAAAGAACACCCATAAGAGTGGGTGTAATTTTTCAAATGATCACTATAAGCCAGTTATTTAAAGTAATTTTGCCATTAGAAGAGTTCAGGATCTGGTGTCTTGTTCACAAGCATTGAATGTCACATCAGACACTTAAATGAGCCATTAGTAATTGAAGAGGAAAAATGTTTAGACACAGATTGCACACACCAATAGGAGCAGACTGATTTTTAAATGAAGGTCTGCAATATAGTCTCTTACTGTTTAGTTCTTCTGGTGTCCCAAGAAAAACCTTAAGTATCCGATTTAGTTGAATTGTTTTGCAGCCTTCTTTTCAGTTCCCACACCTTTTCATTAATAAACTGAATCTTAAACCTTTTTAATGTATGTACTGTATCTACCGCCGTATTGAAAGTTAGGCAAATAAGGAGAAAACAGGGTAATTGTGAGCAAGTACTCATCTATTTCATACAAGAGTTTGACCGGTAACTTTTTTCGTTTGTTCGCCTAATGTGGAATCTGACATATGAACAAATAATCCTACAGTACTCAGGCTCTAGTGATCTGTTGACTGCTACTCAACATAAATGAACAAAACAGTAATGCTAAAAAAGAAAAAAATGTTACAGCAACTTATAATAAGATGATCTGCAAACAGTATGTTCACTATACTACTGCCTTATGCAAATACAATGGTGTGTCAGATCCAGTGAAGTAAAAATGAAGGAATCAGTACCTAAGAGGGGAAGCTGTCCTTAACTAGAACACCCATTTAAAAAAGGTTCAGCTGGTTAGAAGCTGCAGAAGACTAATCTAATGGTTTATCATTAGTCTTGCAAAATAAAATACTCCATAAACAGGTTAAGATAGTAGTATTTAACTTCAAGATTGGAGGTTATCTACACATCTATGACAGACTAATATTCATGGTTGTTAATTGACCCAACCAAGTTTCTTTTAGTAGTACTGAACATACAGCTGAATAATAAATAATAATAATATAGTTTATTATTTAAAGGTTCATTAGGGGAACCACAGACGAAAACCAGAAGCAAATTGAAAACTGTATTCGTAACAACTACAGTAACCACTACATTCTTGTCACCATACATCCAACAGAAATTACATGCATAATAATGCAGATTCAGATATCCCATGCAAGAAACCAGGCATTGGCTACCAGGAAGAAATCTCTACGGACATCCCTGGAAATTCCCATAGCAATGCTAAAGCCCTTTTGCACTGTATAAACAGCACACAGATAAAACACTGTGCACACATCACTAGACACAAAGCATACAAAACCATTTCAGTCCCAATCATTGTACCTGCTAGCTGTCAATGACAGAGGACAAAGATCCCAAAGCTTCTTTATGTAATTTTTAAATGTCAATCTTCCACAGAGTACCACCAGAGCGGGGGACATTTAAAAATGACATTTTGCATGGTGGGATTAGAATTCTCCAGGGTCAATAGCACTGCAAATGACCTAGGGACCTAGAACTTCATGTAAGTAGGTAGAGCTTAATAAGATTGTATGGGGTTCTCTGACAGTGGGCATTAGGTTATCAGAACAAATGAGAAAGAAAAATTTGGGAAAATAGTATGTATGCCAAAATGTGTATTTTGCATAAAGAAAGGAACCAAATTTGGATTTAGGACACCCGCCAAAATGTGTGGCAATAGAATTTTTCCCTTCAATACATGAGGGATTATGCTTCAAGTCACATTTTCATGCCAATTTCTAAATGTATAAATAAATGTATGTATTGGTTTAACCATGTTAATTTTGTCTTTGTTTACTTTATAAGTAGTATTGTCACTTTTCCCCCCCACTTTCTTTATTTTCACTGCCATTTACAAAGTTTTTAGTTTTGTGCTTTGGGGATCACTTTAAGCTGCATGGAAGGCCTGGGAGATTTCCTATGCACATTAAGACAATTAGATCTAGTGTTGTCCAATAGCGACTTCACTTTTCCACCATGCCCTACACAATTAGCACACAGCAAACTACATATAGGCAAATATACGTTTAAGGACAGAATCATTCAGCTCACTGACAATCCAGGTAAATTAAATGTACATGTGCCATAGCTAACAGGGTTAGTTATGTGTGAACCTTACTAATGTATTTATATGGTAGCTGGTCATGAAGAACTGATAAGAGTTTCAATAGTAATTCAGATTTAATGGACAATCTTATTAATAGCTAAATACTACTATGCAGAATAACACAGTATGAAGGATGTGAAGTTCTAAAATGCATGAATAGCTGTAGAATTGTTATCAGAATGAACACCTTTAAAATTAGGTCGCTGAATACAACATTTATTTTTAATTTCATCATTAACACTCATTACGTTACGTCAAGTGTAAATTCTTTAATGACTTATTTAATTAATGCTGTTAAGCACCACAGAAACAAGTTATGAATATTACTATGTACCTCTCTAAGTCAGCTTCTACAACTCTTCAAAACGATTTGGAAGCTTTCAGCTGTGCTTTTATATGCACGTCACTCTCTCACTCAAATAGGAGCTTATAGGTCCAGTTGGCTCTTGGTCAAATGTTTTTTGTGCACTGCATGAAGGCACCCGCAGAGCTGATTTGTGCACAGCAGAAACCCTATAACAGCATGTTCTAAAAGGCTGGTTGATATCAAGCAGACCTGTGGAGAGCAAAGTGTCAGCAGGGAGAGGTAAAACTGGAGGCATTCAAGCTGAAACAAGATGCAAGTAGGCAATTTATTACGTGCATTCTAGAAAATATTTCTTTGGGGACAAAGGGGCTTATATTAAACATTAGATGAAGTTGGGGCAGCACAGTGGCTAAGTGGTTAGCACTTCTGCCTCACAGCGCTGGGGTCATATGTTCAAATCCCGACCATAGCCTTATCTGTGTGGAGTTTGTATGTTCTTCCCGTGTTTGCGTGGGTTTCCTCCTGGTGCTACGGTTTCCCACACTCCAAAAACATACTAGTAGGTTAATTGGCGGCTATAAAAATTGACCCTAGTCTCTGTCTGTCTGTGCGCTCCAATGGGGCAGGGACTGATGTGAATGAGTTCTCTGTACAGCGCTGCAGAATCAGTGGCGCTATATAAATAAATGGTGATGATGGCGAGTATGCCAGTCAGTGGGCACTTATATTCGCACAAGCTCTGGACATACTAATAATGGGATAAAAAACATTTGTTTTGGTTTCCATTTGTTCACAAGAGAATAACTTTATCTCTGTGTGAGAGCCAGTCAGTTACAGATCTCCTAAGAGCCAGATTTAGACCT
Source organism: Mixophyes fleayi (assembly GCF_038048845.1). Lineage (NCBI taxonomy): Eukaryota > Metazoa > Chordata > Amphibia > Anura > Limnodynastidae > Mixophyes > Mixophyes fleayi. Next base: position 164,094,127 of record NC_134403.1, on the reverse strand, counting down.
CATGGGGCCCTAGGCAAACTACTGGTTTGGGGCCTCCTCCCTGAAACAATCCATAGCACTGTATTTTTTTAGCATAGCATATACCCCTATAGCAGAGGAACTGGGTAAGCTATGTGTTGTCCGTTACGCAGCAGCACGCTGTCAAAGGGGACGTGGCTTGCATCGTTGGGGCGTGCCTAGCAGGTGAAAAGAGCTAGGGCACCCTCCTACAAAAAAAACTGCCACCCTGCAAATGATATGTCACTGTATATGACCATAAACACACACAAAAAAAAAAGGGAGTGACAAAGACTGGCGCTAATGTTCAAAAAATGTGCAGCCTATGGTACAATGAGGGAACCACCAAATTCCCAAAGAAACCAAACATATGCATGAAATAGTGTACCTTAAACGTCGAAGATTTATATATACATGCTATAAGGAAGTACCTCGGTTGAACTGCCTTTTGGGAGAATGAGCGCTTAAGATACACATACACACATGGTTCTCTGTCTTCTTTATTTTTTTCATTAATAGGAACAACAGTTCCCTCACACTCTTCTTGATTCCCTCAGAGTGTGTGCCATTGTGCCTCCGGCTCTGTTAATTTACTTACCTTTCTATTGCCTTCTTCTTTTCTGTTCTTCTCTGTTTTCTTCTGTTCTGTCTTCTTTCTTCTCCATGGTGTGGCTCCTCCACCTGCCCTCCTCGCTGCTGCTTGTCCACCGGCCCAGCATAATAAAGTGCAGCCAAAGAAGAAAGAAAGAAAGAAATCACCTGACTTGGAAGTCACATGGCCCGGCAGCCTCCTCCCTTCCTCTCGGCTCCGTTCCAATGAATGTCGGGCGTGACGTCATCATGCCTGAAAACATATTCAGTGAGAAGCTGAGAGAAGGGGAGGAGGCTGCCGGGCCATTTGACTTTCAAGTCAGGTGATTTCCGTGATTTCTTTTTTCTTATTCTTCGGCCGCACTTTATTATCCTGGGCCGGCGGACAAGTGGCAGCGGAAAGGTCAGGTGGAGGGGAGCGCATCTCAGGCTTGGCGCTCCCCCGCCTTTCTTACCCTGCTCACACCGGGCCCTAAGCATATGCCTAGGTTGCCTAGCTGTAAATCTGGCCCTGGACCTCCTCGCTGGTGCCAATGTGTGTATCAGAGACATTTACGCTAAACACGCTTCATTTTTAAAGGAAATTGTAGCTTAAAAAAGTGGTACAAACAGATGTAACAAAGTTTGAAAGAAAGTTGTATCAATGCACTTGCATTGCTATGTTTCAAAATGTAAATTATCTATGAAAGCAACTTGATAGCATTGAATTTCAGTAATGACTGTAATGCACCCAGGGTAGCATGTATTGTGCCGGCTCCAAAAGGACCAATCAATATCACAGCACTTATCAACAATAGCTCAGTGGTAAAGGAAAGATCTGCAGTTACCCTGCAGACACATTCCTTATTGGAATTTACACAGAAAAAAAAAAAAGCAAAGTGAAGCAGTAACTTCTTCAAACTTGTATTACAAAAATATTAAACTAACACCGGAGAAAACATTTAAAAATAAACATATATCTGAATTTCAGTGTTATTCTTCCTACAGCATCTGCATCCACTGCAATACTGAGGATGCTGATTGCTTGTAGAGAGTGCCCTTCTATTAGCCAACCGTTGGGACAGTTGGGGGAGGGGGGGAGGTACACTAACAGGATTTAGTGAAGGAAATCCCAAAAATATTGTTCATATTTATAAGGTACTGTATTCGTTAGGATCCATTGACAATTTTACACTTCGTTTTGTTTAATCTCCCCTAAAATGATGCTAAAGTATATCAGTCCCACACATATTCAAAGTGGATCTTCCGAGGACTAAACTATTCAATGGGCATACTCAGAAAACTCATTTCAAAATGATCTTTTGTAAATGCTTTGACCAATAAAATCAAAGTATTCCCATAACTATACAAGGACATGACTTGACACCTCCCAAGAGTACTGGGTTTTTGTTAACCTAAAGCAGATAGCTCATTGGAAAAGGTGTGTTTTTGGTGGATATTGTAGCTAATTAGAAATGTTCTGCTCATTGTCACAAGGTCCCAGATTGCATTGCTGGGTCTAATATAGAACTGGCAGGAAGTTCTCTTATTTTAAATAAGTGTGGAATAAGACCACTAACTAGTACACCAGTTTTCATAAATATATCCTCTAAGTCAGTGGTCAGGGAACAGGGGTAAATTACCCCAAATGGGGTAAAAATGAAATTCCTGGGAGTAATGCTGCCGATTCACATGCTGTCAGTTGGATTGTAGACCCCTTTAAATGTGAAATTGCTGTTGTACCAGAAGAGCCTCAAGGGTTGGCAGAGGCACTTCTTGAGCTTCGATGCAATAATGAAGCACGTATTGCATTTGAAAACAAAGCAGATCTGTCATATTTTTGGATGTCAACAGCTGCAAAGGCATTCAAAGTTGCACATGAGGAGGCAGTCAAACAGTTGCTGCGTTTTGCAACAACCTACCTTTGCGAACAAGGATTTTCCACTCCAATGAACATAAAAACAAAGCAGAGAAATCAATTGGACGCTGAAGACTTTATCCAAATTGCTCTGACATCAAAATGCCCCAATATTGATGCTCTCGTATCAAAAATGAAACAACATCGTTTCTCCAAAACCTGACATTGTGAAGTTGAAGCTTTCAAAGAAATTTTGAATTGATTCAATAAAAGTTTGAATTCCAATAATCAATAATATATGATTTCCTTCCTTTCAAATCAAGGGGGTAATGTCAGTGTATCTAAATATATTTGGGGTAAAAGGTAAAAAAGTTCCCTGACCCCTGCTCTAAGTGATTTGAGTGTACAGAGAATCTCATTGAAAAGTCATGACTAGTACTGTGAACGGCCACATTTTCAGGGAAAGAAACAATAGTATATGCAAATTCTAAATGGCGAGTACCGATATTAAATTCCTGCACTTGTAAAACCATCACATTCATTTTTTTAATTTCAGAAAATGTGAAAAGATGAAATAGCTTTGCTCTCACATTGTGAACAATCCACCTTTGCAGATATGCAAACTAAAAAAAATAAAAAATACTATTCTAGTCTGTATTATGTCAATGTTTACAAACAAAAGGGGAGACAATTCATTGTATAATATGTAAATTATATTCCAGTGGATTTACAACTACCTTCATAGTAGTGCCAAAGAATTTATCCAGCCATGAAACAAAATATTATTGGTATAATGCTCTGGGCCTGTAAAAGCTGGGTGGTCTTTTAAAAACGCTCTGCAGTTCCCAAAGAAAAAAATGAAAAAAAAAAAAAAAGTAATTTACCATCCTTTGAGCTAGACTGTGCTTTAATGTTGTGACATGTAGATATGATCATTCAAAATAAAGACTATGAATAGTAACTTGATCTCTGTCTGTCCTATGTTGTGATTTTTCAATGTTTGAAGACTCTGCTTTTCAATGGTTCTTAAATAAGGCAGACCAGTCCAGTTATACAAACATTTTAACTAAAATGTCTGTGCATAAACATACAGAATATTCAACATAAACAACACAAGCCAGGCTCCTACAAAAAACTATGAAGATCTTATATATATGTAGGTTAATTTCACGCATTTAGGGGCAGATTTAATTCCTAAAAAATCCGTGCAGTGCGCCTTCGAAATGGCCGCGAGACACCTTGCGTGGATTTTTATTTTCTTTCCCAGAAAGAATGCTCACTTTTAAGCGTTCATTTTTATCGTAATATTGGTAAGAATGTGCGGTCGCAATGGTTTTAGAAACATCTTGGCCAATTAAATCTGCCCCTTAATGTACGTTCCTAAATATTACTAAATGCTTCACTTTGGAGGTTGTGCAGTTTACCTGGAAGTCATTTCTTTAGATATCTACAACATAGACAAGCCTTGATCTCACAGTTTATGGGGGGCCAGCCAGATCTTCTTGCATACCCCCTATGGGTACAATTAGTAAGGATGGAGAAAAATCACCTAGTCTCATCTATATACTCAATTCTCTCGGAAAAAGAAAGCATGGATGGTCTTCGGAGAGTGCAACACACATGGGAAGCTGACCTAGGAGAGATTAGTGATTAGGCTTAGGGTAATATGTTAGAAAGTTCATATCAAGTTACTGCCAAATACAAATTTTCTTCCTACATAGGGTATACCTCACTCCCCTCCGACTCTCCAAATTTGGTGGGAGACAGCTACTTCTTTGCCCCAAATGTGGGAGAGCAGAAGATGACGACTTTTGGCATGCGACATGGAGCTGCCCAGTGGGGTTATCCTTCTGGCAAGAGGTGGGAAAATGTATACTAAAATTAGATGTGGGAATATCCTCCAATAATCCAAGATTGTGTTTATTCGGCTTGGGTCTAAATAAGAACACGCATGGATTCATTAAGTTATTTGTCAATATCCTATTAAATGTTAGCGAAAGTGATTATTGCCAGAAAATGGATGGCTCCAGAGGGCCCTATTCTAAAAGACTGGATTGATCTTGTAAATGATACTGTAGGACATGAACGGTTTATCTATATTAGTTGTAACTTGACTAATAAATTTGCGAAAGTTTGGTACGGAGGAACTGCAAGAGATGGATGGTACAATGCCCTGTACCGATGCCTAGCCACTACTATTTTAATATTCGGACATGATAGATCTATATGCTTATTTTGAAATAACCACTATTTGTGACTATGGACACTTCACACACAAACAAAAAATATTAAAATGTTTTCTTTATTCTTAGATTACGTTTTTAACCAATATATTCTGATTTACACTATGCTTAAAATTTGTTTGATTTGATGACACTGTTACTACCCCTGTGTGGGTTTAGCTTAATGTTTTGTTTTTTTTCTAAATAAATGTAAAAAAAAAAAATAATTAAAAAGTTTGCATAAATAAAAAATTATACTACTAAATGTGCTTGATGCCAATAGTCTAAAACAGGGATTCCCAAACCCAGTCCTCGGGGCTCCCCAACAGTGCAGGTTTTCCGGATCACATGTGACATAATTAGGACCACCTGTGGATCTGTTACAATGTGTCAGTCATTAATGAATACACCTGTGCTCCAGCAAGGAGATATGGAAAACATGCACCGATAGGGAGCCCTGAGGACTGGGTTTGGGAAACCCTGGTCTAAAATAATGGACTTGTACACAAACATAACGTTACAGCAGTCAAGCTCATGAAAATGAGCACTGTGGCAGAATGGTTAGCAATGTTGTCTGCGTTGAGGTCAAGGGTTTGATCCCTACCTGGGTCCCTTCTGTGAAGAGATTGTAATCTCCAGGTGTTTCCATAGATTTCGTTTCAGGAACTGGTGTGAATGATTCCATAGAATAGCAGCTGAACACAACCAAGATGCGCATGCTCAGTTCTATGGGAATCATTCAGAACATTGTGCTGCAGAGAAACTTTGAGAACACATCTAATACTCTAATAAAAAATAAGCCAAAGACAATGTTTTGTCTGTGTGCAATAGCACATTTTTAAACATATACAAAAAAATTATACTGTCACTCTGATCAGGGTTGTCTTAATGCATGGGCACTCTGAGCAAATGCCCGGGGGCCCCATGAGTATAAGGACCCCATAGGCTTGCCAACTTTTTAGGATATTATTCCAGAAATTGCACTCAGAGTGTTCATGTGCATGACGGTGACCAACTGTGCAGGACAATGTTCATTTTCAAGACTGAAAGTGATAAAAAAAAATCAGTGTTGCAGCACAATGGGGCAGCAGCGTTTCAACTGAATTTCACTCGTGTATGGAAAATGACATCCTGAAGACCAATGACTTCAAAACCAATTATAAAGTAATTCTCTGCAAAGAAATTTTGCAAATGTTTGTGTTGAACACTTGATTAATAATAAATAATTCATAGTAATTTTGTACTGTGCCATCTCCCTCTGTATGATTTACCAACCGTGTACCATTTTTGTGTTTAATGTCTTGTGTTTCAGGCTCATGTTCTATTGTCCAAACGTTTCCGTGGATTAATCTCTGCTGAACAGCATGCTTTTTTAATGTTTAAACACTGATTTTGCTGATGCTACCAATAAATGTAATATTAATTTTATCAATAATTTACACTTTTATTCCTGTGAGTGGTTATGTAGGTGAGCCCCAGTGCACTGCTTTGCCTGGGTGCCTATAATGCCGAGATGGTCCATACACTGCAAAAACCTTAATTCATGCACTCATCTCCCACAGACTATTGGAAATCCCCTCCTTCCTGGTCTTCCCAAAATCAGACCTGAACCCCTACAATCTATTTTGCACGCAGCGGCTAGATTAATTTTCCTTGCAAACTGTTCTTCCTCTGCTGAGCCACTCTGTCAGTCTCTACGTTGGTTGCCTGTTTTTCTACGAATCCAATATAAAATTCTTCTAACAACATAGGCCATCAACAAAATTGCACCAACATACATATCCCAACTTGTCTAAAAATATCTCCCAACTAGACACCTCCATTCTCCACAAGATCTGCGTCTCTCTTCCTCTCTCATCTTCCCATTCCTGGTTACAGGACTTTTTTTTTTTTTTTTTTTTCGGGCTGTGCCCACTTTGTGGAATTCCCTCCCTTGCAGGATTAGACTTTCCTCCAGTCTTCTAATCTTCAAGCGTTCTCTGAAAAACCACCTATTCAGACAAGCTTATATTATTCCTCAACCACCATCTCAATCTCCCTAGGTTATTCTATTACCACCTTCTACACAGTTAAGACAAGACAACAAGCCTCTGACCAACATTGCTGTGTGACTGATCACACAGCCCACTCAATACTTTTTACCTTTGCATTCTAGCTGGTCCAACGTGCAATATGATGTAGCACATGCCCCTGTATATCACACTCCCACCGTCCCATAGATTGTAAGCTAGCGTGCAAGGTCCTCTTACCGATCTCTGTCTGTATGTATTACCCAGGATTGTTATATTAATGTTTGTTCCCAATTGTAAAGCGCTTCAAAACTTGCTGGTGCTATATAAATAATGACGTTGATGATATGCGCTGCTCCTCACCATTATAAATACACACAAACAATTTAGTAAAATGTTTGCAAATGACCCATGTGTACTTGACTATTCCTACTGCCTAGATTTTCCACATTTCTTGAGCTTATTTTGTTTGGTTTATTTAGGTTTTTTGTGTGGCAGTTACCATTTATAACGATTTTTGCCATTTCAAATTGAGTCTCTTTTCTATCCATTCATTTTATTTGCACTTAGTGTTAAATTAATAGGAATATACTAATTAATTTATGCAACAAAGTGTAATTGCTATACCACCTAAAACCAAATTTTGGCTGTGGGGGTAACTGCACAGCAAAAAGCAGCAAAATGACGAAAGGCAGAGCGGGATAAAGCCAGACAACAAAGCATGACTGATGACCAAAGAGAGCGCGAATGTGATCATCATGTAAATATGACTCATCAGCAAATTGCCCGTCACAGAAAAAACAATCGAAGAGCAAACAGGACAGACGTAATAGCATGTCAATGCCTACAAAGTCAGTGAACAAGATGCCACACCATTCTTGATGTTGGTGACTTTGATGAAACAAATATTAATGTTCCTAACTGTGGTCCCATGAACAGTATTTGTGAATTTTTCCACACTAAGTATTTTGCGGCTGAGCAGGCATCTGACAAACTATTCAATCAATGCTGCTACAAGGGTAAAGTCAAACTGGGTGCAATAAGGCCTGCCCCGTTGAGTAATTTTCTATTTTTGGAGCTAATAGTTGAATCCACATTCCTGGGATAAATGATAAGTGGAATTTAACAGTTACCAAAAAAGAATCCAACATGATCTTATTTTTTCCGTCATTTTGATTGTTTTTTTAACTAGTGTTGATGTAAAGGATTTAAGGTATGCTTAGCATTTTAACATCACATTAATTCACCATTCACACTTTTTCACTTTATTTAATATTTTGCTGGTTTTAAACATATTTTTACTGCAAAAAAAAAGTTATTTTTTAAAATTAACAGGATTTATAGTCTTCAAACTCATAGATTCACAGAGACTAAGAGTGCTACACTAAACAAATTCTGTTTTTTCAAATGTGTATGTTGAATCAAATTTGATAGTCACATCTCTAATAAATTGCTATATATTTTTCATATTTCTTATTGATGAATAATTATACTAAAGGTACTGTCACTCAACCACTAACAATGGTGCAACAATTTCTTGCATCTATTCTTGACCTTTTTTTATCATAGCCAGCATTAATGTTTTCAGAAATTTGGACTGCAGTAGACCTTCTGTGGGATGGGACCAGAAGGGCTGGCCTTCGCTCCCCACACGCATCAATGAGACATGGGTGCCCATGACCATCACCATCAACATTTATTTATTTAGCGCCAGCAAATTCCGTAGAGTTTTACAATTGGGAACCAACATTAATAAAACAATACTAGGTAAATCATACAGACGGAGAGGTAAGAGAACCCTGCTCGCAAGCTTACAATCTATGGGACAATGGGAGTTAGAAACACAAGGGCCAGTTTTCCTTTCCTTCCGTTTTTGGTAAGTACTAACCACTGCATACTGGGAACACCACACAAGACCTGGCGTTCTGGAGATGTTGTGAACCAGTCGTCTAGCCATCACAATTTGGCCCTTGTCGCTCAGATCCTTACGCTTGGCCGTTTTTTTCCTGCTTGAACACATCAACTTCAAGTAGTGACTGTTCACTTGTTGCCTAATTTAGCCCATCCCTTGACAGATGCCATTGTAAGATAATCAATGTTAATCACTTCACTTGTCAGTGGTTTTAATGTGGCGAATATCATGATTATACATTGAAGATATCATTTTGAATTTTTTAACGAAGTGTATAACCTATGTGTAAGCGATATCTGATTTCAATTTATTTTATCTACACATTTTCAGTAAACAAAATAGACATAGATAATTCAGTACATAACAGATTACTGCTTATTTGCAATGACATTATTCAGTGAGAGATGTAAAAGTACAATACTTGTTTAGCTACACTACTCAATCTTCTAGGCAAAGGTGTCATCCAGCAAAAAGAAAAAAAATTCTACAAAATCAAACTATTCTCTTTAAATTAAAGTTACTGTATAAATTTCCGTTGGCTGATTAGCTTCAGACTGCAATAGCTCACAAGCAAGGTCCTATCTAACCTTGTTCTCACATTTTCAACTACTCAGTCAACCTAATCTGTCTTCATGGATTTGTATTTTGTATGATTTGACTGTACAGCTTTGCGGAACTTAATAGAATACACGTTGAAGACGATGATTACAGGAACCTGGTGTTTACCAAGTGATTGGTTGGCCTTCCTTCACTGCCAATCGGTTCTGGTCTATAAAAGTGGAAGGGATTATGGCAAATATCATTTGACTGTCAAGCCAACATCAATTTAAAAAGGTTCTTGGCTAAATTAAGTAGTTCTGTTTGACCAATGATAACCTTAATAATAATAATAAAATTACATTTGTAGCTCACAAAAAAGACTTTCCATGTTTTAACCCAAAAACACAAAGGACATCCAGTTTTGATAACTGCTAAACAATAAAGTTACGCAAAGCTGATCTTTCTTGTCCAACCTTGTCCAAGAATGTGTGCTGACTGTATCCTCCCTCCCGTTTGAAAGCAGCCTCTTTATAATGTAATATGCTGCATAGAAACTGAAGGAATGAAATGTTTAAAAAGGTAAATAATCAGTGACATAATAACAATGTCTATAGATGCAGCTATACTCACAGACACAAGAATACGGCTGCTGCAAGAAACAGAATCTGCAAAACTAGCTATATTTGCCTATTTGACACATGGGATAAGGAGTCTATCAATCTAGTGGTTTACTCAAGCTAACAGACTATGATGCCAATCTAGTTTATCCCTGCTTATATATGTTCCAAGAAGTGTCTACATGAAACTGTCAGGAGTGGATCTAAGTTAATACAAATATGGCAAGCGGTGACTGTGCAGAGCATAGAACCAAACAGGTGTAGGGCCTGGAATGGATCCTATGATTTAAGTATCACCTAGGGCCAAATATAGATTTAATCTGTGTCTGTATATAACTAATAATGGTTCAGGAATATGTCAGTACTTTTTGTTTACTTAAATAACATTGTATTAAATTCATGGAGACTGCTGCAGTTTAAAAGAATCCTGCATATCATTTAATTGTGAGCAATATTAGATTTCAGGTATATTCCAAGCTTTGAAGCGCTCACAAGTCTCATCTTGTCAGGTGGCCCACGGCCTAAGGAATAAATGTATGTCAGGAGATTTGCTGTGAAGACTCTAAATTGATTCAGATACAAAAGTAGCACAACCTGCAACAAATCCTTGCTTCACTTGAGATAATACCGCTAGAGGTGATCTATACCATAAGTGTGCAATCTGTGGACCAGAATACAAAGTGGGGTCCTAAAATCTTCTTTTGGTGTACCTCGGTATGCCACTGTCCTGGAATACTAAAAGAACCAACAATCTGGGTCTAATTTCAATGGCACACCTGTGGTCCCAGCTAAAAAAAAAATGGATGTATACCACAAAATGTTTAAATGCAGCTATCACAAAATACAAAAACCTGTGTAACTCCTATTTAAATGCACACTTATAATCCAATTAGAACTGCATATTGTCAAAACATTGGGAAGATATGAAAAAAAAATTATCCTTATCAAACAGAACTTAAAAGATGATTATTCATAATTCTAGCAAGTAAAATACATTGATACAGCCAATTCTGCAATGTGCTTGTTTTTTTTATTACTATTATGAACTAATAATCTTTATTTTGACAAACAATTTATTGTACATAC